>NW_015168054.1:1262911-1279338 GCF_001447785.1 Gekko japonicus
CACATGGCCCGGCCTAACAAGGTCTCATTTATGTCAGATCCAGCCCTCATAACAAATGAGTTCGACACCCCTGCCCTATGGGGTTTTCCAAAATCTGCTGCGTTGAAAGTATTTAATTTCATTTCTAACATTGAAAAAATACAATGAGCAGCTGTGTCAAGTTGAATATTTCCTCTTTATTGTTGGGATCAAAGTGTTCATGGCGGTTCTGCTTATATCCTCTCACAAGCCCTTTTGAAGGATCTATTAGACATGCTATTTTACAAAAAGTGCAAAGGTGGTTTTTTTAAAGTCAAAATGACATATGTACATCTTTGTAGGGTCAAATCCAGATACTTGGAGACAAAAATCAGCTGACCACTGTCTCAAGAGTACATATTGTGCAGTCTTAACAACGCATGCTGAAATAAACTAAACAGCCATTCAGTTGCGCTCCACTACATTTCCCTGATCACACCAAACTGAACTGGAAGGTCAGGTTTGGATTAAATCTGAGAAAATTAGCCCAAAGGCTCACAACCATGGCCATGCCTATGTTTTAAGTTCCTGTCACTTGAGAGAAAGGCTCAGCCTGGATCTTTAATAGCTGGCATCTGTCTTCCCATAATTCCTCTCCCATGTTAACGTTTGTTATTCAAGCACAAGTGTTTTCACAGTTTGGCCGGGATAGTGGAAACAGGAAAGTGAAAAGAAAGAGCGTGAGTGATCTGGTAACATAAATGAAAGGGATGCTGTCCAACCAGCAGAAGTAAACCACTTTTACCTCAGAAGAGGACTGCAGTGACAGATTTCTGTGCATGGCATTTCTATAAATTATTGTGGTATTGTAAGCAGGATTTTTGGATTCTTTGCAAGCATCAACAGTACAACTCTTTCCTTTTGCCCATGTCAAGTACTCTCTTATTAAGAGACTGAGGCTGTGATCACATGAGCAGTTTGGCCCAATGCAGCCACTCCTCCGCTCTGGATCAAATGGCGCAGTCACACAGCCACATCTACCAGACGTTCCCCTAGCATATTAACCCCATTGTAGGATGACTTGGAGCTCGGTTAAAAAGGCACCACATCACAAGTGGTGTTTTGGGTTCCCAGCACATTAATTGAGCATGGCCAGATGTCTGAACATGGGGGAGTGTGTGCAGAATGGATTTGGCAGTCTGAACCTGCAGATCCATTTCCAGCACTAAGGAGGGTGTTGTTTTTTAAATGCCTATATGCGCATGTGTGCACATGCATTTTGAAAAATGACTGGGCAGCACGCTCTGTGGCTGAGGTGCTGTAGTAATGTGGATGCTTGACCACAGGATGTCTGTGTGGGTAACCTGCGGCAGGGTGTGCTGTCTGGATGATATGCCCCGCAACACTTTAGACCAGTACAATTAGAGGTGACACCATATCACGCCAAGCCACCAGTGTAACCACAGCCTGAGTATTTACAGGTTCTTTCACAGTTTGCTTTGCGATTGCAATTGCTATGATATATCCGGATGTTGTGAAAGAAAATGCATTGTGAGAGTCTTGGGGCCAGCTCAGCCTAGTCTGTAAAGTTTCCTGTCCTCCTGGGACACCACAGGCTGCCTGTACCTTTTCCCTCCTGCCTGCCTTCTGGTGGTTGCCAGATTTTCCTGAGCAAGAATGTTAATCATTTCCTATTTACCTACAATTTGGCAGGAAGGATCCACTGAGTAAGAAAACAATCCCTGAGAATTTCTTCCAAAATGGAGGGGGGGACGATGACGACAAGATCTAAGTTCAAAACTGAAACTAACGAAAACAAGTAAAAAAATAGACACAATCACATCTGGCACATATTAAGCACTTACCCTTCGATCTTACACCAGCAGATGAGGACTTCTTTCTTTTGTCAGTGACCTCCTTTCTTCTTGACCTGTTTTAATTGCTGTTGGTTTGTTTTTACAGATGTGTTTTAGCATTGGTTTTAATTGATTTTTAATCATATCTTTTTATAATACTCTGCTTTTATTTGTTAGATGCTTGGGTGGCTCTGATTGGGCAGCAACATGGGACGGAAATGGTGTAAACAAACCAAAATAAATATAATCACTTGTATCCTACCATCCCACTCACCAAAGTTTGAAGGCTTCCTCCAGAGTCCAGCCCAAGGAACTAAATGGTCCTTTCACTGGCAGAAGAACCTCTGAAGTTGGAGGAAGGCTCCTCAGAATGGAGGAAAGCTTCAGACTTTACTGCCTGGAGTGGTGGAGTACAGACCCCTAAATATAATAAGAAAAATCACTTTAAAATCTTAAAGACTTTGCTATTTGCTTGAGGACACTCTAGCTCAGACTTAGATAGCCACACGGGTGCTTTTTGGACTTAAATTGGAAGATGTTCTAATTCAGCAATTGTACATTTGGCACCAGACACATGACTTTCATCTTCTGAGGTCTCACAAACATCTTTGTCTTGTGTTTTTAGATCTTGCTGCTTAACCTTCCTTTTCTTGGCTCAATATTCACTTATTGGTTATCTTATTGTAATATGCATTAAAGTAACGTGTACCTCAATATTCTTTGACCTCTGAAGAAGGCCCCAATAGGGCAGAAACGCGTCAGGTCATGTGTATTGGCCCTTGTGTTTAGGCCACCTTTATTTTTTTACGAGGCTTTCATTGGGCCTTTATATGTTTTTAACTGTCTTTCTAATAAATACATGTATTTTTGTATAAGTTTCAACTAGGTTTTTAATATTGGCCCTTTATTAGACTTCTTTCTTACCCTTGTGGTTCTTGTATCTTTTTGTCACCAGTCTCTGGCTGCAGTCACACACCCTAAAGAATCCACTTTCAATCCACTTTCAGTGCACTTTCCAACTGGATTTTGCCAGTTCACACAGTAAAATCCAGTTGGAAAGTGCACTGAAAGTGGATTATTTAGTGTGTGTGATCAGAACCTCTGTCTGTTGGATTTTCAAGTTCTCATGATGGCTTGGTGGATTTGTAGTCCTCCCATCTTTCAGAGAAACCAGCCATCACTGGGAAGCTTTTCTTTTATGGAGGAAGGTTCCGAATATATCACTCCCTGGACAGGTATTTATCTTTCTGCCTAGTGCATTTTTATCTCACCTTTCCCCCAAGGAGTTCAAGGTGATATCTATGGTTCTTCGTTCCTCATTTTATCCTCACCAAAACACTGTGAAACAGGTGAGGCTGAGAGGGTGTGACTGGCCCAAAATCACCTAGAAAGCTTCATTGCAGAGAGGAGATTTGAACCTGAGTTCCCCAGATTCTTGTTTGGCACTCTAACTACTACACCACTACAAACACATATGAAGGTAAGAACATAAGTATAATAAAGGAATGAACCCAAAGTGTTGGCACTGTGGCCAAGAAGTAGGTCTATACGCCCATATGTGGTAGGAATGTAAAGTGGTTAAGGAATTTTGGCAAAAGATTGTAAGGGTTATCTCTGATTTATTTCAAGTTAATGTAGAGATTAACAGGGATTTGCCTATTTCTGGAATATTGGAAAATAAAAAAGTGGAAAGAAATAAACAGGAGTTATATAAAATTATGATTTTAGCCGGGATGGCTGTAATAGCATTGGGATGGAGGGATAGGCATAAGTAGACAATGGAGAAATTAAATAATTATGTCTTTGAACACGTACTATTAGATATATTTTCGCACAGATAATTACTGATGAGACATGGGAGGAGAAATGTCAAAAGATTACAAATAAATGAGTGGGATATAAGGAATGGGTGGAAAGGGGGGAAGCCAATCCAAATATCCAAATACGAATGAAGAATCTGTGCACATGGTTAAAAATAAGAAGATACTACAAGGAGGGAGGGGGGAAGGGGTAAAATGATTGTATAATGATTTAATGTAATATTATGTATATAAGCTTCAATAATAATAATAAAAAGAACATAAGAACAAGAGAAGCCATGTTGGATCAGGCCAATGGCCCATCCAGTCCAACAGTCTGTGTCATACAGCGGCCAAAACCCAGGTGCCACCAGGAGGTCCACCAGATGGGCCAGAATTCCAGAAGCCCTCCCACTGTTGCCCCACAGGCACCAAGAATACAGAGCATCACTGTGCCAGAAACAAACAGAAATAAATAAATAATGTGCATTGTACTGAAAAAAGTAAAATGCTTTATACTGAATCAGACCATTGGTCCATCATAATCAGGATCATCTACTCAGACTGGGAGCAGCTCTACAGGGTCTCAGGTTGGAGGTCCTTCACATTACCTACTCCTTGATTCTTTTAAATGGAGATACTGGGGATTGAATCTGCAACCTTCTGCATACAAAGCAGATCTCTGTGGTGAGGCCACAGAAAAAAAACTTGCTCCTGAATGTACATTAGGCTTTTTTTTTTTGGCTTGTAGAGCATCTGGTGTGTATATAAAATGAATGACCCAAAGAATGACAAGTAGGGTAACTTAATAAAAAGGAAATGCTGAATTCACAGTGGGATAGTGTTCATGCATACTTCTTTTTTTTTCTAAACTGGTGGTGCGGAGGAAGATCTTACCTGAGGAGGATAAAAGGAGACCAATTTGCTCTGCTTGTATTTACACAGGTTTCAGGATTATGTTATTCACTAAGATTAGAAGGATAATACTGCCCTGACCTTTATACAGCAAATACATCAGATACTTCCACCTATTGAAACTACAGAGCTATTACTATTACTACCTGTAGTTTTGAATCACATTAATGAACCAGAGGCACTGAACGTCTTTGTTTTCCTTTATGACGATCAGCTTTTTAATATTGCTCCAAACCTATCTAGACTATGGCGTTCACAAAACACATTTTTTTTGTTCCAGAGTTCTTCCCCATATTACTTTTGCAGACCGAGTGGACCCAAATGAGTCTTGTGTGATGCAGCTGGAACCTTGATAGGTTTATACCCTACTGCTGTTAAGTATAGCAAAGGGTTTGCTACAAATCTAGCGCACATCTAGGCAGCTTATAAATGGCACAACCTCCACTGCCCCATGGGAAATTCTCTTCTCGCTGTGCCGTATCGAAAGCATCATCTTGCAGGGGATCGCAATGAACATTAGAATGATAGATCTTCCCAGCTGAGATTTATGAAAGTGCATCAAGGATAGCAGAAAGGCACAAGGCAGCCACTTGCTAAAATACTATCACCCAAACTGAATGGAAGTTGGAGCAGGGAGATGATTTCCCCGCTTTCGGTGTAATGTAATCGAATCCATTTCACACCTGAATCTAAATCATGCCAGGTATATCCATCTTTCTCCTAGACGCATCGTGAAACTTTCAAACTGGATTATTGGAGCATTTTGCAAGGCCTGTGATCATGGAATTAAGCACACACATGCGAGAACATGTTGTGGAGACTGCAAACCTGGGAAGAAGTGGGAGAGCTTCTAGTGTCCTGGCCCCACTTGCACCTGGTATTTTTGGCCACCTTGTGACAGTGTTGGACTGGATGGGCCATTGGCCTGATCCAACATTGCCTTCTCTTATGTTCTTAAGAAAAGTACATAAGAAGTGTCCTATTAGAGCAGACAGATGTTCCCTCTAGTCCAGTATCATGTTTCACTCAATTTCAATCAACCAGCATGATATTTTCCTCCTGCACCCAGGGATATATACCAGGAAAACAATGCTCTGCTTTTCCTGGAAAATATGACTTCAGGTTCATATGGGCTTAGTACAGACCTAACTCCTCACTAACAGTCCATCCCATGAAGTCAGAAGGAAATCAGACTACTGTGGTGGGAGGATGCACACGGTCAGTGGGGAAAAAAAAGAAAACGATATAGGAGATCTCCTTTCCCTTCCTTTCATAACAATTGTTTAACTTGGTAGTTATTTATTTATTTATATCCTGCCTTTCTCCCCAGTGGGGACCCAAAGAAGCTTACATTGTTCTTTTCACCCTACACTGGGATTGTATAAACATAGGGAAAGCTGGTGAATATAATATGTGTCCATCCCCATGAGGATCAGTTTGTCCAAAGAATATATCTTCACCAGGCTAGCCCGATCTTGTCAGATCTTGGAAGCTAAGCAGGGTCGGCTTTGGCTAGTATTTGGATGGGCGACTTCCAAGGAATATCAGAGTCATGACACAGAGGCAGACAATGGAAAGCTACCTCTGAAGCATCTCTCGCCTCAAAAATGTCTGGCTTGCCACCTAGTGCTGCATAATGCTAAAGAGCTAGAACTTTTGGCTGCCAGACAATCTTAGGATCTCCTCGCTATTCTACACACAATGTCATATGATAATTATAATTATTATCTTCACCACAACTCACCACGCCTCTGAGAGTCCTGGGGATTATAAAGGGAGGCTGTAGGCTTACCATTTGCCTGGTTTTGTCTGACAAACTCCTTGCAGCTCCTTGAAGGGCTTGGTAGGTCATGACAAGCTGCTTGCAACAGAAGGAAGGACATGAAGATGGACTAAGAGCCTGCTTAGTTCAAAATTGCCAGCCCCCCCGGCACCTGGAGGGGGTTGGGGGAGGCAGGGTAGCTCCAGGTTGGGGAACTCCTGGAGTTTTGGGGGTGGAGCCTGGGGAAGACAGGGACCCCAGTGGGGTACAATGTCATAGAATCCACCCTCCAAAGCATCCACGTGCTCCGTCGATTCTGATCTCTGTAGTCTGGAGGTGAGTTGTACTTCCAGGGGATCCGCAGGTCCCCCCTGGAGACTGGTATCCGTAGCTCAGTCCGATGAGAGAGATCAGCAAAACATGTTCTGTAGCTATCACGGTACTCTCTTCAAGCTACAGGCAGAGTCTCTAAGTCAAGACCTGGCAGCTTTAGACTTTGGCTGGGATCCCAAGAGCTGCTTAAGCACATGCCAGGGGCTGGCGCTACTTCAGGAGCATTTTTTTTTGTTCCTTTTTTTAAAACACTGGATGCACAAACTGCATTCAGAACTGAACTTGCAATACAGCTGGGTGGTGGTAGATCCAGCTACCCGCAAAAGCAATGAAGGGAATAACGCATACTGCCCACAGTCCTCTTAGGCTTATAGAGCTAGTTTTTGAGGAGAGGAAAGGGCTAGCATCCTGGCTGTAGATTTCTTTGTGTGCATGTTTGTTTTGGCTAGGGGGAACTTCTAAACACAATCAAAGTAATGAATGGTAGCTATTAAACTGAAGCACATAACTGTTGTATACCCAAAGGGGGGTGGGTATAGCTATATTCTGGATCTGGTTGGCATCTTCTGAGGTTCTGGACTGAATCCAAATGTTTCTTCATAGCAACTGCAAGGGTACACCTTCCATTGTCGACAATGTTTTCCTCTGTCCTTGTTCTGCATATAAATTACAATGCAGCTGCTGTTTCAGCCTTTCCTTTGTCAGTTTAACACATAAGATGTCCTGAAAAAATTGCAAACAGTATATGGCTCGTTAAAGAATGCCTCTGTGCAGTTTTTTTCTAATTTTACTGACTCATTTTCCCTGAATGATGAAGCTCCTTTCTCTTCACACCTGTATCTTCCCGCAGGTTCCTGCGGCAACCTACAAGCATTGTCTATCTTCTGCCCACCCTTGCTCTGGAAGACCATTTCCTTCTCTCTTTAACATTTATAGTTATTATTTGGCACAAATAGGCTATGGAAATTGAGGACTTCTCAGGAGGTCTTGACCAAAAACCACTTTGCCTGCGCGGATAACAATGATGCCATTAAAGGTAATTCTAGACTCCAGAATTGCTAGTTTTCTGCCTACATCTGAATATCTGACAAATTAAAGAGAAGCTGATAAATTTTGTGATTAAGTTTGTACTCCTTAGTTCTGCTTCACCTTTATTTATCTTCTCTATTGATGGAGAGTGACATGATGATTGTGGGTTGGATCCAACCACTTTTTCTTCTTGTGAAAAATGGAGGAGGGGTCCAATAGGGTCGCCAGGTCTTTCCTTGTCCCCAGTGGGGTAATTTGGGGGGGGCAGGATGTCCCCAATGCAATGATGTCACACAGAAGTGATGTCATCACTTTGGGGACCAGCACCCCGCAGGCTTGAACTCCAAGCTGCAAATTTGCTGCTTGGAGTTCAGCCCCACCCCCGCTTCTTCTTTCCCCTGAAAGATTTAAAGGACCCTCCAGCTGATCAGCGAGCCATGCGCTGATCAGCTGGAGGGCCCTTCAAATCTAGCAGGAGGGGAGGGAGAGGGATGGCCACTGGTGGTCACTCTTGGGGGTGGGGCTTGTGGGTGAAGCAGCAGGCAGGAGCCCGCAAAATCAGGGGATCCCCCACCTGGGGACTGGCATTCCTATTTCAGTATGACCACCAAAAAGACTGTTCTGAGGATCTTGAGACATGCATGGATAAAAGCCATATATGTCGGGGGCTATAATAAGCAGGATAATTTGGTGAGACTGAGCAAATAAGCTGGGTGGGTCCAACCCAACAGTAGGAACCTGGGAAAGAAAATTCTTGCAATGATATTCCTTCTATCTTTCTTTATTCCTCTGCTTCCTCACCCTCACTAGAAATTTCTGGGAGTTGTTTGTAGTCCATCAATGTATAGTTAACGCCAGGCATTATGGGAACTACAATTTCCAGAATGTATTGGGGGAGGAAGCAGAAGCTCAAAGAAAGATGGAAGGGAGCTGATGGAAACTCATCCATCCTTAACTAAAGTAAATGGAGCTTGATCCAGCCAATGTTTGTTCCAGTGGTTCCCATGGGCGAGATTTAAACAAGAGCTTAACTCTCCTACGAGAACTTTTGAGGCTGTTTTAAATTTTGGTGGTATCATTCCAAAGTCTCTTGAGTAAGAATGCATCTCATTTCTCTTCATTCATCAAATGACTTTGCATTAAGAACATAAGAACATGCCAATGTTGGATCAGGCCAAAGGCCCATCCAGTCCAACACTCTGTGGCCAGTGGCCAGAAATACCAGTGCCATCAGGAGGTCCACCAGTGGGGGCAGGACATTAGAGGCCCTCCCACTGTTGCCCCCCCCCCAAGCACCAAGATGACAGAGCATCACTTGCTCCAGAGTCCCTATCTATACCTTGTGGCTTATAGCCACTGATGGACCTCTGCATTCTTGAGCCTCATTAAAACTACAGCTAATGCAGCACTTGTAAATACATTCTGTATAGAACCCTGGTCATCACCATCACGACACAGAAAAAGAAGGTTACTAAAGAGGAGTCAAACAAAGACACCTTCCCATAAGTCTACGGGCAGTGTCTCTAAGCCTTCCCCCATATTTCTGTCACTGATTATTCTGATCTTCTTGGAGCAAAGATCAAGTTCCTTTAAAAGCAGACAAACATATTTTCTTCCCTCTTTCTTTATATCATTACCTCTCCTCATCTCCATTACAAATGCTAGAGCTCAGGTGCTTCCATGGGGAGATGGAGACATTTGTATACCAGCAACGGTACCCCCAGTATGAATTACTGCTGGGCTAGTAGTTCTCAAAAGTACACCGTGACTTTGCTGTTACAATAATATGAAGCTAGTTCATCACTGCAACTGTAGCGGCATTTGAAATAATAGCTTCATCTTCTCACTAGGCCCACTGCAATTAGAATGAATGCACAACAAATGTCTTCATTAAGCCAGATCTTCTCACAATGGGGATATTAAGAAGAGCAGTCAGACTGCTGAGTTTGGGGGCAGCTTGGATCCTTTGTTTCATCTCGTTTATTTTTTTTCTCTCTCTCCTATTTTTGGAGGAGAGTCAATTAGTCATTTTGTATTGATAATAAGGGAGAAGGATAAAAAGTGGTATAATGAGGCCCCCTGGGGCTTCCCATCTGGCCCATAGCACTGCCCCTGATCCCCGTCTGTATTTATGTACCTTCGCCTCTTTCCCCTGGAGTAGAGATACAGGCACTTTACACCCCTCCCCATCTCCCAGTGTGCAAACAGTTAGAGATATTCTGCAGGGAAGAAAGATCTTCCTTTTTTCTAATCCTGAGCTGCTCATTCCCATGTGCAAGCCAAGATGTGTACAAATGGGGATGAATATTGAAGTGTGTAATGGGACAACTGAGCAGAACCAATGTTTGGATTACTCTGGGGAAAGGGGATTCAAAAAGTTCTTTAAATATATTTTGGTTTGCATGGGAGTAAACCAGTGGCCAGAGCCAATGCAGAAAACTCTTAAGCCTTTTCTCAGTTCAGAACATGCTGCTGCTTCTTTTTTTTATGGTGAAATTTCACATTGGAAATGATAGACGAAGAAGAGTGCGTGTACAAGAAAGCTTAGGTAAAGGTAAAGGTTTCCCTTGCTCGAAAGCCAGTCGAATTCGACTCTAGGGTTGCAGTGCTCATCTCCATTTCAAAGCCGAAGAGCCAGCGCTGTCCGAATATGTTTCCGTGGTCATGTGGCTGGCATGACTAAACACCAAGGTGCATGGAACACTGTTACCTTCCCACTGAAGTGGTACCTATTTATCTACTTGCAATTTCTTGCTTTCAAACTGCTAGGTTGGCAGGAGCTGGAACTAGAGACGGGAGCTCAGTCCGTCATGCGGCACACTCGGGTCTTGAACTGCTGAACTACTGACCTTCCAGAGCCTGCAGTTCAGCATCTTAAGCACTTGAGCCACCACAGCTCCCTACAAGAAAGCTTATACCCAGAATAAAACTTTGTTGTACTTAATGGTGCCACTGGACTCAAACTTTTTATTTCCCCCTGTTAAACTGTCAACAATTTCTCCAAGACTTTAAATGCTGCCTTGCTGGAGCTAGTGATGATGCATTTAGTCATATTTATCTGTCTGTCAAAATAGTTATACCCCACTTTTCACCATGGCTCATGGCAAATTTAAAACATTGAAAATATAGTAAAAGAGAAAGATCATCATTCAAGCCAAAAAAGGAAACAGCTTCTAGTAAAGAGAAGTGATCCCTGCCCAGTTAAAAAAGGAAATAGCTTCTAGAAAAGAGGGGTGATCCGTGATTTGTGCATAAAGAAGGATTTTGAGAACTTGGTTGTGTATTCCTGCCTTCTAAACTTTATGTGTTGGTGAAACTTAGAAACCTATGCTTGAGTGTTTGAGCAGAAACTGAAAAGAAAGCTTCTCTCCTCAAGGTTTTAAAGACCGTATTGAACAGCAGAAACACTTTCTTGTTGGCAACATATTATCTGGTTTTTGTGTGATTACAAACATACCTCAGTTTTATTATCTGTACACTTCGTACACCCTGCATCCGATTCCATCTGAACTTTTATCCTCCAAGTTAAATGAAACATTTTGTTTATTTTGAATTTAGCATCTTGTGTGCCATTTCAACAGCACAGTATAAGAAGGTGATTTTTCTCTTCCCTCAGTTCCCTGGGCTGGGTCAGCATCAATACACGCACACACACACACTCACCCCAACTTGGCCACTCCTCCCCACCCTTGCCACTCTACTCACCCATCACTCTTGCTGATCTCTCCCTATTTACCCCCACTTTTGACATTCACTTACCCCACCCTTGCTGTTCTTTCCACCGATGTCCCCAGCCTTAGCACTGCACTGAGCCCCAACTTTGCAGTTCTCCCTATCTACCCCCACCCTTAGAATTCCACTATCTCCCTCCCCTTAGCATTCACTGACTCTTACCCTTGCTTTCTTCCCACTTAGCCCCCACCTTTGGAATTCAACTACCCCCATCCTTGCTTTCTTCTCACCTAGACCTCACCCTTAGCATTCACTCACCCCCTTGCTCTCTTCCCACCAACCCCCACCCTTGGCATTCACTCTCTCTCCCACCCCTCCCTCCCTTCCCTGCCTTTCTCAACTTTCTTTTGGTGTCTCTTTTTGCTTTGGTTGCCTGTGTAGACACCAGTTGCCAGGCAGTTGCTTGTGTAGAGGGTGGCATCTCCTCACAATGTGGGAGGTGGGCTGCATGAGTCTCTGCCGGGCAGCAATTTCTGTGGTGAGACAAAGGAGAAGGTAAGAGGGGGTGGGGACAGCCTTCTGTGCTGGCTGTTGGGTGGTCGCTGGCATGGAGGGTGGCATCTCCTCCCAGCATGGGAGGCCTTTCTCAGTGTCTACTTTGGTTGAGGTGGCTGCAACTGGGTGGGACAACCATAGACAAACAAGAAGAAAATAAAGGGGCTGCTCAGCAAGAAAGAAGATGGGAAAATACTGCATGTGAGAGAGGGAACTAATAAAACAATCTACTTGGTAGTAAAAATGCCTGTAGCCTACATCCCATCATTAAAAGCCCTGGCAAATAAAATGGCCTTACATGCTTAGAAATGTCTAAAGACAGCACCTCCCTCAAAACCTTGAGGGGGCCATTTCATATGGCTGGAGTTACCATAGAAAAAACATGGGCTCTGGTAGATGTCAGGGGGCTGCTTTAAGTGTGGGAACAGCCAGGGCTATTTTTGGGCAGGAACACACAGGAATGGAGTTCTGGCTGGCTTCAGAGTTGGCCACGCCCACTACAGCCCAAACCTCTGCATGCATGGCTACAGAGGGAAGGCCTGGAGAGCGACATCCCCCGGCGACTCTGAGGCGGGGGGCAGGGCCCCCCTGGAAGGATTGGGGATGCATTTAAATGCCTCCCCATGCCTCCCCTGGCCTGTCCAAGGGCCAGCTTGCCCGGGCTCCCTACAGCTGCAGGACACCTGGGCAAGCCAAGGAAAGGCATGGGGGTATGGCCTAATATGCTAATGAGCTGTGCTGTCAGGGATGTGGCCTAATGTACTAATGAGTTTCTGCTGCTGGGTGTGGCCTATTAGTCTAATGAGTTCCTGCTGGGCTTGTTCTACAAAGAAAGCCCTGGGAACAGCCATCATTCTGTTTGCAATAGTGGTCAGCCAAATACATTTGGGAAACTCACAGATAAGGTAGCAAAACAATGGTCATTCTTGAAGACAGTTTTTGAGGGTTGGCCTGCAGTAGAACAGCTAGAACTGAGTCCAGTAGCACCTGAGAATACATGAATATATGAAGATGCCTTCTACTGAATCAGACTGTTGGTGGTCCATCAAGGTCAGTACTCAGCCTGGGAGCAACTGTCCAGGGTCTCCGGCCAAGGTCTTTCACATTACTTATTGCCTGGTCTTTTTAACAGGAGATGCCAGGGATTGAACCTGAGACCTTCTGCATGCAAGGCAGATGGTCTACCATTGAGCCATGGCTCCTCTAGTCTAGAGACCAGCAGAATTTTGAGGGGTATGAGTTTCTGAGAGTCAAAGCATGAGTCAAAAGTATCTAAGAAAGGAACATTGACTCTCAAAAACTCATACTCTCCCAAAATCTTGTTTGTCTGTAAGGTGCTACTGGATCTAATATTAAGTGGTCATTGCGTGCTGTCTACCTCCAACATCTCCAAGATTCTGAACCGCCAGGACAGTGGTGGCTTACATCATGGCCAGCACCCTTCCTGGATCCCTATCCCTTGAAGGGTCTACTCCCCCCCCACCCATAAAGCACCCACAGGCCAGAAACAGGAGGGAACCACAAATTTCACCTCTTGGTTTCAATTAATGAATTCTATGTTCTGATGACGGTTTTATTGTTCTTAAATCTGTACATCGCCTAGAGCCCCACATTTGTGGGATTAGGCCATTCAAAAATGCAATTAAATAAATAAATACACCTGGAAGTTTTGTGACACTATCATGCCTTGTCCAGGACGGCTCAGGCTAGCTCGATCTTGTCAGATCTAAGAAGCTAAGCAGGATCGGAAACCGCCAAGGAAGTCCACGGTTGCTATGCAGATATACAGATATTCTGTGTCATCCTGCAATTTCCTTGGTGTTTATTATTCTAGGCTGGTTTCTTTCCTTCTTTTTTTCACATGCTGGAGTCATGTTTTTCTGCTAGCTGCATGAAAGGACTTCATTACCATGAGAATGACAACAAGCATGTCAGAAGACTTTTAAGGTCTATTTATGAGACCTGATTAATTGAACAGCCCTCCTAGAAAGACATTCTTACTATTCCTGCTTTCCCTTCATTTGCGGTATCGTCTCATGCACCTGTGTCTTTCATTATGATGTTCTGTCTTCCTGTAGCTGAGCTGACAAGAGAAAATGGGGGTCAAAGTTTCCCCATCTTTTTTAATGGCAATACTATTGCACTGAAGGAACTGCATTTTGAAAGATGAACCTGGCACATTCATAATTACAAAGAGCAGGGGGAAATGGTTTAAGAGAGTTGCTGGTATTGTCTCTGTGAATAGTGTGTTGTACTTAGAGATGTCTAAGTGGTGACCCTGTGATGTAGGAACAATGACCTACCTTTTGCAATGTATGGGACTCCAGTTCTGTACTAGCAAGAGGCTAGAATTAGTGATAGGTTCGATGAGGACTATAACAGGTAGGTCTGAAGGGCTGGCCGTCATGTCATTGCCATAGAGCCAAACTTTATAGCACAGTGATGAAGAGCATTGGGAGTTCTGTTGGCATCCCAGTTTCAAAAGGGCTCTTTGAAGATCAGTTTGTTGAGGAAGCAGAGCCAGCCATCAGCATACCCTGAGGTGGGGCAGGTCCCAGGACCCATGCTCCTGGTGGGGACCACTGGTGCTTACTCCATATGTACTTATCTCCTCCGATTCCCACACTGGCACCTTCCACAGCCTGCTTGTGTGTACTCTGCCCCATGTGCTCCCAACTGCATGTGCTACCTAGCACTGCTGGAGATGTGGGTGGTGCACAAAGGATTTCTGGTGGCCATGGCAGTGGCATTCCAAGTTACCCTGCCTCCCCCCCCAAAAAAACCTGAAACCAACCCTAGGAGGAAGGATGCATCTTCTGAACCGAAGCAGTTGAAAAATGGGGAGAGGCTTGGGCAGGCTGTGGGCCGATCGATGGAACCAATCCAGATAATGTTAGTATACTGATGGGAGGAGTCTGATTAGCTAGAAGACAACGTTTGAGTGTGGGATCACACTTCACCCTAAGAGCTACGGTTGCATTTGGGTGGTGCTTCTGGATCCAGCAGTGCTCCAGAAATGTCATTGGCCAACTGCAACTAATTCAGCTATTGTTTCTCTTGAGAAAAGAGGATCTTACCTCTGCCATGGAAGAAGTTTTGGAACTTCCTTTGATCCCAGATACAGTGGTGTACTTGCTCACTGGTGTCAGCAGTGTGTACCATAGTTTTAAAAGAACCACACAGACTGTCAGTCCATTTCCTGGCAATCTGCCATGGAAGAAGTTTTGGAACTTCCTTTGATCCCAGATACAGTGGTGTACTTGCTCACTGGTGTCAGCAGTGTGTACCATAGTTTTAAAAGAACCACACAGACTGTCAGTCCATTTCCTGGCAATCATCAAGGTGCTAATAGCTGATTTTTTAAAAGCCCCATGTGGCTTTTGTTTCCCAAGGATGTCTTAAAAAACTGTCCCCTTCATAACATCTTTGGGCAGAGCCAGTTGGGCAGGAGGGCCATTTGTCCTAGACCTGAAGTTCAAACGGGCCCCTCAAATTTACATATTTATTATTTATTTTATTTTAATTTATTATTGATGTTTCACAAGTCTGCAACTGACTTTTATTTACATCTCTAGGGGAAAAAAATGTGATGCAAATTCCTCACTTTAAATTAAAATTCTCTCTCACTCTCCCCCCATCATGTCTTATTTTGTTCTCCTATGTCAATATTTTTAAAATATATATTGTGGCTCAGGGCTTCAAAAGCTGGAAGTGGTTCATGACTCTTTTGACCACTGAGAGGCCCTGTTTCTGGGTACTCATAGTCTACGTATGTGCTCTAGCCGTCTTCCTCAGCTGAGGTGATGTTGGCTTTACTAAAAAAAAAATGACCTTCTCAGTGAAAGTACCCCTTTAATAATGTACAGCCTGTATCACTCTCAGCAGAGGTGAAAACTTATTAATTTCCTGTGAGAGGACAAACCTGGAAAGACAGTGGTATGACAGGCTAACATCCAAAAACACACAGGTCAAAAACAAGTTACATAAAACAGTCTGTTATGACATAACAATAAATGTAAAACAACTAACTAAAGTACTGAACAAATACAGCCTTTACAAATATTGCTAAGATTATTTGACAATGAATGTATTTCTTGTAATTGGTGCTGTCTTGATGAACTCATTAGCTATATTGTTAAGATCCATCTCTGAAGAGAGCTGTTTATGTCCATGAAGAATAGCCATGTGATTGAGCCTGGTTTGCCCCATACTTTATCCTACAAAGGCATGAGTAGAGGTGTGCATAACTAAAGATATACATAGAAATTGCTAGTTCAGGCCATTACTGTAATTTCTGGAATGGTAACACAAATCGAAGATTCATAGGTATTGGGAGGGGGGGGGAACCTAGAACAATCTGTGTGGTTTTTCATCTTTGGGTGCTGGTAGCTGGCTACAGCATATGTTCATTTTTTTTTCTTTGCTTCTACTGATTTCCACAGCAATGTCATTTCTCCTTTCCAATCAGATCCTTGCAATGGAGGAGCACAGAGTACTACAGCCAATCATCTTTGGAGACATGCCACAGAGAGCTTCAGCTCTCTTTCC
>NW_015168054.1:1279349-1289999 GCF_001447785.1 Gekko japonicus
CTTTCCCTCCTGCCTGTGTGGTGGCAGACCCATTTTGTTATTTGAAAGTCCTATGGTTGGGGGGGAGAGCTGGGGGCACCTTGTTCAGGGGCTCTTAGAATTTGTCTACCCCAATATGCTCGAAACTTGGGGGTTCTTTAGAGGAAAGGTAGCACTCACTCTGCTGCAACCTAGGTATAATTTGGTTGAAAAACAGTGCTAATAATAATTTGTAATTATTATTGTATGACATTGTATTTAGAATAGCCAGGAGATCCCAGGATTGGCTGGCAGCCAGAAGTTCTAGCTCTTTTTTAACATTATGCACCACTAGGTGGTGAGCTAAACTTGTTTTTAAGGCAAAAGATGTTTCAGAGGTGGGTTTGCCATTGCCTGCCTCTGTGTCACAACCCTGACATTCCTTGGAGGTCGTCCTTCTAAATCCTAGCTAACGCCAACCCTGTTTAGTTTCTGGGATCTGATGGGATCGGGCTAACCTGGGCTATCCAGATCAGGGTTGAAAGACTGTGCTCTCAAAAAATAATGGTGCATAAATGGAAAGGGACGAGAGTCTGCAAAGGAAACCATTTTCACTTCATGTAAGAGAACAAATAGACCACAACAAGGAATGATGGTAAATGTAGAGTTTCAGTGGAAAGGTAAGATTTTTATTAAATTGTCAGTCAGTCACTGAAAGAGTAGGAAAATGCAGAGGCCAGCCAGAGGTCTCCTACTGGGCTGCTGTTTGACCACCATTTTAGGAATACATAGAGAGAAGTGCAGCTGTGCAGAGATTTGCCTACTTCAGGGATCGGTTTGATCACTCTGCTTGAAAATTAGGGAACTTTTTAGATTTCTTGGAGGACTGTGTGCTGTGCAAATTTAGAGCCATTATCTTTATAAACAGCTGTCCTAGATCCTCATATACATTTCTCATGGGAAATAATGGTCCTGAACTCCAGAACCACATGGATTTGAATCCCAGGCTTGCAAAGTCCTAGTGAAAATGACTCCAAGGCAACAATTTCCACATTGATCGAAAGAGCAAAGCATCTTTCAGTTCCTGGCAAGTGCATTAAAAAGGGGTGGGAGGGAGCTGAGATAAGAGTCCCCTTCCCTTCCCTGTCTCAACTACAAACCACCCAGCAGGCCCAGCCAATGTGAAAGCTGGGGAAGTCAGGGAACCCCTAGTGCAGCCCACAGAGCCTGTGCCCCCCCAGGCCCAAGGCAGATGTCCCAGATTCCCCATGGCCCCTTGGCCTGGTCAGAAGGGGAAAATAATGGTGGGGAAAACAGGAGTGCTAGTTAGCAGCTCAGGAACATTGTCCCCACTATGAAATTCAGGGGGGGGGAGCTTGACGCCTGCAACCCCCTCCTAAATTTTATGCCCCTGCTTCCTGGCCATTAAAAGGGTTATGTATGTGTTTGGAGTAGGTTTAATTGTTATTTTATTAAAGTAATTTTTCATATGACATTTTATTGTTTTTAGTGATACTGTGGGCCCAACTAGAGGGAATGGTAAGATATGAATATCGTTAAGAAATTATTAGCTGTTCTAACATATGAAGTCATATTCTTATAATGTTTTATATTTTTCAAGCAAGGAAATTCAAGCTACAATTAATTAAACAGAACAATGTTTTGTTCATTATGGCAAGGATTTTTCCCCCCTAAAAACTAAACTGTAACATGAACCCAATCACCTCTAGACCAAAAGTTCAATTTGTGATTTTGGATAAATATATTTTTTTCCAGCTTGGCATTTGTTAATGATTAAAAAGTTCTGTCGTGAATGTGATTCTTCATTTTCTGCTGAATCTGCTATATATAAAATTGGTGTTCACGTATCCCGAAATTTCGATGACCATATATGTGTATAGTCTATTGACTTTATAAGACAGTAGAAAATTAGCCTATGTAAATACAATCAAACAAAAAATATAATTTGTTGCCTAAATGCCAAGAAATGTCATTGATTTTTTTTTTTAAGTTGGAAAGCATTTTAATGCTTATGGGAGACATCGCTGGGTAATAAATTGGTTTAGGAAAGTTTTGGGTTCTTTCCAACAGCTGAGCCATCACAATTGCATTTAAACTATTGAACAAGACTAACTAAAATAAAACTGTCCTGAACTTTATTGATCCCCCTTCCTCTAAGAATTATAATCACCATCTGTATTTTTGTTATTTTTTTCTTTTGCTCTTGGAAAGATAAATGAGCAAAGCTGGATAATAAATAAGTTAAATAAAAAAGCACTTTCTTCGCTAATATGCATTTTAGATCTATTTTAATAGTTTTAATGATGTGTTTTCATTTGGTTTAAGTGGTTTTTAAGATGTGTTTTTAGTATGCATATTTTAATTGATTAATCGGTTAATTATGTTTTATATTGGCGTTTGCCCCTATGTAAGCCGCCCTGAGCCCGCATTGCGGGGAGGGCGGGGTTATAAATTGAATTAAATAAATAAATAAATA
Source organism: Gekko japonicus (assembly GCF_001447785.1). Taxonomy (NCBI): domain Eukaryota; kingdom Metazoa; phylum Chordata; class Lepidosauria; order Squamata; family Gekkonidae; genus Gekko; species Gekko japonicus. The sequence continues at coordinate 1,281,805 of NW_015168054.1, forward strand.
AATGATGAGCATAGGAAGTCAGGGTATAACTTTTGTAAATATATAAAACAAATAAAGCAAGACTTTCTGAGTACCTTGCTGTACTGTGAACCTGGATTCCTGAGTTATAATTTGTTAACAAATGCAAATATTCTTCCTTCAACACTCAAAGAAACGCTTTGAAAAAATTGAGTGTTCTATATTGGATCATGCATATGGGGCGGGGGGGACAGACTTGAATTTATAAGCAGTATGAACTCAGTTTTCAAGCTTGTTTTTTCCAGGATCACACAATCAATCCTAAGAATAACTATAGTATTGATTCAACAAATACCAGTCATAAGTAAGACCCAGGATTTTCCATTGAGCTCCATTTATGCATTCCTAAGTCATTATGCGTATTTATTTACAGAATATAAATTAATATAATTAATAAGTTACAGAATATAAATTAATATAGAATGGAATGGTTTTGTACCACTCACCTCCCTTGGGCATTAAATGTTCAAAGGGGAACTTTCCATAACTTCTACTTTCTCTGAATTTTGTTTTGCTAAATGCAGATGTATACACATGCTGCTTGGGGTGAAGTTACCAGTTATCTCAATTTTTTTTAAGCTCAGCCTTTCTCCTCCTCCTCCTCTGTTAGAGTCACATTCTGGTGAACAAAGGATTTGTGTCACCTCAGAGAATGGAAGGGGGACTCCATCCAAAGAAAGACACCTAATGAGTTGCAACTGATTCAATCAAAGGTTAATTGTTCTCTTAAAAGTTAGATCAAGCCTAAAGCAAAAACACAATACTGAACTCCTTCCCCCAAAACAGCATGCTTTCATTTCTCTTACAAATGAATTTGGTAAAACAAGAGTCTTCCCAGATCTCATTCTTTAAAGACATTCAAGGAATCTGGAAATAGCAGGTCATGTGATAAAATGATACTCCACCCAGAGGTCCCTGAGTAAAGAATCAGAATTTGAAAAGGTTTACTTTGTAAACATCTTTAAAATGCTTAATATTACCTTTACAGCAAAACCAGAAAATACTTTACAGCAAATACTATAGATTATTTGACTAGAATTTGGAAGCTCTGGGTTCAAATCTCCATTCTGCCACGGAAGCTTGCTGGGTGATCTTAGGCCAGTTATATGATCTCAGCCTAACCTTCAAGTTGTTGTGAGAATAAAATGGAAGAGAGGGGAATGGTGTAAGTAGGGATGAGCATGAACCAGGTCACTGAGTAAAGTTCATCATGGATTTTGGCCAGTTCATGGTTTACAAAGCGATGTTCATGGAATGGCGCCTGGCATGAACATTTCATTAACTTTGGTGCTGTTCATGGTGGTTCGTGAATGAGATTGTGTCCACTTAATTAAACTGCTTGAGTTTGGGTGTTAGGTGGACTCAGGGCTCTGAGCCACCCAGTCTCTCTGCTCACACTGAGTGGTGGGGCTTAGCTATTGGATGCCTCAGCTGAGTAAGGACACACATTTAATACCCTTCTGATTGTGAACTTCTTTTCCCCACTGGACTTTGGGTGTTAGGTGGACTCAGGGCTCTGAGCCACCCAGTGTCTCTGCTCACGCCAAGTGATAGGGCTTAGCTACTCAGTGCCTTGGCAGAGTGAAGACTAACATTTTATACCCTCCTGATTGTCAACTTCTCTCCCCTGTTGGGTAGGGAAGGACATCAACTGGCTGATGAACTAAAGTTCTATATTCATAGGTTGATGGGAGCTGGCCAGCACGAGATCCCCTGCAAGTTTGTTTGTTTGTTTTCAATCATGCCAGGGGGCAGTCTACCACATCACAAAATGAACAAGTTCATCTAGCATCAAAAAGTTCATGACAGTCCATGGTTCTCAAAATGCACATGCCACAAGCCACAAGCCACAAACCGAACTGCATTTTTCCAGTTCACGACCATCTCTAGCTGTAAGTTGCTTGGAGCGCTCACAGGGGAGAAAAGAGGGGTATAAAGATCTAAATGGAATAAAAGCTTGCGGGTGGACTATTTCTTCCTAGTCCTCAGTCTCCCAGGCCAGCTGGATGCCCATTCATAGGTTGATGGGAGCTGGCCAGCACAGCAAAAAATCTTTTCCTTTACATAATCCAGGAAGTTTCTGGGAATGTCCTAGAAGCTACTATTTCCCCATCCTGTCAGATGCAAGGTGTCTGTGGGGGTTTGCTGCTGCTCTTTATTGGGTAGTTTTTATTATTTTGGGGGGAAGTGACCAGAATGTAAGCTGCCTTGAGTTCCTACAAGGCAGAAAGGTGACTAATAACTATTCTAAATGAGTGAGTGAGTGAAATATAAATATCAAAAGAAGGGAGCCTAATGTATTCCCCTATCTGAAAGACTCAACCAACTGTAGTATTATTCATTGCAAATCAATTCTATAAACAAGGTTGGCCATTGAACAGTACAAACTATGTCTACATATTTATCCTGGCAACTCCACTCAGCACTACTGTTGATTACCCACAAAAGGGCTTCAGTGTGTTTTGCAGAGATGCTTCACATGCATCCCAATAGTGTAAAAGCCTTCTCTTCAGCACTGCCTATCAGGTTGGATATTTTGCTAGTTGCATTACATATGGCACAGGTTGGATATTTTGCTAGTTGCATTACATATGGCACAAGTGTAAAGCTTCATCCCTTGCTGTTCTATATGTTTACGTAGTGCAGGAACTCATGAACTCATGAACGCACATGATGCTCCCTTATACTGAATCAGACCCTTGGTCCGTCACAGTCAGTAATGTCTACTCAGACTGACAGCAGCTCTCCAGCGGCTCTCCTGAGGGCTGAGGTCTTTCACATCACCTACTGGTTGGTACTTTTAGCTGGAGATGCCAGGGAATGAACCTGGGACCATCAGCATGCCATGCAGATGCTCTACCACTGAGCTATGCCCCCTCCTGCATCCTTAATATATCCTAATTCCTAAGAGTCATACCTTAGAGACACATGAAGCTGCCTTATGCTCAGGGGTCGTTTCGTAGAAAAAGAGCTAGGGGAACTCATTAGCATAACTCATTAGCATATTCCACACCCCCTGACATCACCGGAAGTGTGTCATAAGGCCACACTCACCCGGGGGAACTGCGATCCCCCGTGATCCCCCCCTGAAATGACCTCTGCTTATGCCTATTTATTTCATTATAAAATGCATATTCCCTTCCAGTTTGGTGTAGTGGTTAAGTGCGCAGACTCTAAAGTGGGAAGAACCGGGTTTGGTTCCCCACTCCTCCACTTGCAGCTGCTGGATGACCTTGGGCAAGCCATAGTTCAGACAAGAGCTGTCCTTGAAAGGGCAGTTCTTGAAAGAGCTCTCTCAGCCCACCTACCTCTCAGGGTGTCTTTTCCTTTCATTTCATTGATTAGCTCACAGGGTGTCTGTTGTAGAGAGGAGAAAGGGAAGAAAAAGGAGGGGAAGGGGAAGGAGTTTGTAAGCCGCTCTGAGACTCCGAGTGAAGGGCTGGGTATAAATCCAATCTCCTCCTCCTCCTCCTCCTTTTCCCAAAGCATGCGGTGGCTTACAAATGTCTTTAAAAGATACAAAGTACGATAAAACCCACATAACTCTTCTCTCCCTGCTAAAATGCCTGCAGTTTATATTCCATTAAATCCACCAGTAAATAGAGTAGCCGTGCTCGCTGACACCTCTGAGGGCAGCACCCCCACCACTTGCTTCCTATAGTCTGTTTTAATTTGTGATACACCAGGAACTGAAAGCAGAGGTCTTTCCTGTCATCATTAATGAAGACACCAAGGACCTTTTAGATGAACCTTGTAGAAGAAAAGCAGGTTCCCAAACATTAAGCTATAGCTCCTCTGAAAAACTTGTCTCTTATTTCACTCTGATTTCTTATCTTTCAGTTTTACCTTTTGTGATTTTCTGAGGCATTTCAATATTTTCCCCCCTTTCTCATCATCTATTTTTCCCCCTCTGGCTCCTAATACTGCATTGTCTACTCATGACATTTCCTTAATTTTGTCTAACGGCTCTAAAAATTAAACTTGATTATTTTGTCTGATTGTCTCTTATCTAATCTATAAAAATTGGCCTCGCTTTTCACTGGCGTTGAAATTATTCTGAGCATGAGATATAATTGTTCGGGTGAAAGGTCACAGAGGTTATCCAAAACTTTCTCAACTAAATCATTTCTTCCTGTTTGTTCACAACGTCTTATGCCTAAACTTTTACAGATTCAGGATAAAATGTCTTCAGCTTCACAACACAGTAGAACAGCAGCGATCCATACTGGCAACTCATACAAACATCCCTTACAGATGTTTTGTTCTCTACTCACAGCATGTTTGTTTCCATCAGGCATTGAGAAAGGCTGGGAAGGGGCATTCTTCAATTATGCCTAAGGGAGGAAAGGACATTGTTTACAGAAACACAGTATATGGTGTACGTGAATTCAGGCTTGTGCTGAAATGCAAGCAACATCTTTGTGAGTGCATATAGCTGAGGGTGGCAGAGTTATGATGAAGAGGGCTAGCTGGCAGAGATTTTTTTTGAAAATATGTGGCATGGTTGGATAGGCAGAGGGCAGGGACCAAACCCTACAGGCTGTTAGCAGAAAATAAATAATTCAGGAATAACTTGCCAGTTTTCCTCTCCTGTGGTGTCATTCTAAACAGAGTTATACCCCTCTAAATCTTTTTGAATTCAATGGGTTTAGAACTACATAACTCTGTTTAGGACTGCCCTGTCGTAATCCTAAACAGATCTACTCAGAAGATTAATTCTAGTCAATGGAAAGCCTGGAAGATCCAGGGCCAGAGATTTGCACATTCACTAACAACAGCAAGAACGCTGATTCTTGCTTGTTTTATGGGCCTAGCTTCTCCTGTATCCAGGCAGTGATACAGCAGGCCCCACCTGGAACAGTAAAAACAGGGGATGCATTTGAAGTTAGGTTGTATTCATCTTTGTGGGTTACATGTCAAAGTTCTGACTCTGTAAGAAGGCACACATGCATCCTGTGTTTTTGAACAGAGCTTCTAACAGTGGAGTTGAGCTTGGAATTGGTGCAAGAGGCAAAGAAGTGTGTGTGTGTTTCCATGAGGTTGTGAGTCCTGAACTGTCTGAGAGGTGTCTGTCTGAAAATGCCCTTCCAGCTTTTGGTGAGTGCTCATGAAGCATATGGCCCTGTTGGGAGGGGCTTCTGGTGAATGAGGTGAATCAGCTGCCTGTTGTCTAACTCCTGGGGGTGGAGCCACAGCTCACACTAGGGTTGCCAGGTCTGAGTTGGAAAATACCTGGAGACTTTGGGGGTGGATCCAGGAGAGGGTGGGGTTTGGGGAAGGGAGGGGCCTCAGCATGGTACAATGTCATGGAGTCCACCCTTCAAAGCAGCCATTTTCTTCAGGGGAGCTGATCTCTGTCGCTGGAGATCAGTTGTAAAAGCAGGGGAACTCCAGGCCCCACCTGGAGGATGGCAACAATAGCTCACACCAGTAAAGCAGGGTTCTGTACGCTGGCACACGGGTTTTGCCATGGTTCATTCTGGAACCAGTGACATTTGGAAATGTAGTCATGTGGTCCTAGGGGGAGAAAAAGAGTTTACCAGGCAGAAGGTTAAAGGCCAGGACCTCAAAGGTAGCACTTTCAGAATTGCCACTGGTTCCACACACAGAGCCAGCTAAACAGGCACAGATTAGGGATGTCAACAAGTGGATGAGGAAGTGGTTCTGGGAGGAAGGGTTTAGATTTGTTAGGCACTGGAGAAATTTCTTCGACAAGCCAAACCTGTGCAAAAGAGACAGGCTTCACTCGAATCAAAAGGAAATTGTGCAGCTGGCACTTAATATCAAAAGGATGGCAGGACAGTTTTTAAACTAATTCCAGGGAGAAAGCCAAGAGGAGCCATGGAGCCTCTTGTTCAGGACAACTCAGAACAGAGGGCGAATAGTGTAAACACAGGGTAGTATTGGTAGGAGCACAACCGAACTTGGGAGTGAGAGTAGGTTGGCAAAGGAGGGACCAAGGATCACTGAAGACAGAAACGTGTTATAGATTATGTGCCAATGCTAGAAGCCTCAGAGATGCAATGGGGGAGCTGGAGTGCTTGGTACTAAATGGCAATTTAGATGTAGTGGGTGTCTTAGAAACCTGGTGGAGTGGGGAAAATCAACAGGATACGGTCATCCCTGGGTATAAGAGGGCAGGGCAGGGCAGGAGGTGTTGGGTTATATATTAAAGAGGGCACAGAATAAAATAAGTTAGAAAACATTTGGGAAATGAACTCCCCAACACAAGTGATATGTGTGAAAATACTGGGCCCTACAGGGAAATTAAAAGTTGGGGTGTACTATAACTCACCTGATCAAACAGACCAGAAGGTCTGCAGATCAGCAGTTCGAGACCCTAGCGTTGCATGACAGAGTGAGCTCCCGTCTCTGGCTCCAGCTCCTGCCAACCTAGCAGTTCGAAAGCAAGAAATTGCAAGTAGATAAATAGGTACCGCTTTGGTGGGAAGGTAACAGCGTTTCGTGCGCCTTGGTGTTTATGACTTTTTAATTGCATTGTATAACCCACATCCTAAAGGGAAGGGAACAGGGGGTAATCACTACATCTAAAACAAAAGATGAGACAGGGATCGTGATCTAAATGTTACATTGTATATATAACAATCCTACAATAATAACAAAGATCTATTTATCAAACTTCAGGTTAACGCTAGCTTTAATACTAGTCTCAGGTGTTTTATAATCACATCTATTCTGTTGAACTATCCGTTTATCTTATACGTTTCTTCTTCTTGTACTTCAGATTCGTTTTAGGTATTCTAGGTGAAGCTTCCCCCTTCTCCGAGTCTGAGGTTTCTGGGGTGCTGCTAGAGCTACTCGAGGTGTCTTCTGTTCCTCCATCACTGGTTCCCTCTTCTTCAATATTGTCCACAGTTGTTTTTTTGTCAACTTTACTCTGGCTTTGTTGTTGTTTCAAAAAATCTTTGGCTTTTTGGACAGAGTCAATTTTATTGTTCTTATCTTTATAGTTGAATACAAGTCCCTCTGGGGAAATCCATCTATAAGCGATTGAGTTGTTGTGGAGGAAGAAGGTTAAATCCTTGTATTGCCACCTTTGCTTCCACATCTTGAATGGAATGTCCTTTAAAATTTTAACTTCTTCGTCTTTAACCTTCAGAACTTTTCCAAATGTGGCTTTCAAAACATTGTCTCTGGTAGATCTCTTAGAGAGTTTCACGGATATTTCTCCAGGCAGTTTATTTTTCTTTATAAAATCTGGATAGGTTCGATAAGCCAAGTCCATATCATTTTGCAACGCCTCTTGCTTAAGATCTGTCATTGGTGCTAATGCTTCACTTAAAATTACTTTTAAATTTTCTCCTTTTTGCTCAGGAACACTTTGAAAGCATAAGATATACATTGATCTTTCCATTTGGAGTTGCAGCAATTGGCCTTTATCTGAGACTCTCTCTTTTCCTACTTCCCCCAATTTTTGTTCAATATCTTTGGTCTTTGTTTTGACTCTCTTGATGGCTCTGTCTGTTTTGTCTGCTCTTTTATCCATCTCTGTTATCATATCTTGCCTACCAAAGTTGGACTGGTTCGCAAGATTGACGTCCGTGTCATCACATGTGATGGCCCACAGGACTGCTCCTGGTCGACCATGACTTTATCAGGCAAGTCACTGATGTGGTCCTGCTCTGCACCTAAGAAGGACTCAAAGACTGAAGAATCAAGTTTTGCATGCCTTAATCTTCTGTCTGTCATGTAGTTAGCAGTGTAGCATGCCAATTATGCTCAGTTATAGTTGTACAGCTTCATTAGCAATGCATGTGAGTAGTGAAACCCTGTAGGATTTCAGGCAGGGAGTGTGCTGCCCCCAGTCAGCATTATCTGTAGTTTAGTAAAACTGTGCTGTATCTTTAAGACTTGTTGCACCTGGGAATTGGAGTCCACAGTTAGGGGTCCCAGAAGCTTCCCTCTGACTGGCTCATTAAGAGCAATTTCCTGAGCTCAGAGGTGCAAAGATAGGAGTTTTATTGTTCTTTTCCGTTTCTTTGTCCATCAACCCTTACTGCAAGGAGAGGAGAAGTCCATCTCTTTCTCACCGCGGCTATTGAACTAACCTAGATCACAAGATGTAACTTTCCACCCAGCCATCTGAACGATTGTGAGTAAATGGTCTTCTGAATGCTTGTGAAGTTGATTAAAGATGATTTAAGCTCTCCTCTGTA
>NW_015168054.1:1292699-1318581 GCF_001447785.1 Gekko japonicus
TTCCTTCCTTCCTTCCTTCCTTTCTTTCTTTCTTTCTTTCTTTCTTTCTTTCTTTCTTTCTTTCTTTCTTTCTTTCTACATTTTATGCCAGTCTTGGCAAGATTCACTCATGAAAACAAATATGGGGACAATTATAGATTAAAACTCAAGGACTTTGGAAACTCTTATCTAAGTTTGAGCATGCCTTCCTTCCTTCCTTTCTTTCTTTCTTTCTTTCTTTCTTTCTTTCTTTCTTTCTTTCTTTCTTTCTTTCTACATTTTATGCCAGTCTTGGCAAGATTCACTCATGAAAACAAATATGGGGACAATTATAGATTAAAACTCAAGGACTTTGGAAGTGATGAAGCAACTCCAGATGTTCCTCTGTCAAATCTGCCTGGAGTTTTTTTTAGTGTGTTAAATTACTTGTTTTCTATGGAGCATGTAGGGTTTTCCAAGGTTGTGTTGTTAGTCGCAAGATACACCTGGACATCATTGTCAGACTTCATTGCATGACTTTTGTGAAGGCTACATACCGACCCAATGACTTTTTATTTGATCAGTGCCTGGTGATCTTTGGGTTTGCTAGTTATCACCTTGTGACGAACATGGTGACTTATCAGTCATTTTCAGTATCTGTTTTCTGTTTTGATTGTCAATTCTCTGTTGAACATCAAGGCTAGAAGTGTCTGGTTGTTATGGGATGCCACCAGAAAACAGTGAAGATGCTATATGAGATAGGGTACATGTTAATAGAAAGAAGGAAATCATTGACCTAAGCAAGAGATGTTGTGGGGGGCCGGAGAGAAGAGAAAGAAATGTATGCTAATATTAAGAGCTCTACTTATGTCTTCACATTTCAGTAAATAAATAATCAACATGTTTGCAGGATGCTTCTCTTTTTGCCCTGTGAACAGATATAGCCCTTAGTTCTTCTGGTCTGCATTCCCCCCGGAAGGTCTCTGTGCACCTGGCTTCTCACTTAAAAGTACACAGTCGCATCCTTGCATGTGAGATGCTCACATGCCTTTTGTGTGTGTGACATGGTAAACTCAGTGCAAAGTGACTTTCAGTCATCATTTGAGTGAGGCAAACACATCTGATGGATTTATTCCCGCAAGGTGAGCTCATCACTTTGATTGACACATCAAAGTGCAGTCCACCTTCCTCTGCACACAGCCACGAGAACCTCCACAGAGTTTAATGGAAGCTTTTCCTTGTCTCTCCTGTTTTTCTTGCTGGCCTTTGGTCACAATCCCCATGCACAATTTACCAGTATTAGCCTGTTGACGGGGAAGCCCATCTGCCGTTTGGAGATCTAGCAGCCCACAGCTCTGTGCTCAAGCAACTTTTGGCCAAAGGAATTTCCATTCCGTTTGAAAGGGCTTGCGCAGGCAACCTCCTGGTGGCTTGTATTCTCAATTTGTTTCAGAGAAATAGAAGCAAGGAGCGATGGTTCCTCTCCCTCAGGTGGGGAGGGGGGCAAATACTTTAACAGTCATTGGCAATTCCATAGACCATATCTGGTGGGCAATATGGGGTAAAATCCAAGAAACATGTGACTGGTGCTGCAAAATCAAAATGAATGTCACATTTTACTCTGGTAACCTCCTATAATTCCCTCAATTAGACTTCCTGTCACTCTTGTTAGAAATAAAAACCAACCCTGCATTTTTCTGAGCTTCCCCCCTTCATTTTCTAGGCCTTTTCTGTTGTCCAAAGTGCAGCCATTTTAGGTCATTTAACTGTCTCTGGCATTCTAAGAAGCAACTGCTTCCCTGCCTCACTTAGAAACAGTATATCTATAATGCCAGCTTAGAGACAGTTGTTTGCTAGATAGAACAAGGACCCCAAAGGCATACCAGATGAGAACATACAGTCCTAATAGAGATTCAAAGAGTTTCCAGCCTGTCTTATCATGCCAGAGACATTTGCAACATGTGCAGAATATGTAATTTTGCATGATCTTTGGCTGTAACATCTTCCAGTCATGGTTATTGCCCTGATATCTTGTTTTCAGACACTGGTTGTTGAATCATTGGAGTGGGGAGAACCCATTGGAAAAGACTGGGAATTAGAATAGTTTCCTTACCAAAGAGGGCATGGATTCCAATCAGCTTTCCTTTCCTCTCCCCCCCCACACACACACATATGCAAAAGGATTTCCCTTTCTGGAAGTAAATCTTCCTTATGCGAAGCCCATCTGAAGAGGATTTTGGTATAAAAATGCAAAACACCTCTCACAAAGATCAACAACTGAGCACACCTGCTCATCTTTTTGAATTTGTCTCAGTTTGAGGTGAACAGCACCATGGAATGGGATGTGTGTGAGAGACAATAATGAAGGAAAATAGCCTTCACTCGGAATATGTTTTGTAGCTTGTAAAAAAAAGAGAATCAGAAAAATAAAGTTATTTGGGAAAATAAAGCAGAGTGCCGCATGCTTATCGTTTCCTGAGAAATTCCTTTTGATTTAAAGAAAATGTCCTCATTCCACGTTTTAACAAAATTTCCCTATGCTTAGGAAACTTTCCCCCGGAATACTGATGTTGAGACAGGCCTTTAAAGAAAGCAGATTTCAGTTCACTGTTGTTCATTCTACTCAGTATTCCACAGGAAAGACTTTTTAGCGGAGCTGTCTTCATGTTTTCATGCTAATAAAATTTTCACCTGATTTTGAATTTCAAAGAATTACGGTACGCTATTCCAAATGTTCAGACTCTACCATATTGTGGACTTTTATTTTCAAAGTCAACCTCTCTATCCCAAGATAATTAAACTGACAACTGTTGTTTGCCAAAATTTCTCAGTGACAGTGAGAAATTCTAAATTTGTAGTTACACACACCCACATACCACTTGGATAGTAATTTTAATTGAAACACCAGAAAGCTAGACAAATATGCTTTTTTTCCCCATTCCCTTTTGGGATCACATTGAAACAAAGGTGTCATATGGACAGTATGTCAAACACTCCTAGTAAGCATACATCAGAATACTTGGCTAATTCATAAGCCTATAAGGAAATAACAGCCCATTATGCTCAAGTAATTGGCTTGAAGTTTGCCTGAGTTTTGGAAGTGAAAAATAGAGAGTTCATTATATTATGATTGCTGCAACTGAAGCCTAAATCCAGAATCCAATTTAGCAAGGTGTTTGGGACTACCAAGATATTGAATGCACACATTAGTGCTTTATTGATCATGTTCACATGCAGAGAGAGAGAGAGAGAGAGAGAGAGAGAGAGAGAGATGCATATGGGGTATGCATACTCCCCCTCGGATCCTGTTATATTGGAGCCAAAATACTGGTGTTCCTAATTTTATGGGATCCAAATACTAGTATGGTATCAAAATCTAGGTTTTATTATAGAATTTGATATTATTTGGTTCCATTATAGCCTATGGGAAAGCTATCCAGGGGGCTGGGGGCTGTTTTTAAAGATAGAGGCACTAAAACTGTTCCACAGCTGCTTGTGCCTGTCCACAGAAGAACTCCCAAGTCTGAAGAAGATTGGTTTAAGGGGTCTAATTCCATGGGCTCCCAAACAAGGCATCCCTATCAATCCTCCATTCTTTCTAACTGGGGGGTCCTCTAGTACAAAAGCAAAGAGGCATGCCTGCAGCAACCACTAGTCAGTGCCTGCCATGCCAAGAACCAACAACAAGCCCAGCGGAACCAATACAGAACCAAGGAATCCCACCACAAGCCAATTTGGCAAGCCCCCAGAGAATCCCAGCAGCATAACTTCATGGGGGGGGGGGCATTTGCAAGCCCAATAGAACCAATGACAAACCACAGAAGCCATCAGAATCCAAGACCAATGTGGCAATGCAAGCCCAACAAAGCCCATGTTAAACCAGAGAATCCCAGCAGCACAACTTCAGGCAGGGTGGGGGGCATTTGCAAGCCCATGAGAACCAATGACAAACCACAGAAGCCGGCAGAACTCAAGACCAGTGTGGCAGTGAAAGCCCAACAGAACCCATGTCAAACCAGAGAATCCCATCAGAATTTTTGGGAGGGGGCAGAACCAAGGGCAATCCATAGAAGCCCAGCAGAAAGAAAAATCTAAAGCCACTTTTGCAAGCCCAGGAGTACCAGTGCATCAAGAGAGAAGCCATCATAGAGGTATTTTCCAGCTAGTTCCAGCTAAGTTCACTGTTTTCTGATTCTCTGCAGTTGTCATTTTCACACAGCAAGATCAAGTTGCAAAGTGCGTTGAAAGTGGGTCAAAAGCGCATTGTTCCGCATGTGTGAAAGCACCCGTCTGTGCCACACAGTGGCCCAAACCCAGGTACCCTCAGGAGGTCCACCAGCAGGGCCAGAACTCCAGAAGCCCTCCCACTGTTGCCCCCCAAGCTCCAAGAATACAGAGCATCACTGCCCCAGACAGAGTCTTCCACCTGTAAGAACATAAGAGAAGCCATGTTGGATTAGGCCAGTGGCCCATCCAGTCCAACATGCTGTGTCACACAGTGGCCATCAGGAAGTCCACCAACAGGGCCAGAATTCCAGAAGCCCTCCCACTGTGTGTCGGTCCCCCCCCCCCCCAAAAAAAAATGGATGTGGCCCAATGCCCAAACCACCACAGGAGCTGGGTGTCAAAAAAGAGGCCATTTTAGTGGGAAATTCCAGCTAAACTTTCATTTCACTGTACTCTGACTTGTCTGCAGGTATCAGCCACCCTCACCCCGATCAGCAGTTACTAGGCGAGGTCATCTCCCAGGCTTGTTAATTAGCTCACACAGTTCAGCTGTGAATCTGGTATGGAAGTGGGGGAATTCACTCTCACCCTGGAACATCCCATGGATGCTGCCCAGTGATTGATTGAGGAGGTCAGGAGGTTATGGTCAACTCCCCCCCCCCAAATAAGTATAGTCTGTATTAGAGAGAAGAATCCTTTCCTCCTTGCTGCCCAGAAGATATCATATTATGGTCTGGAACCAACTTTAAGAACCAACTAACTGCACTGTGGTAGGACCTAAGTAAGTCAGGCTGTTATATTTGTTATTTTTGTGCATTTATACTGCCACTGAACTATATGCCTTGCTTTTAAAACCTTTTCTTGAATTTACTCAATAAAGCCTTCCTTTGCTTTATGGTGTGTATTACTTGGGGAGTTACTGAGACCAAATCCAGGTAAAGCTTGGTCATGTTACTGCACCAAGGCAGGGTCACCTTGACACAATGTCAACCCAGAGAAGACCAGCAGAAGAAATTTAGGCAAGGGGAGCCACTTTTTCAAGCACAACAGTACCAATGGAGGTCAACAGAAGCCCAGCAGAACCATGTTAAGTAAAGGGGGGTCCTTTTGCAAAGATAACAGTACCAATATCAGCACTTAGAAGTCCAGCAGAACAATGTTAGGCAAGGAAAGCCACTTTTGCAAGGGTTACAGAATCAAGGGCAATCCACAGAATAAGCCTGAAGACCTTTAACTGCTGGTATCCCAAAATAAAACTTGTTTGTTTTTTCTGGGTTCATTTGGGTTCAGGATACCAAGGTTTTCAGAGAGATTCTCTAATGTGTATTTTTCTAAAAATACCTGGAAAAAATACAGGTTAGGTGTTTTGGGGGTATTTTTCTGGCTCAGCTATACCTGAGTACCCACCCCTAAAATGCATTTGTGGTTCCACCCCACTTAAGGAAAGGCAGGCACCAGACTTGGGGATGAGAGAGAAATAACATTTGCCTAGTGATGATGCAACCAATGAATTGACCAGGAATGGGAGGCTATTCAAAGATATCTTGCCTTACCTTGCCCACTTTTCTGCAAAGCTCCCTCAAACTTCCCTCACTCTAACAAGATTTAGCTAGTCACTTTGGCACCAAGCAGGATTTTTTCAAATCCCTATCTAATCAGCTAAAGTAATGGAACTTTTCCCCTCCCTGCTTCATCTTTCAGGGTTTGGTTTTATATAAATAGGCCAGACCTTGAGGGTCTGGTTGGGCCCTAACAGGGTTTTGCAAGATTTTTGTGGGCTGGGTGCTTGCTGTTTATTTAAACGAGTAAATACCCTGAGGCACCCAAACCAGCCACTGAAGGCTTCCCAGTCTCAGGGGGCTACAGGGGGTTAATCCCTCAGGGCTGTGCATCAGTGCTTGAACCGTTGCACTAGTTGGGGTGCTTGGATGGGGCTGATGGGCAACATCTCTATGCACAGGTTTCCTGCAGGCAAAGGGCGATTCTGCATTGGTTTCTCCATCCATTGTTATACCAAATCCATGTTCGAGCAGAAATTCTTCTCTGCATTGCATGCTGCCATCACTTTTTTGTAATTTTGTAACGGTCAATGGCTAATTACAATAAACTAAACTGAACTGGTACCCTCGCTGCATTCCGCTTTCACTTTCTTTGATCACCAGGTTTTATGGTACCTTCTGCATAGATTTATGGCTGTTCAGGGGTGACTTCGCAGTCGGTATGGCATTGCCCCAGGGTAATTGAATGTGGTTTCGAGCTGCACCTTTTCTGTTTCAACACGGGTTTTGGCAAACAATGGAGGGGAAAGCCAGTGCAGAATGGCCTGTAGCTATACTGAGCTTGGAGCTGAGGTGAAATTACACACATGATGACAAACCCAATGAGACAAACTTCTAGGGAACCCACAAAATGTGGGGGAGTGAGTTTCATCATTGCACAGATAATTAATAAACCATAGGTTTGTCTGATGTTGGCATTTGGTGATATGGGGCCAATATGTATTATTCACAACAGAAGAAACAGTTTTCATTAATATTAGCACAGATGATTAATAAAATAACTAATAACAGTGACTGGAGCCCCAATGTGACACTGACGATACTTCATGCATAAAAATTTGAACTACTAGACACTTACAAATTAGAGCTCTGATAAATATATTACAATATACCAGGGAGACTTTGAATCAGATCTGTGTTCAACTAGAAGGCTGAGTGACTGACTTTGTGATCAGCAGACATCAAAACCCCATTTTTATTTAAAACTGAGCCTAAGTTAGACACGAAGGGCCATTGCATAGCCAGGAAATGCTCTGAATCATTTTGATACTAGAATGGAAGAGTATCTAGTGAAATTGATTAACACTTTGTTAACTGGATTGATGTATAGAATTCATAGTTGCAGAATTCACAAATGATGTCATAATACATTAAAAAGGATAATGGTTTTTTTTAAAAAAATCTGGAAGCAAAAACATAATCAGCACTCTGTCTGTGCAGAAGTTAATATTGACATAGACAAGATTCTAGACCTAGTTAAGTAAACAAACAGTGTAGTCCTAAACCCAGTTACACCCTTCTAAATCCATTGAAATCAATGGGCTTAGAAGGGTATGGTTTGGGATTGTAATGGAACACATCTGTGATCCCCAGTATGGTTCCCATGGGCACCATGGCAACCATAATGTATTTTCTGCTGTCCATTATCTTCTTTCATAAAATACATTTTCTCAAAAGCCATGTTGGCTTTCCTCCATCTCTTTAGAGTGGGTGATGCTGCTGAAGGGCTCAGGAGACACATAAGAACATAAGAGACGCCAATGTTGGATCAGGCCAAAGGCCCATCCAATCCAACACTCTGTATCACACAGTGGCCAGAAATACCAGTGCCAGAAATACCAGAATTTTGGAGGTGTCACGTTTCATTAAAAACAGCAAAGGAAGGCAGAAGATAAACCTTTCTGGAGGACAGGTTTATCAGTGGCTACAAGCCATGGTGATAAAGGGAACCTCAGTGTTCAGAGACAGTAAACCTTTGAATACCATCACCAGGAAGTAACATCAGGGGAAAAGTTCATCCTCTGTGTCCTGTTGTTGGACCTCCAGAAGAACTGCTTGGCCACTGTGTGAACTGGATGCTGGACTAGATGGACCACTGGTCTGATCCAGCAGGGCTCTTCTTATGTTCCACTAAGGTAAATTTTTGTCAATTTCCCCTTCCACTGTAGACTCCCCCTCCTTTATGTTCCCAGGGCCTCTGTCCACCAGGAACAGCATTTCAGGAAAGTACCCTGAAGCATATAAGGGACCTTTCTGAGCTGCAGCAGAGAGAAGTCCAGGAAGTTCATCCGACAGAAATGCTTTGCATTAGTGATTTACCATCAGATACAACTTGTAGGAAACAAAAATTATGATACAATAAAATTGATTTAAACAGAGGGAAAACATAGTTGAGATTGGGCTGAAACTCCAGGAGGTGGAAATACAAAATCATATTGAATTCTCATTTTTTTCACATTTAGTTGTAGACTTAAAACAGGTATATAAAGGTAAAGTGTACAGTCAAGTCACAACCAACTCATGGGGACTCCATGAAGTTCCACCTCATGAGGTTTCCAAGGAAACAGATGGATCAGAGGTGGTTGGCAACTGCCTTCCTCTGCATAACAGCCCCAGACTTCCTTGGTGGCCACCAAGTACCCATCCAAATGCCAACCCTGTGTAACTTCCAAGCTATGACTATGAGGGAAACCACAAAAAAAAACAGATGTATATCTACAGATATAATGGCTGAAGTGGCCCTTCACTCCTAAGCTATTATAAGTGTCTTTCTACTCACATTTATTTAAAGTATCAGAAAAAAAATAAGCCATGCAGAAGTCCCTACTGTTAATTCCATCTAATTTTAAAGTACTTTTTATCAGCTCGTACATGTGGCTCTCTGCAGATTTGGTTCTCATTAACATGCCCCTGGGGAATCCATTTTGAATAAGCCAAGCTATGAAACAGTGGCGTACTTGAGATTAATCTACTTTTTTTTTGAAGCAATATTTAATAGGGATACACACTTAAATCTGTTCCACATGCCTGCAATAACAATTGTGGGGCTTGTTAAAATGTGTAAACAGTAAAATATTAGGCTCAACTTGCACTTTAGATTTTGTAAATTGGAGAGAGTTGGCTAAATATAAATCTGTCTCAAAACTGACTTCAATTTGCAAACTAATTTTGGAGGTGTCACGTTTCATTAAAAACAGCAAAGAGAGGCAGAAGATAAATTTTCCTCCAATTCTTCATACTCCTCTACTAATTTCTTAGGACAGAACGATGTGTTCAGCAAAGAACCCTTGTCTGAGCACCTGGCTTTCTGTAATGAAAAGTTCAAAGCAATGGAGGAATGTGGGTGTGATCTGAAGTCTTGGGTGGGAGGAGCTACTTAACTCTTCCCCATTGGTCACTTACCAGATTTAATTGCCACCCTGCCATGAGGTGTGAAAGAGGAGGAGGAGGAGGAGGAGATTGGATTTATACCTCGCCCTTCACTCGGTGTCTCAGAGCAATTTACAATCTCGTTTCCTTCCTCTCCCCACAACAGACACCCTGTGAGGTAGGTTGGGCTGAGAGAGCTCTTTCGAGGACTGCACTTGGAACTGACCCAAGGTCTTGCCAGCAGCTGCATGTGGAGGAGTGGGGAAATCAAACCCGGCTCTCCCAGATTACAGTCCACACTCTTAACCCCTACACCAAAATGGCTCCAGGTGGTTTGCAGCTTTTTGATGAAGACCTGAAAACCTACACCCATATCTTTGTTAAACAATGAACATCAATGGTAGACTGGTTCTTTATTGTCCCAGTGCACTGCTGTAGGGTTGCCAGCTCTGTCTTGGGAGATTCCTGGATATTTGAAAGCAGAAATTAGAGAAGGCAGAGTTGGGGGAGGGGTGGAGCTCAGCAGGGATACGTTTCCATGCAGTCCACCCTCTGAAGCTGCCATTTCCTCCAGGGGAACTGATCTCTGTAGCCTGGGAGAACACAAAGCCCCACCTGGAGGACGGTGACCCAAAGCTGCTGCCTTGCAGGGTCACATGCAGCCAGGGAAAGAATAAACCAAGTTATCCCTGCAGCTCTGGTGGTACACTGGGGTTCTCAGCTTGGATCCAGGCCACAGCATGGTAACCACGATTATAGGCTTTCCCGACAGGCATGTCTAGACTAATTGTCAATGTGACCATGATTAAGTTTAAGCCAAGCAACCCCTGCGCAGCACTGAAAAGGACCTTGGCTAAGATTGCTCCAGGATGGTTTAGATATCCCAATCCACCCCTGCAGAAGGTTGAACTGAAAGTTGAGCAATCACATGGGAGACCACTATAAACATTGTTGGCTGTTATGCTATAGCAGTCGTTCACATCCTGGATGATCCTCTTCACACTGGAGAATGCAGTTAATTTAGACTAATAATACCACAATGTTCAGTGACATATGGCTGTAGTTATTGAGCATACTGTGCCACTGAATGGTCTTGGAATTTTACAGGGCTTCTTTGGCCCTGGTCACATGGCAAAGTTGCCGCGGGAGAGGAACGGAAGGTGGGCGGATTATCCGGGTGCGATCACACCCCAACATCTGGGAAGTGGAGCACACCCGTGGCTTACCGCCGATAATGCACATTTAAAAACTAGTACCTCCAAGGTACTAGTAAATATTTGCCACGGGCTGCCTCCAGATGCCCATGGTGTGATTGCGCCGGTGTGTGGCATTCCCCTCCGGTCCCTCGTTTACCCGCTGGCACCAAGGGAAGGACTCCTGATGTGCCGCCGGCGCGTCTGATCGTGTAATTGCGGATCAAACTGCGCCGGGGCAATTAGCCACGCCTCCTCCCGCAATATCCGGCCCGTGTGCCTGGGGCCTTTGATTTTTTAATTTATTTATTTATTTAGATATTGGGGGAATCAAGCTTTAAGCACATAAAAAGGTCCCATTGACTTCAGTCAGCAATAACTGACTTTTAGATATTTATATTTTCTGACACTATTGGTTATGTTTTATTCATGTACTGGTTTGTTTAGAATTCTTTACACAGTGGACATCGGTCCAGTGAAGATAGACGTGAAAACTAGGCTAGCAAAAACTAATGGGGCACTTTTTCAACCTCCCCAATGGAAGCCTTACCCAATACCGTCTCTTGGCAGCCTTACTATTGAATTTGCCGATCACAACTTCCTTGCACTCAGCATGCCTTTTGGCTTGAGGGCATGAAATATTTAGACTGCCTCTGGTCCCCTTGGGTGCTCAGGAGGCATCTCAATGGTCTGTTGGCAAATGCCTTTGACAACAAACGGCTCTAGGGAGGCGCTTAAAATCTTCATATCTAAATCCAATTGATCCTGAACTTGTCAGACTGTATACCAAGACAATATGCCTTGTGTGACATGACTGCCAAGGCATTGATTTTAGCTTCAGCTTGGCTCATTGCTAAATCCTGCCAAGTGGCCGAGGGTTTTTTTTGTGTGTGTGTTAGTTTTACAACAAAGGCTTAGTGGCTTTACAGAAACATCAGCATGCAGGAACTACAGTGTACATAGAGAGGGGGAAGAGTGTGTGTGTGGGGGAGATAAACGTAGAATTACAAGATCTAAGGTGGAAAACAGGTACAAGGAAGGGACTGGTAAGAACCCCAGCTTTCTAGAAAAGCTCTATACCTTTGCAGCACACCCAAAAATATTTTGGAGTCGAGGGCCAAATTCTTAGAAGACCTCAGTGGATTGTCTTAGTGCCAAAGGATCTGAATGTTAGCCACAGATCCAGTCAGCTTTCTGCTTTTCCTCCTGACACAATTTATACCAAAGCTGGAAAGTGGGGATGGTATCCTATTCACAAAATGGTGACTACTCATATCAACAGATCATGCATAGCACACCGCACTGTCTTGGCATGCACGACAGGAGCACTGAAATGGCGATGACTTAAAATGGGTTGCCAGCGTTGACAATGGGCGGAAGAGAATGGCTCTGTGGAGAGAAAGCAATGGGATCCTGCACCCGGGGAAGAAGGGCTACTCAAACAGCAACACAAAATGACATGGCAAGGAGGAGAGGGCATTTATATGACGGATTATTTAGGATGTGAGTGATACCAATTGCACTTTGGTCATAGTGTATATTAAGAGCCCCTGTTGGATCAGACCTCTTGTCAATCTAATCCAGCATCCTGTCTCACACAGCGGCCAACCAGTACTGTGGAGGGCCAACAACAGGGCTTAAAGGCCAGGACCTTCTCCTGATGCTGCCTCCTGGCACTAGTATTCAGAGGTTTACGTCTTCTGAATGTGGAGGTTCTCGCAGTCACCCTGTCTAGTGGCTCCACTGAGAGACTACCGCCCCTGAACCTGTCTAATCCCCTGTTAAAGCTGTCTATGTCTGTGGCTATTCCTTGCATGAACAGACTAGCACTGAATTGCAGTTTACTCCTTGGATACATGCCTCTATTTCTCAGTGTTCTAGTCTGTTACAAATGGCCTCTAACATC
Organism: Gekko japonicus; assembly: GCF_001447785.1. NCBI lineage: Eukaryota > Metazoa > Chordata > Lepidosauria > Squamata > Gekkonidae > Gekko > Gekko japonicus. The sequence continues at coordinate 1,304,912 of NW_015168054.1, forward strand.
TGCAGGGACATGCTGGGAAAGATAATTCCAAGATCTGGAACCAAGCATCATCACTATGCTGACAACACACAGTTATCTATCTCCTTCTTGCAGGTCCCTATGAGGATATGGAATCCACAAACTTTTTTCCAGAGATCGTTAATGGAATAGATGAAGGGGCATTAAACTAAAGCTCAGTCCAGATATGTGGCTCTCTTGGTCAAGGGATTGGTGGATGGGTTGTCAGTTATGGTTATTCTGCTCCTGAAGGAACAACTTCACAGCTTGGGAGCTACCCCTGCAACCATTTTTGCTTCTCAACTTCCAAGGCCCTTTCTGCATCAGTATTTTTCCTCAGTTTCTGAGCGCATCCTATTCTTCCGTTCTGCATTCCCTTCCGCTTTCGCTTCCACTTTGTTCTGAGGCTTTCTCTTGTTTCTGCATTTGTTTTACAGGAACCTGCATTCAGACGGCTTCCAGCACACTGTTGCCCCACAGTTACCAAAACTCCTTTTGCTGCAATTCTTTGTTCTCATCCACTTTTGAATTGCTGATTCTTTCTCCAGTAGAATTGTTTCTGCAGGTATTTAAGAGTTGCCCACTGCCCTCCCCTGTTTCTGCCTCTCTCTGTCTCTAGGTTGATGCTCCCTCCCCATTCTGTTTTCTTTCCCCCCTTCTCCAAAGACAACAGAGGATGTGTCCTCCCATTCAGGCAAACTTTAAAAAAAGCCAGAGAGAGCGTAAGAAGGAATCAGGAAATATAAAGGACTAGGGGATTCCCTGCTCCCAATTGTGTCAGTCTGGCGTGTATGGTCTGGATTTTCTACTCCCCTCCCTTTCTTTTTGCAGAATCACTGAGGGAGGGAGGGAGGGAAACCAGTGCATAGGGAATGCATGTGACTGCAAAGTCAACCCTTAAGGCTTGACTCCTCGAATTCTCCGGAGCAAGCTGTCAGTGCATAAAGGGCCCAAGTGTCAGCTGTGTTAAAGAGTGCCATTTCCCAGTTTTTCCTGGCAGCTGCTCCCTTGTTCTTGGTGACTGAAACATTCCCTCTCTTTCTTGATGTGCTTTGCTACAAAGAAGAAATTTTGAGGGTGACTGCAGGACTCCACTGCTTTTTGTCTCCACATTTTATTCTAACTCACACAGGCTGAAAGGAGAGTTGGTTCCATGAATGCTCTTTCTAGGGCTCTGAAGACCTCAGGTTTTAATGAGGATTCCAGTAACTATATGTTTAAAATCTTGAAAGAATCAATGATTGCTTTTTTTGTGTGTGTGAGTGTGTTGTCAGACTAGTGTATACAGATTGCGGCCATGCTGGTATCCATTCGTCTCTGATTTGAACAAAACAGTTTGGCTAGCACTGATGTTCTGGCAATCTCTGCTGACCGACAAAATCTTGAGCAAAACACAAAGGGTTGGCAAGACCTGGGCTATTTCATATGTAAATATTGGCAGAGATTTAAATAAGTGTGGTTATCTGAATTATTCACATTTATTTTCCTGATGGAGGCTGGCTGGCTGCAAGAACTGCTCTCCATAGCACCTCCTTTGGAAAGGCATTTGAGAAGATTCCCCCCCCCTTCAACAGTAGCTAGGACTGTGCCAAACATTCTTTTAATTTCAATGCTCGTGTTGAAAGAAGCATTTTAGATAAAGCCAGTTAACTTCCCTCCAATGTCATTTGGTTGAATTTAGCTGACTCAATCGCACTGAAGCCTCCTCCTTACTACACAGCCCCCATCTCATGTGCTTTTGTTCATGAAGGTCCCATGATCCCCAGCATAGCCTTTGGGATTCTCAAAAGAGACCTCTCTACCTTCTTTCTCCAGTGGAACAGCTGGCTGGATCCAACCTACTACCAAACATCTGCATTTTGGAAGATCTGTAAGTCCATTTCTTTTCCCTGGTTTCTTCCCTCCCCCTTTTGGGGTATGTGTGTTTGTGCGTGTGTGTATAGTATTTTTCATGTGTGTGAATGTGCCAGTGTTCCCTCTAAGCTGAGTTAGTGTGAGCTAGTTCACTTTTAGCCTCTAGCTTTTGCCTTAACTCAGGAAGAAATGGCTCCAGAGTAGGGTTGTGCAAAAAGTAAATAAATTCAGCCCATTCAGATTCTGTTGAATCGGGCAGAATCAATTTTGGTTGGCAGTAAGACTCCCACATGTCAGTTCCATCAGTACCAGCAGATTTGGGAGTCTTTCGGCCAGCCGAATGTCAATTTCAGCCCCATTATATCCTATGGGCAATTGAAGTCAATGGCGAAAACATAGGGTATATTCTGGGGGCTGGAGGGGAGGGGGCTTGAGGGAGAGACTCCAAACTCGCAGGGTAGCTGCTGGAGCCTCTCCCCAAGATCTACTCTCCCCTACTCCAGAGCAAACTAATTTATGCAATAGCCAAATTGCTCACTCACAACTTTAATGCCAGTAGGTCACAAAGTAGAATTTTTGCTCACAAGACTCCACAGCTTAGAGAGAGCATTGGTGTACAACTGGAAGTCATGGCATCCTCTGGTGACTGACTGTGTGCATCTGGAAGTCATTGCGACCTCTGGTGACTGACCCCTACTGGGGGCCTGGAGGATATTCAGAGAGGTAGCTGAATAAAGCCTGCCCCAGCCTTCTGACTGCTGGTATTCCAAGGAGGTCTCCCATCCAAGTAATTGCAAGAGTCGACCTTGCATAGCTTCCGAGATCTGACGAGATTGGTCTTGCCTGGGCTACCCAGCTAGGGCTTCCCTGGTTTCTGTTGTTTGTTACCATTCTTCTTCTTCTTCTTCTTTGCCCTCACTGTCTGCAGCTCCGTAGAGCCCCGTTGTTTCCAAACATCTCTGAGCTTATCCAGGGAGCAGTTTATAATGAATCTTATAAAACAGGCTGGAAGATTTTTTTTTTTTAAAAAAAAAACAATGTTAAAAGGTCAAGTTGCAACTGACTTAGTGCAACCCCAGCAAGGGGCATTCAAGACACGAGAAGCAGAGATGGTTTGCCATTGCCTTCCTCTGCAGACTCTTCCTTGGGGGTCCTCTATGGAAGTACTGACCCTGCTCAGTTTCTGAGCTCTGACAAGATCTTGGCTATACCCTGCCACCTTCCCTTCCCTTAAATTAAAAGCTTTGGTAAAAAGAAGTGTTTGAGCCTGATGCCTAAAAGATAGCAGGTTAACTGCTAAGTGGAAGAAAGTTCCATAGGTGAGGTGCCACCACTGATAAAGCCCTGTCTGTGGTACCTCACTGCTGCAGTCAGGAGAACAGAGAGCAGGGAATATGGTTCTTCCTTTTTTAGATCCTTCCATTCACTTTGCCTGTGAACAGTGGTATGGCACTGAGGGTAGGAATTTTGAATCAGGGAGTCCTTCAATAACAAAGTAGCTTTAGGTAATCACGTCCGTTAGCTTCAGTGAGATCCAGAGTCTAGGAGATCAGGTTCAAATCCTATTCTGTCTTCTGATCTGAAGCTTGCTGTATGATGGTAGGGCTGGCTGTCACTTTCTTTCCATCTCGCAGGGTTGTTGTGAGAATAACCTGGGGAAAAGAGAACTCCGTGAAAGAAGAACAAGATAAAAATCTACTTTAAGAAACAGCATCCATCTCTTTTCTTTTTTCCATATTGGATGATGTTTTAATTTTTTTGTTAAGTCACATACAACCAGCTTTTCTACCAGGAAACATATGTGGAGGGATGTCCTCTTATTACCCCAAAAAGATTTTGCTGGGTATTGTGAGACAGGAATGGACAAAGGACTTGTGGGATGGAGTTTGTATTCAAGATAAGAATGGGATGGGTGAAAAAGCTGGCTGGACCCAGCTGATCATATACAGAATTTTGTGTTTGGAAACTGCTTTGAATTTTTTAGGAAAAGTGGTATAAAATACATTAAATAAATCAATAACTTCCCCTATTATTTGGTGACAACAGTACTGTCCTCCTTTTCAAAACAGTTGCAAGGTTTCACAGAAAGGTAACTCATGCAAAGCATTTTGAGAAACAGTTAATTCCCTATATTGCTGCCTTTTGGGGAGGATGGGGGAAACCAAAATTAAAGGTTCCTCAATGGGCCTCTTCCACCATGAATCCTTATTTCCTACACCAAAATAGCAAGGAAGAATTTTTTCTTTATTTACTTGCTTTCTGCATCCGATTACTTTTTATAGTTCCAACAGACTGAAGTCTTTGTGCTAAGATTTAGCAGTGTGAAACACTCAAGATATTAAAACTTGAAAGATACTGTTTCGAATGGAGATTGTGATAGAAATGTGAGAATACATCAAGGAGGCTTTTAATCTACAAATAACATCTTATAAACTCCCTTCCTCTGCTGTTTGGTAGTTTAAAAAAAAAACCCACAAAATCTTTGGTTCGGAAAGTTAACACGGAAATAATTTCTCTAAAACAAATGATATCCCCAAAGTCAATTGGGCCCAGGATTTTGTGCAGCAGTTCCAACCTGAGCTATTACAACTTTTAGGGGGACATACTACAGATGCATTGCTTAGCATGCTACAGTGTGAAAGATTACATACCAAACCACTCCTATAAAATAAAATCCAATTGCTTTCATGTAGTAAAGACAGAATTGGGCACCTCTCAACTCCAGCAGAAGAGAACACGGGAAAAGCTAGTTCTGGGACCTTTCTTTTTCTTACATTCTGGTATGACCAAGAGGAGGAGGAGTAGGAGCAGAAGAAGAAGAGGAGGAGGAGGAGGAGGAGGTTGTTATACACTACTTGAAGGTGTCTCAGAGTGGTTTACAATCACCTTCCCTTCCTTTCTCCACAACAGACACCCTGTAAGGGAGGCTGGGCCGAGAGAGCTCTGAGAGAACTACTCTTGAGAGAATAGCTTTGAGAGAACTGTGACTGACCCAAGGTCACCCACCTGGCTTTATGTGGAGGAGTGGGGAATCAAACTCGGTTCTCTAGATTGAAGTCCCCTACTCTTAACCACTACACCAAATTGGCTCTCAACTCTGATATTTACAGATAAAAGGGTCGGTTGCAGACAGAGAGCCAAACTAGATATGACAGCATCCCCAAATCTACCACAAGAACATGACTGCCATTTTAGGGATGAAATTCCCTCTGTTTACAAATGCCATGAGGGCCCAATCCTGATTGGGAACCACAGCGTGGGGGGAGGGGTGCCTGTCCCCTCCCCATGTGCCATTTTCAAGAGCCCAAATGCCAGGGACTCAAGGACGCTGTCACAACTAATTTGGCTCAGAGATGGGTACATAGGAACAAAGAAAATGGGATGGAATACATTGCAACATGCAAAACCTACCCCTTGCCAGGTCACTGCCTGTATGCAGACCTGGCAGGGCATGGTATTTTCCCTCTTCCCACCTCCCTCTGGCTAAGCAGAGGGGAATGGTGACGATAATAGCCCACCTCTGATAAAGGAGGGAAAAGAATAGGCATCTAATAGTAACACATACAAGAAGTAGCTGTTCTGTAGCAGCAGTAAGGCATGGTAAGTCAGCAAACTGGGTTCTTCCTCAATAGAATTGCACTGTCATCAATGGGTTAAAATATGTGGCTTGATGACTGAAGATTCTTGTCCTTGTTCTAAGTCAAACTTCTGACTTGACCGTACTTTTAATGCAGAAGGTCAAAAGTCCCATCCCAACAGTCTCCAGTCCAAAGTGGTAGGTTGTACTGTTTCTGACAAGTCTGTTCCTATAATCCAGGCCAGTGTTTTAGACTGCCGGAGTCCACTCCACATCTTACTGGAACAGAGAAGAAAGAACTTCTTGTTACTGCAGCTCCACAGGAAGAAAGGACCTGACTTATTCCTAGGTTCCTTTTTACAACCATGATGCCTTCTTATTCAGATGCCTGGCTCTAAGGACACACCATTGGCGATGTGAATTACCTGAGAAACTAGAGAGCTGCTACCAGTCAGAGTAGACAATGCTAAGCTTGCTAGACCAATGGTCTGTCTCAGTATAAGGCAGTTCCACGTGTGCTTTTTAAAAGACATTTCATATTCAGGTGGCCTTAAACCAAAGTATATGTTCCTCGGTTGTGAAATATGTACAGGATGCAGGAAAGGAGGAACAGAGAAAGGGGTCAGTAATCAGAATTTCTCTCCAGAGAGATCTGATTTTCAGTTTCCGCGAAGGACAATTTCATTATCGGAGCCTGAGGAACACAGAGTGTTTAATCTGAACATTCCTATGTATACAATGAGGTTAAAAGGACTGGAGACATCCCTGACTTTAGAGGACAGAATGAGGACTTTGTGCTGCGATCCTGGTGTACTTTTGTAAATTATTATAGCTCGTGTGCATGAGGTTTCAGACACAGAAGGACATCAAGAAATCTTCTGTGCTTGTTTCTCTCCCTCAATGAGTCACAGCATTATCAGCTGTCAGTTACTTCTGAGTCTAACATCTCTACGTTTAGTCTGTTGGGAAATTAAATACCTGAAGGCTTCTGTACATTTCAGTCTTATGTTGATGAGCACCTATTTTTTCCCCTTCTGCTCTGCCTTATGATTTGCGATTTGGTTATATAAAAAATAATTGCACCTGCAATGCATATAAGAGCCCACAGCCCTGACAAACAATGCTCTTGTTATGCAGGGTCTCCAAACTTATCGTCCTGTGCCAAAACTGGAATTTTACCTTTGCACTGGAACAGCCAGTTTTACATCTTAAACGACATCCTTCCTGGTGGCAGCTATGAGAAGTCTGACAGGTTTGATTTACGCACCAGCTGAAAGATTGAGGTACATGCAAGGGCAGGGGAAATGTGTGTGGTGAATCCAAGTGTTTAATAAGTTTCTACAACTCCGGTGACTTACAGTATATGAAGCTCAAAGTCAGCAAGCTTTAGCCAAGTACAGTATATATTATTGTCAAGCACTAGCATGACAGCTTGGTATGGCCAAAATATGTAAGATATCTGTTTTAGATTTATTTTCTGCTTTATTGGATGAACGTGCATCGAGGGTTCTCAATAATTAAGGACACGGTGGGTGGGAGTGGCTAGCTACTGCTGAAATTGCCAGCTGCACAGAGAACTGCATTAAAAAAAAACCTCTGGCATAATATTTAGGGGAATTGACCTCAAGTACTGGCTTCATTGCACTAAGGAGAAGAGAAGAGATTGGATTTATCCCCTGCCCTTCACTTGGAGTCTCAGAGTGGCTTACAATCTCCTTTCCCTTCCCCTCCCTACAACAGACACCCTGTGAGGTAGGTGGGACTGAGAGAGCTCTTTCAAGAACTGCCCTATCAAAGACAGCTCTTGTCAGAACTATGGCTTGCCCAAGGTCATCCAGCAGGTACAAGTGGAGGAGTGGGGAATCAAACCCAGTTCTCCCAGATCAGAGTCTGCACACTTAACAACTACACCAAACTATTTTGCTGTGGAAGTCAGGAGTGGTGAGATATTTTGCTGTCAATGCTGTGGAAGTCAGGAGTGGTGAGATATTTATCGTAACAATGCTAAAAATGGGCTCAGAAGGTGAATTCTCCATGTGGCTGCCATTTTCAGGACAATTACATTTGTTTATCGTAATGTCTAGTTCTGCCTTCAGACAAGCTGGGAGCTTTCCTGTCATTACCAAAGGTGCAGAAACACTCAGACATCTGCTCTAATGTGAAAGTTCCCACTGAATTTTGCTTTAAGTGACATCTGAGTTGACTTTGGAGAGCCTTTGGCCAGGCAGGCTGTACGTAGGCATTCAGAGGGAATGTACAAGAATTCTATTTATTTAGTTATTTCTTTGACACATTTCTGTGCCACCTTTTCACCCAAAATAGTTTCCCCCCCAAGGTGGCAAACATCAAGGCATTAAAACATTAGTTCCGGTCACTCACACTAAATAATCCACTTTCAATGCACTTTCAGTGCACTTTCCAGTTGGATTTTACTGGGGCCCTTTATGCACTCCCCTTTTAATCCATGTTCACCACGGTGTCCTCCAAACAATCCTGCACTAAAATCAAATTCAACCTTCTTTTTAATCCAGGTTCCCCCCCCCCAAATTCTGCACTAAAATTGAGTTTAACTTTCTTTTTATTCTGGGTTTTCCCCCCATTCTGCATTACATTACCTTCCTTCCAGCCCAGTTGCAGCCTGCCATTGCCCTGGGTTATTCGGATGCTGTTTTGCTGTGGACTTAAATTGCCTCGAACCGAACACAGAGAAAATTCGGAGTGGCAGGCAAATGTGGAACAGACCTGTGTGAACTGGCAAAATCAAGGCAGGAAGTACGTTGAAAGTGCATTGAAAGTGTATTACTTAGTGTGTGCAACCACAGCAATTGAAAGCAGTGAAACAGAATTTAACATGTATACGTAGCCTATTTCACAATGGGATAAAACCATACAGACAAATGTGACACAGCCAGAGAGGAGGGCCAATAAGAGTTTACGGGGGGGGGGTTTACATCAAATGAAACAGAAAAGTCTTCGTCCACAGGCGGAAGACAATGATATAGGAAAGAATCTCCCCAAGGAAGGAGTTCCAAAGTTTTGGTACCGTGACCGAGAAGGCCGTTTCTTAGGTTGCTACCCATAAAGCCACAGACTAAAATAACTGGATTTCTCTGGGAAGGAGGGAGATGGTTGGATCTCCCTAAGAACCACAGAATTCTGGAATCCAGCTGGAACAAATTTACTGAAGTGATTCAGGTCTATTCATCTTTTCTACCTTTATCAGACCTGAGAGCTCTACCAGTATATCTTTGCATTCTCCCACATACAAGTTAGAGAGGTTGTTGGAGGATCTCTCTGTGGTATCCAGGGGTCATTTCCTGCAGAAGGGCACAGGAGCGAAGCTCCGGCAGTAAAGAGCCAAGGGGCCGGGCACATGCAACAAGCCCCACCCCCTGCTCCCAGCAGCCCTCAGTCAGAGCAAGAAGTGAGGTGCACCACCCCCCCCCCGGCTCCCCCGATCCAAAACACTCCAGTGGCACCTTTAAGACTAAGTTTTATTCAGGTAGAAGCTCTCCCTCCTCTGCGAGGACAGATCTGCACGTTCCCCCCCACCAACAGCTAGCAATCCAAAACAGTCCAGTGGAGCCTGAGCAGTGGGTGTTGCCTTCTGACATACTTCCGGTGATGTCAGGGGGTGTGGCATATGCAAATAAGTTATGCTAATGAGTTATGCTAATGAGCTCCTGTACCTCTTTTTCTACAAAATGACCCCTGGTGGTATCCCTGGCACTCACCGCGAATAAAGACACAAGGGAGGGGTTTAACTAGTTTATTTAGAAATTTGAGTTAATAAATTATGATGCAGATCAACCATTTAAATATACTAGTTAGGCCCACACTTTGTTGCCAGAGAGGATCTGCCAGGGCAGGTCTTGGGGGCAGGTCTTCCTCCTCCTCAAAAAGGTTTATCCTCCCACGCTAACCCAGGGTGATCCATGACACCATAGTTTGTGACTGATCCCACCCCCATTGTAGTCAGCTAAGTTTGGGCTGTGTCCCCCATGGCAGCTGTTTGGCAGTGGTACCCCTCAATGTTCTTACAGTTTTGGAATTGGGACCCATACCATGGCTAAATGTAACACTGTTGTCATGGTATATGAGCAGATGAATGCCAGTCAAAGTACTGGTTGAGGCTTGGTCAGGGTTTTTCCTGACAATCATGACTGTTATTCAACCAATCCCTGACCCCAAACAATGACTGTCCCAAGTATACACCATGCACTATAGGCAGGCTCGTGGTAAGAAGGAGGAGGAGGGGGGGAATTGAATTTATACCCCACCCTTCACTACCTGAAGGAATCTCAGAGCGGCTTACAATCTCCTTTCCCTTCCCCTCCCCACAACAGACACCCTGTAAGGTAGGTGGGGCTGAGGGAGCTCTTTCGAGAACTGCTCATGAGAGAACAGTTCTGAAAGAACTTGTAACTGACCCAAGGTCACACCAGCAGCTGCATTTGGAAGAGTGGGGAATCAAACCCAGTTCTCCCAGATTAGAGTGTGCAGTTCTAACCACTACACCAAAGTGGCTCTCATGAAGACAGAGGCTTCCTGTCCATCCAAATACGTATCTCCTGATACAAGGACTATGGCAACCAGACTCTCAAAGACTTAAATTCAGTCCCATGGATTATCCTGATTTACAAAATGTGTCCAAACTGCCTATTTGAAGCTTTGCTATCTACTTTGCTATTATTACTACATTGGAATCAGAATTTTATATCATTTGACTACAGGTATATGTGCATCTGTAATTAAAGCATGACACTTTAATAATCCGTTTACAAATGTTCAATTGTGCACTGGATAAGTTGTAATGCATTTAAGTCTTCATGTTTTATATAATTATATCTGACATATCTATTATTCATCTTTAATATTGTAACACATTCCTTGGAGCTGTTATAAAATTTAGCAGAAATCAGTATTTATGGAATTATTAACACTTCTATTATTGAACATATATTTTCTCAAAGTTTATGAGTCTCAGTATGATGTGGGTGGATTTGAGACTCTTTTCCTCTGTCTTTTGTTTCAGTATTCATAGACACACAATAGAAAAATATTGAACATTTATTATGAGACCAGAGGGGTTTTAAAACTTGTTTAACCAGAATTTTCATCCATTATATGATTGTCCAAAGTTTTCATTAGAAGAAAGTAATATCTACGACAGCACAACTACACAAAAATGGGATATTCCATCTTATTCACTCATTCAAGAAGGAAGTAAAACCCTTTTTCATCTCTGAAAAGGCTATGCTGGGAATCATGGGACTCACATGGCCCCAAGGAACTGTGGGGAACTAGGTGAGATATTCCTCCTTGCACCATTGAAGAAGAAGAGGAGGAGGAGGAGATTGGATTCATACCCCACCCTTCACTACCCAAAGGATTCTCAGGGTGGTTTACAATCGCTTTCCCTTCCCCTCCCCACAACAGACACCCTGTGAGGTAGGTGGGGCTGAGAAAGCTCTCCCAAGAACTGCCCGTGAGAGAGCAGCTCTGAAAGAACTTATGACTGACCCAAGGTCACACCAGCAGCTGCATGTGGAGAAGCGGGGAATCAAACCCGGTTCTCCCAGGTTAGAGTCCACGCTCCTAACCGCTACACACGACTGGCTCTCTAAAGCTGGTAGGGTCCAACCCAAATGCTTGAGGGCAAAACTCTATGGTAAATTAGACCGGAAACCGTAGTTTTGCCCTTAAACCAGAGTATTGCCATGAAACATTGCCGATGCAATGATGTCACTTCCAGGTGACATCATCACATCAGTGACATCCCGGAACAGCCCCCCAATCCCCCCGCCGGCACAGTGAGGGGACCTGGCAACCCTAGTAGTAATTGATGGCCTCATCCTCCACAAATTTGTCCACTCCCCTTTTAAAGCTTTCCAGGTTGGTGGCCATCAGCACACCCCGTGGCAGCGATTTTGACAATTCATCTGTGTGCGGTGTGAAAAAGTACTTCCTTGTATCTCCCACCCTTCAGCTTCAGTGGACGATGCTGGGCTTCTAGTACTATGGGAGTCGAATGTCAGGATGACTTCAAGAAGTTAGCAAAGAATAGCGATGGCTGCAAATGTTTCCCATGTCCCTCTCTAACAAGCAGCATCTCTGGCTGTAGGGGAGTTGAGCCGGGAGGCAGGCAAGGGACCGGCGGATTGGAGGGGGAGGGGACAAAACTGCTCTTCTCCCTCTTCCATCAGCACATGTGGATTTGTAGAAAGCTGGTTATTCCAATCGCCCCCTTTCAGTGTCATTATGTACGTTAATCAAATCGCCACTCTCTGATGGTAGGCACTGAGTTATTCCGTGCCTAGAACAATACAAGGAAATGGTGAAAGCCACACTGTTCTGAATGCACATAGATCGCTTCCAAAAGAATTGATCTCATATAAAAGATCAAGGCAAGCAGTGATTGAGTTTTTAAAAAAAACATACCAAAGAAGGAAAAAGAAGTCTCCATGCTCATATAACCGATGTCCTTTAATGACTGGAACCGTACATGGTCAGACAATGTTTTGGAGAACAGTGGGTACTAATAATAAAAGTCAGATTTGTTTGAAGCTTCCCAAATGACACTTCAGGCATGTTCTTTTGGGCATTATAAATATTCAAGTGGTTGCATTGTCTGAGAACAATTTTAGGTGAAAGAGCAGTAAAGATCAGCTCCATGATACTTTCACGCTGACATCCCAGAATTTTCCCCATCAATAATATATGACCATTCTGTATGTCCTCCTCTGAGTTCCTAATTCTATACAGCCGGGATGTCTGAAATAGATTTTCCTGACATGATGACTGTGTCACTCTTGACCTGGGCTCTTTGCTACCCCTAACAGAGTTAGAAAGGCAACCTTCATATTTCACGAGAGAAATTGCTTGTCTAAAAATGTATCGCTTCACCTTCTGGGCTTTTAGCATTAATGGCTTGAGCAGAATTCAATTGGATTGGGAGGACAATATTTCAGATCATTTCATACTGCTTTGAAACTGAAACTCTGTATTTTTTACCCTGTTACTCTTTGCTACCATATCTTCCCGCTCCAAACACAAGAACTGGCAATACAAGTAACATATAGCTTTATGTCCAGGTTCAGCGGTCCCACCCCCACTTACGTCCAAGGGGACAGAGGTCTCCAGGTAGGGCTGCCAGCCTCCAGGTGGGGCCTGGGGATCTCCCACTTTTACAACTGATCTCCAGCTGACAGAGACCAGTCCCCCTGGAGAAAATGGCTGCTTTGAAGGGTGGACTCCATGGCGTTGTACTATGCTCAGTCCCCTCCCCTCCCCAAACCCCGCCTTCTCCTGGATCCACCCCCAAAGTCTCCAGGTATTTCCCAACCCAGACCTGGCAACCCTATCTCCAGGCCATCCTGGGGGAGCTGTCAAGGGAGTACCGCAGAAATCCAACCTATCACCGCAGGAGCAGCTTCCCAACTTGCCATAATACCCAGAGATGCTGGGAAAGAAAGGGAAGGCAGTGACCAGCTGGGGATGACTGAGAGAGGCAGCCACAGAAAGGAAGCCGAAGAAGAAGGCCCCAGGAAGGAGGATGCTGCAACAGGACAGGTCTTCTCTGAACACCTGACTTGGGAGGCCAGGAGCCGGTCAGCAGCCAACCCCCAAATGGCAGCAACAGAGGCACTAGTCAACAAGGGCAGTAGAGGGGCAGAAAAAATGGGATCCCAAGTAGGCAGCAGTCCGTTGGGCCTAGGGCCTGCCACACCCATAGGACACAGGGAGTAGGTGAGGCTGGAGTTGTTCCATCCCCAAGCAGCCCTTTAAAATGTGTACCCTGGGGGAGCCAGGGAGGAAGGGCCAGATCCCACCTGAAGAATGCATGGACAGACAACTGGCAAGAGTTAGAGAAGAACCCAGGTGCAGTGCGAATCCCCCTCCTCGCTCTCTTCTGTGGGTCCTCCTAGGGCCACCCCTATCAAATGCTGTCACTGGAGAGCATGAGAGCTCTAGACTCCAGCCACTTTAAATGGACCCAGACACTTTCATTCATATTTATTTATTTATTTTATTTAACTTTCAACTTGCTATCCCGCTCAAACCCCCCCAGGGGGTCTCTGAGCGGCTACAGTTAACCATTATCCCTTACCTAGGGCCACATGTATGCTGGGGTGGGGACTGTCCTAACAGCACCCAGTGGAGGAACGTTCTGGATCAGCTCATCAGCTCATCGGCATGGCTTCTTCTGGCTTCTACCTCTTTCTGTCCGTGATCTTTTTCC
>NW_015168054.1:1318782-1321427 GCF_001447785.1 Gekko japonicus
TGGGTTAGAATAGATAAAAGGAAGTGCTTCTTCACCCAAAGAGTGATTAACACATGGAATTCACTGCCACAGGAAGTGGTGGCAGTTACAAGCATGGACGGCTTTAAAAGGGAATTAGGCATATGGAGTAGAGGTCCATCAGTGGCTATTAGCCACAAGGTATAGATAGGGACCCTGGAGCAAGTGATGCTCTGTCTTCTTGGTGCTTGGGGGGGGTCAACAGTGGGCGGGCCCTGGCCCCACTGGTGGACCTCCTGATGGCACTGGTATTTCTGGCCACTGTGTGACAGTGTTGGACTGGATGGGCCTTTGGCCTGATCCAACATTGGTGTCTCTTATGTTCTTATGCATTATGCATGTAACAGGCATGAGAGCCAGTTTGGTGTAGTGGTTAAGTGCATGTACTCTAATCTGGGAGAACCGGGTTTGATTCCCCACTTGCAGCTGCTGGATGACCCTGGGCAAGCCATAGTTCTGTCAGAGCTGTCCTTGAAAAAGCAGTTCTTGAAAGAACTTTCTCAGCCCCACCTACCTCACAGGCAGGGTTCCCTCTAAACTGAGTTAGTGTGAGCTAGCTCAGTTTTTAGCCTCCAGCTCACACATTTTTGTCTTAGCTCAGGAAGGATGGCTCCAAAGCAAACTCATTTATGCAATAGCCAAATTTCTTGCTCACAACTTTAATGCCAGTAGTTCACAAAGTAGAATTTTTGCTCACAAGACTTCACAACTTAGAGGGAGCATTGCTCACAGGGTGTCTGCTGTGGGGAGGGAAAGGGAAAGGAGTTTGTAAGCTGCTCTGAGACTCTGAGTAAAGGGTGGGGTATAAATCCAATCTTCTCCTCCTCCTCCTCCTCATCTTCTTCTTCTTCCTCTTCCTCACCATGTTAAATATAAAAAGCACAACAACTGAAGTCCTTCAAAAGGCGAAACAGATTAACTGTGAAAATGAAGGGTACAGAAAATTCTTGGTCAAACACACCCAGTAAGAATACATTTAGCTGATGTATTTATGGTGCAGTCCTAATCAGAGTTGTATCTTTCTAAGGCCACTGGTTTCAAGGACTGCTTAGAGTCCCACTGCTAATGCACAAGAGTAAAATATCTGAATTTTACATTTTGAAGTAACCTTGTGAATAACTGAGAGTATGACAAGATCGGTTAGTATACCTTGTCAAACATTTAAAAAGGAAGTTATTTATATGACACGGTTATTGTAGTATACACCTAGGGTTGCCAGGTCCCCCATGGCCACCGGGGGGGGGGATGGGAGGAAAGGGTTGCTAGCTCTAGGTTGGGGACACATGGAGATTTGGGGATGGAGGACAGGGACCTCAGTGGGGTACAATGCTATAGAGTCCACCCTCCAAAGCATCCATTTCCTCCAAGGGAACTGATCTCTGTATGGAGATAAACTGTAATTCTGGGGGATCCCCAGGTCCCTCCTGGAGGCTGGCATCTCAGAGTATACCTGACATGCTCTGTAGTGACAAGAGCCTTCAAACTGCATGACAAAGCCATTTCTTGGTGACTTTTCCACATCAAATATAGTAAGAACGTGTGAAGAGCCCTGCTGGGACAGACCAGTGGTCCCTCTAGTCCACCATCTTGTCTCACACAGCAGCTGACCAGTTTCTCTGGAGGGCCAACAGCAGGACATACAGGACATACAGGCCGAGGCCTTCCCCTGATGTTGCCTCCCGGCACTGGTTTTTAGAGGTTCACTGTCTCTGAATGTGGATTCATGTGAACTGAGCCTAAAGTTACTGTTTCTAAAAATTATTTTATACCAATCAGACAGTTAAAATGGAAATGCTCCAAAACCAGTGGGTGTCTTTCAACCTCCCTGGATATTCAGTAGCAGACTTCCCATTTTCCATAGTTCAGCAGAAAGGTTTCAAAAAGCAGCTTTGGTATGAAGGTGCAGAGTGGATTTTGCATGCAGATTTAAAACTATCAGGTTTGGGTTCTGTTGTGTATACAGCCTGACGAAGCCGGGCACGCCCAGGCTTGTCCAAAGACCAAAACCTCAAGCTTCATGCCGAAAGACAATGGGCCAGTAGGATCCTAGCCAGGCCCAATCAAAGGGCTAGGTCCCAGGCCGTGAGGCCAATAGGTCTCTCAGTCACTGTAAATAGCCTATCGGGAGTGGGGTGTGTGTTCTGATGGTGGGTTTCTGAAGGAATATAAGCTGGCCTTTTTAGAGGTTCACTGTCTCTGAATGTGGATTCATGTGAACTGAGCCTAAAGTTACTGTTTCTAAAAATTATTTTATACCAATCAGACAGTTAAAATGGAAATGCTCCAAAACCAGTGGGTGTCTTTCAACCTCCCTGGACATTCAGTAGCAGACTTCCCATTTTCCATAGTTCAGCAGAAAGGTTTCAAAAAGCAGCTTTGGTACGAAGGTGCAGAGTGGCTTTTGCATGCAGATTTAAAACGATCAGGTTTGGGTTCCAATAAGAAGTGGAATCAGCTAGCTCATTACAGAAAGGAAGTGACCCTTAGAGGTTAAGTGTGCCATTGAGTCTCAACCAAATCACAGCGAACCCATGAAGTTCTGCCTCATGGGGTTTTCAAGGCAAGGGATGAGCAGAGGTGGTTTGCCATTAAACCTGACAGGTTCATATACACTGTTCATCAGCAGG
>NW_015168054.1:1321452-1323593 GCF_001447785.1 Gekko japonicus
CGCACTAATGTAAAACACCTTTCTCTTAATTTCCTCATCTTCTGGGTAATGTTTTGTTAGAACTCTCCCGCCTTTTGACCTTTTTGTATCCATGCTCTGTGTATATGTGTGGGTATAACTACACATGGAGAGCAATTTTCCCGCTGCACCCTTCTCCACCAGCAGCCCCAACTACCCCTCAAAATCCCAGAAGCAGGATTTGAGAGAGAGGATTTCTGGCTGTTGTCGAAGGTGGGAGAAAGGAAAATCACACTTCGTGGGTGGAAGTCCTTGCAACCCCGGACTTCCCCACTGGTCTCCCACCGAAGAACTAACCAGAGCCGACCCTGCTTAGCTTCTAGAGATCTGACAAGATCAGGGTAGCCTGGGCTATCCAGGTTGGAGGCCTTGTAAAATTTACAGATTTGTTGTGAGAATAAAAAGTAGGGAGGAAAAACTATCTATGCTTCTCTGAGCTTCTAGAAGGATAGGGGGAATAAAAATGTGACCACAGTTTTCTTTAGCCTTTATGCATGTAGGTTTACAAGAGATTCTAACTTTTAAAAAAAATAAAAAAAAAATATTAGCCACTTTTCTCCCTTGTAGAACTCAAGGTGACTTATAAGATTAATAAAATGTTATAAAAACACTGTAAAATAACTATTATAAAACCCATAAAAGTCACAGCTTAAAAACTCCAATTCGGGTTACCAGTAATCAAAGCTAAATTAATCTAAGGTAAAGGTAAAGGTTCCCTTGCTCGAAAGCCAGTCGAATCCGACTCTAGGGTTGCGGTGCTCATCTCCGTTTCAAAGCCGAAGAGCCAGCGCTGTCCGAAGACGTTTCCATGGTCATGTGGCTGGCATGACTAAACACCAAGGCGCACGGAACGCTGTGATAGACAATGTGGGGGCTAGAGACATAATTCCTTGGGGAGGTTGTTCCATAACTGTGGTGCTCCCATGGAAAAGGTCCTCTCTTATGTGCTGGCTAATCGCTGTTACAATAAATTCATTCATACCCCCCAACAAGGGTATTTGATTGGAGGGACTGCCACCAATCAAGATCTCAGGGTTTTCCAAGGCAGATTTCCCTGGCAGGAACCTATGGGAGAAGACAGACCTTCAGGCACTCCAGGGATTTAAAGAACAAAACCAATACCTTGAATTGGGCTCAGTAGCCCATGTAATTGCTGAACTACTGGGAACATATGTGTTTGATAGCTGGCCCTGCCCTGCAGCAGTCTAGCCACAGCATCTGCACGAGCTGCAGCTTCTGGACACTTTTCAAGGATAGCCCCAAGTAGAGTTCATTGCAGTAGTCCAGTAGTCTAGATGCAACTAAGGCATGGATCACTGTGGCTAGACCTGACTGACCCAGGAATGGACACAGTTGATGTACAAGTCAGAGCTCGGCAAATACACTCCAAGCCACAGCAGCCCCCTTGGTTTCCTAAGGTGACTGCTGTATTAAGCAGCTCTCTCAAGCTGCAAACCTGATTTTTCCAAAGGGAAGGAGGAGGAGGAGATTGGATTTATACCCCGCCCTTCATTTAAGTCTCAGAGCGTCTTACAAACTCCTCCCCCTCCCCCTCCCCACAACAGACACCCTGTGAGGTAGGGGGGCCTGAGAGAGCTCTTTCAAGCACTGCTCTTTCAAGGACAGCTCTGAAAGAACTATGGCTTGCCTAAGGTCATCCAGCAGCTGCAAGTGGAAGAGTGGGGAATCAAACCCGGTTCTCCCAGATTAGAGTTCACATACTTAACCACTACACCAAACTGGGAGTATAACCCCATCAAAGAAATGAGATCTCTTAAATTCCTCTTCTGCCTTTTTAATAATCCAGAGAACCTCTATGTTATCAAGATTAAGTTTCAGCTTATTCACCCTCTTGCAGCCCATTACTGATTCCAAGCATGGGTTCAGAACATGAACAGCATCCTTGGGATTAGGTGGAAAAGAAAGGTATCCTTGCCCTCCCACTGCACAATGTAGCTCAGCAAACTAAGCCATGATTTCACCATATCTTTGACATTTTAACTAAGGTGCCAGCCTAAGCACAGAGCCAGTTTGGTGTAGTGGTTAGGAGTGCAGACTCTAATCTGGGAGAACGTGGTTTGATTCCCCACTCCTCCACATGCAGCTGCTGGTGTGATCTTGGG
>NW_015168054.1:1323822-1348828 GCF_001447785.1 Gekko japonicus
TCTTCTTCTTCTTCTTCTTCTTCTTCTTCTTCTTCATCATCATCATCTTCATCATTGTTACACCCTTCTACCTCCATTGACTTCAGTGGACTAAGAAGGATACAGGTTTTCCTAGGCTGATACTTTGAGTGTCTTTCCTGTAACAGGCAAAGTGGGGAGAGGTAGGTCTGCATTTGGCTACCTTCCCTGGAAGAGGCACCTGGAATCACTGTATCTTTTGCTTTAGGAGAGTTGCTGCATTAGATGGCACCCTAATATTGAAAGTCAGTTCACTTGACCATGGTTAAAACAAACCCAATTTGTTGATGCAATTAGGCATACTTTTAAAACAGAACATCAGGAGCAAATTCTTTGAATTCTAGTGTCTGGGAACACCTGGAGTGTTTAAAGAATTCTGGGCTAGAAACAAAAGCCAGATATAATTGCACTTCCCAAAAAGAAAATAATTATCATTTATAAAAAGGAAGTTGTCTTGCATTCTGGCACTCTGAGCCAAAACATCAGGAGGGCACAAATCCGCATAAGATCATAGTCCATGCTAGAAGGATGTTGATTTACACTGAGTGAGAATTAGGGGCCTAGATAGATGCACAAGGCATTAGGATATTTTTATGCATGTCTAAACAACCACAACACTCTGCTGCAACAGGAACTGAACATTCATACGCATCTAAATCACTTATTATGACTTTTTTAAAAATAGGCAATTATGAATTATGAGACTTTAGAATCCTAATTGGACAGCAGGACAGATGGACAAAATACCTACTCTGGAGTAACGATTTCATTAGCATAATGCCTGCTATTCAATAGCTATGTGTTTATTTCTTTTGTCCAAATTATTATCCTCACAGGAACACCATAGAACAAAAGTAGAAGTTTGAAGAAAATACTCATTTTGAGGCTGGTCACATTGAACTCAGTTAAGGGAGGGGATTTTTTTATTATTTGCCATTAATTCTGCTTCAGAAAGTCTTCTAGTCTTTGAACATTCACAAGCATGGTGACAATAACAGAATTGACGACAATTCTAGCATTCTTCCATACAATTGCACACCCTCTTTCTCTTTCACACAAAGTCATTTGCAGTCTCTACGAATCACATTCATTTTCATGGGGTGGGAGGGAATGCCCAGAGAAGCACTTATCCATAGCAGTATGAGAACCTGCACCTCATTTTTAAGCACTGCTATGAGCAAAATTTGTCCTTTTCCCCTTCCCCCCTTTTGTTTTGCAAAGAGAGAACAAACAACTATCTCCCTCCCCTCAAAATATGCACATTTGTAACAGTAATGTATGCCTGGTAGGGTTCCCAGCTCCAGCTTGGGAAATACCTGGAGATTCTGTGGGTGGAGCCTGGGGAGGGCGGGGTTTGGGGAGGGGAGGGACTCCAGTGGGGTATAATGCCATAGAGTCCATCTTCCAAAGAGGCCATTTGCTCCAGGTGAAATTATCCCTGGTGCCTGGAGATCAGTTGTAATCCCAGGAGATCTTCAGCCACCACCGGGAGACTGGCAACCCTAGTGCCTGATGGTAACTAAAGGCATTGCTAGATACACTTTAAAATAAGTAAGGATATTAAAAAAATGCAAACACTTGCAACTTGCATGCCTGATTCTGAGGATGGACAGATCTTATCCTTGACCTCAAGGAAGGAATTATAACTAGGTTGCCAAATAGCAATGTTTCGTTCCCAATCTCTTCCCTCTCCTGCACAGATTCCCGGGGCCCTTCACTTGTTATCCTTAGTTATGGTCATCCCTACCCAAGGTGTGTTTGTAACCCAGCACTGGAAACCAGACTACTAGGATAATGTGTGTCCTACTCTGGTAACCTATGAGTTAATTTCCTAACCTGCAGAAGATATACTGGACTGTTGAGGGTGGGATGAAAACATTATTAAATTTAGTTCCTACCTGAAGGCTATGTCTGATCTCTGTCACAAATACTTGTTGGGAACTAGGCCAAGTTTATAACACCTATCTCTCTATACTTTGACTTTGGCAAGCCTTTATTGGCATACGTATATACATACAGTAGGAGATCAGATTAAATATAGATCAGAAAATACAAATCCATATAGGGTAAAATTGGAGCTATGGTGCAGAAAAACAGCATGAAAGCAGAAAAACCTAATGGTTTCTTATCAGAACGTATAGCCATAGCACTAAGAAGAAACCTTGCTACTATTTCGGTTATTTCCATATCTTGATTATCAAGCAAAAACAGAACCTTAAAATCGTCAGAAATTTCTGAGAATTGAGCTAATATAGGATACAGAAGAAAAGGGACATTGAAGGAGAACATGGGGGACAGTTTCAATACAGTCCTTCTTACAAGGACAACACCTGCTGGAGTAGGGGATCCCCTGAAATCTGCCAGAGAGAAGAGCGGAAGGAAGAACATTAAATCTGGCCAAGGAGATGGGTCTGCACAAATTTGTTGCTATAAGTTGATAATATATCTCTAGATAATAATTCTGTTTTGGTCGTGGACTCTCCTGAACATTCCACATGCTCCCAAATCAGTTGGCTCCCTGATCTGTCACTCAGAAGCTGTTCCTATCCACTGGCTGAGTCTCACCTCCAATATTCTAAACAGTTTGCTGTTCCTCTCCTGCGGATAGTTAGTCGGAACACAGAGGTCACTTGCTTATGTGGCCTGATTGGCCTTTGCCTCTAACATTCTAAACAGTTTGTTGTTGCTGTTGGGAGTCATTGAATGTGTCCTGAAGTAAAATACATATCCCAATCTTTCCTTAAACAGTCACTGAAGTTGCCAATCTCCCTGTGGGGTCTGGAGATCTCCCAGAAATCACCGTGTTCCCCAGCCACAGCACATCATTTCCCCTACAGAAAATTTCCCAGCTATTACAATGTGTCAGGATTCCCAGTCAAAACACTCAACAACGCTCCTTCAGATGTTTCAGTTTATTGAGAGTTAGTACTTGAGACACCATGAACTCTTGTGTCAGAAATAGCAGGAGAAAGAACAGCCCCTACAATTATACCCCCTTCAAACCAGACCCCCTGATACAGTAAACCCAATAAGCAAGCACCTGTAAATGCGGGCAACCTACAACCATTACATTCTCAGTGGTAAAAGGAGACCCGGCAGAGCCAAGCCTTCTAGGACACTATACAGATAACAGAGCACAGCAGATTACATGGGGGATGGGAGGGAAAGCAGCACAGAGGGAGAATGGGCTCCCACACATTCCACATCATGGCAGCATTAGCTGACACAATAGCTGCTTTGGGCAATGGACTCTATGGCATTATACCCTGCTGAAGCCCCTCTGCACCCCAAACCCTGCCCTCCCCAGGCTCTACCCCTCAAATCTACAGGTCTAGCTCTCCCCTTAGTATTGCCAGCCTCCAGGCAGCACCTGGAGGTCTTCAAGATCAGTTCTCCTGGAGAAAATGGCTGCTTTGGGCAATGGACTCTATGGAATTATACCCTGCTGAGGTCCCTCTGCACCCCAAACCCTGCACTCCCCAGGCTCTACCCCTCAAATCTACAGGTCTAGCTCTCCCCTTAGTATTGCCAGCCTCCAGGCAGCACCTGGAGGTCTTCAAGATCAGTTCTCCTGGAGAAAATGGCTGCTTTGGGCAATGGACTCTATGGAATTATACCCTGCTGAGGTCCCTCTGCACCCCAAACCCTGCACTCCCCAGGCTCTAACCCTCAAAACTACAAGTATTTCCAAACCCAGAGTTAGCAACCCTGTAACTGGCTTGGAACCCAGAAGACATGGCATAGGAGGAGGTGCTTTTCTACCTTAGCTGCCACTGCATGACCCCAAATCAACATAAGTCAGTGGTGGTGGGAACCATAGCTGTTACCATGAGGTTGTCCTCCCATACTACCCACTTGGGGCAGCAAAATGACTTGAGACAGCCCTGCCATGTAGCTAAGCAAAAGGAAATAAAGATGGCTTACCTCCCTCTATTTTCCCCTTCCCTCTGCCGCCCCACCAGCCACAGTCGGGACACTCACCTGGAACTTCCTTCTAGATCTTGTATTTCTTCTCACAACGGGCCTCTCTCCTAGTATATAATATTCCTTCTTACCACAACTCTCATATCCATGCTGCTTGTCTGCCAGAATTCATGTAATGATCCATTCACTGGACTTTCAAGCACCCTTAGGACTTTTGATTACTTTACTTTAATAGACTGAGGTCATTTCACAGATCATGCATGGCAATCCTTTATTGTGCCGCAGAGTTAATATGCAATAAGGAACTACAGCTAATCCCTGTTCTCTGAAGTGTATACTTGCCCTGTAGCCACATTTCTGAGCATATGCTAAAGGAGTTCACATTGTACATTTCCTGGGCTCTTAAACTACCCTAGGTGTTCTCCTCAAACATAAATCTATATCAGTCCCTACCACCGCTCTTCTGGAATTTCATTTTCATGTTGCTTGCAACATTTTAAGTTCTCCCTTAAGCATCTGGCCCTATGCCCATGTAAAAGAGCATTTCCCTGAACTTCTGTGCTGAAATAGCCTCCTACTCTTGTGTTTTTTTTGTTAAGTGCCATCAAATCACCCAATGAATTCATGTTCTCCAAAATGTACAATCATTAGCAGCCATTCTCAGATTTTATAAAGGGGCTGTGCCCTCTTTTATTAAGTCAATCCATCTCATGTTGGGTCTTCCTCTTTTCCTGCTGCCTTCAGCTTTTCCTAGCATTATTGTCTTTTTCAGTGACTCTTGTCATAATGTGACCAACGTATGATAGCCTCAGTTTAGCCATTGTAGCTTCTAGGGAGAGTTCAGGCTTGATTTGGTTTTGGACCCAATTATTTGTCTTTTTGACATTCCATGGTATCCATAAAATTCTCCTCCAACACCACATTTCAAAGGAATCTACTTTCTTCCTGTCAGCTTTCTTCGCTGTCCAATTTTCACACCCCTACATAGTAATGGGGAAGACTATGACATGAATTAACTTGATCTTGAGTTGCCAGCAACACATCCTTACACTTAAGAACCTTTTCTAGCTCCTTCATGGCTTCCCTCCTCACTTTCAGTCTCTTTCTTGGGTGCAGTCTCCCATTTGGTTGATGATGGAGCCAAGGAATAGAAAATCTTGAACAATTTCAATTTCTTCATCATCAGCCTTAACATTGTGTAACTCCCCAGTAGTCATTACTTTTGTCTTCTTGATGTTCAGCTGTAATCCTGCTTTGGTACTTTGCTTTAACCTTCATCAGTAGTCATTTCAAGCCTTCACTGTTTTCTGCCAGTAATGTGGTTCATCTACATACCTCAGATTGTTAACATTCCTTCCAACAGTTTTCACTTCGCCTTCATCTAAACCTAATCCAGTTTTCCTTATGACGTGTTCTGCATACACACTGAAGAGATAAAATGCATCTTTGTCTGACAGCTTTATCAATTGGAAACCATTCTGTTTCTCCATGGTCTGACCTAAGAGTGGCCTGTTGTCTGGAGTATAGATTGTGCATCAAAACAATCCAAACGCTGTTGCACACTAATTTCCTTCAAAACCAAACATAGCTTTCCATGATCCACAGAGTCAAAATCTTTGCTGTAATCTATAGAACGCTAGCTGATTTTCTTCTGAAATTCTCTTGTATGCTCCAGTAACCAATGTAAATTTGCAATATGATCTCTAATGCCTCTTCCTTTTCTAAATCCAGCTTGAACATCTGACATTTCTTCTTCCATATATGGTAATGGTCTTTGTTGTAAGATTTTGAGTGTTACTTTAAGAACATAAGAGAAGCCAATGTTGGATCAGGCCAATGGCCCATCTAGTCCAACACTCTGTCACACAGAGGCCAAAAATACCAGGTGCCATCAGGAGGTCCACCAGTGGGGCCAGGACACTAGAAGCCCTCCCACTGTTGACCCCACCCCCCAAGCACCAAGCAGACAGTGCATCACTTGCCCCAGACTGAGAGTTCCTATCTATACCTTTTGGCTAATAGCTCTTGTAGCTGCCACCACCTCCTCTGGCAGTAAATTCCATGTGTTAATCACTCTTTGGATGAAGAAGTGCTTCCTTTTATCTATTCTAACCCAACTGCTCAGCAATTTCATTGAGTGCCCATGAGTTTTTGTATTGTGAGAAAGGGAGAAAAGTACTTCTTTCTCTACCTGCTTTATCCCATGCATTATCTTATAAATCTTGATCATGTCACCCCTCAGCCATCGTTTCTCCAAGCTAAAGAGCCCTAAGTGTTTTAAACATTCTTCATAGGGAAAGGGTCCCAACCCTTTTATCATTCTAGTTACCCTTTTCTGTACTTTTTCCAATGCTATAATAACCTTTTTGAGGTGTGATGACCAGAACTGTACACAGTACTCCAAATGAGGTTGCACCATTGATTTATACAAGGGCATTATGATACTGGCTGATTTGTTTTCAATTCCCTTCCGAATAATCCCCAGCATAGCGTTGGCCTTTTTTATTGCAGTTACACACTGTCTAGACATTTTCATTGAGTTATCTACTACAACTCCAAGATCTCTCTCTTGGTCAGTCTCTGCCAGTTTGAACCCCACCAACGTGTATTTATATTTAGGATTTTTGGCTCCAATGTGCATCACTTTGCACTTGGCCACATTGAACCACATTTGCCATGTTGACGCCCACTCGCCCATCCTCGACAGATCCCTTTGGAGAGCCTCACAATCCTCCCCGGTTCTCACCACGCTGAACAACTTCATGTCATCTGCAAATTTAGCCACTTCACTGCTTACTCCCAACTCCAAATCATTAATAAACAAGTTAGAAAGCATCGGACCGAGTACTGATCCCTGTGGTACCCCACTGCTTACCACCTTCCACTGAGAAAATTTCCTATTTATACTCTGTAAGGTATTGGAAATCGCTTACATGAATCGCCTAATTCACGCCCCATGTAAAGCTTGAGCCGGATGAAGGCTCCTCTGAACTACATTATCATTGGTCGCCCTCTAACAAGCGACCAATCAGGAACTATACAAGTTCCAGAGAGGGAAAAACTCTCATTGGTCTTTAACTACGTAACCTTATTGGTTGTTATCTGTAAATAGGCGTGGCTATGTTAGCCCGGGAATGTTTAAAAGGAGCCTAGGTCCCAATGTTCTGTTCTGGTTATAAATGCGTTTGAGTGCTTGTTCGTTACTTCAATAAAGCTGAATCACTTGCTGAAATCACTCTCCGGACCTTTGTTAGCGGCGCTCTAACATACTCACTCTCTGTTTCCTATTAATTAGCCAGTTTTTGATCCACAAGAGAACTTGTCCTTTTATCCCTTCACTATTGAACTTACTCAGGAGCCTTGATGAGGAACTTTATCAAAACCTTTCTGGAAGTCACTTGCACAAGAAATTAATGTGATGGTCTGGTGGTTGCTGCAGTAAATTGAGCTTTTCCAGTCTGCAGGCCATAGTTTTCTTTTCCATATTTGTTGGCATAATATTGTTAAGATTTTGATGGGCTCCATTTCTGTGGCTTGGAATAACTCTATTGATATCTCATCCATTCTTGGTGACTTGTACTTTCAATTGCTCTCTGCAGCTCTCACTTCACTTTCTAAAACTCTTCTTCTTCAAAAGACACTTCTTGGAAGGAATCTGTCATCTTTTTGTCTCTTTAGTACAGTTCTTCAATATACTGTTCCTATTTTTCCATTATTTTGTCCTGTTCAGTCAACGTATTTCTGCATTGATCCTTCAGTATGCCTCATGGTGATTTAATTCCTCTTTAACTTCTTGGATCTTGTGAAACAGATCTCTTGTTTTTCCTTTTTTGCCAGTCTCTTCTATTTCTTTACAATGGTCATTATAACGGTTGTCTTTGTCTCTGTGCGTGAGTCGCTGGAATGCTGCACTCAGGCTTTTGATTCTGTTTCTGTCACCTTTCATTTTTTGCTTCTTGCCTATCCTTAGCCATTTTATGAGTTTCATCAGTCATCCACTTAGATTTTTCTTTTATTTTGGCTACAGGGATAGTCTTTACACATTCTCCCTTGATAATATTTTTGCTTTCAACCCATAGTCCTTCTGGTTCACATTCTCATAAATGTAGTAATTCAAATCTGTTGTTTGTATGATTTTTAAAGTCTCGTAGATCCTTGCCAGCAGAGTAGGGTTGCCAGGCCTCCCCGGCCACTGGCAGAGGGTGCAGTGGTGGAGTTGCCAGCTCCAAGTTGGGAAATGCCTGAGGATCTGGGGGTGGAGCCTAGGGAGGACCTCAGGGGAATGCAATGCCATAGAGTCGACCCTCCAAAACATCCATTTTATCTAGGAAAATGGACCTCCATAATCTGGAGATGAACTGTAATTCCAGGTGATCCCCAGGTCCCACCTGGAGGCTGGCATCCCCACAGCAGGGACTGGCCTCAGATTGAGAGGGATGGGGCTTTCCTTCTCCTTTGTTCACTATCTCTCTCCTGACCCTGCTCCTTTCAAACTGCAGAGCAAAATGCATTGTATCCTCCTCGGCTTATTTCCCTTTGGTTATGAAGGACCTGTCCTGACCTGAGTCCTGCCCTTTTGATGGTTCAATCCCTCTGGGACTCCCATGAGAGCTGAGTGATTCCTGTCACTGTGAGTCATTCCCTTGCTCCTCCACCACAGTCTCAAGGCTGCTTCCCAGTTGATTGTCAGGCAGTGGGCTATTAAAGAGCCAGTCCCTGGCAACCCATAGAGTAGCAGGCTTTGCCTTAAAGGTGCCTCACGTTCTGCTGCTTTAGTGAGTGGGTGCTGAGGATGACTCCCCGGGGGCCCTTGGAATTGGAACGTCTGTGGGAGGGTCTCTGAGATCCCCAACGTCCATCTTGGTCATAGCTTCTGAGATTCCACTAGGCATCTTCCTCACGTTTTCAAGTCTGTTGTCACACTGTGAAGTGTTAGGAGCCTGGACCTGGATGGCCTAGGTTAGTCCGATCTCATCAGATCTCAGAAGCTAAGCAGCGTCAGCCCTGGTTAGTACTTGGGTGCGAGACAATCAGTGGAGTCTAGGGTTGTTATGTGGAGGCAGGCAATGTCACACCTCCTCTTTTCACCTCCTTAAAACCCTGTGGGGTCACGGCAAGTCGGCTGTATGTTGATGGAACTTTACAGACATGCACAGAAGATGTACTTTTTTTAACCAAAAAGTGAGTGAACATATATTTCTCCAATGGCTTGTCCAAGCTTGTTGCCGATAAGGTTTTTTGAGCTTGCACAGTATGAGAAGAGAATATACACAATCCTGAATCTTACTTTCAGCCACATATTTAGTCCCTGGGGCGTAAACTACTGAAAAATGTGCTATACTTTTATGCACACTTAAAATCCTGCAGATAAATATGTTGGATTAATGCTGTTTGCTCAACATGACCATAGTGTTTTGTAGCAGCATATCCTATGCCCTCAAATTAGACCGCATGCAAATATTTTCTGGTTGTTTTTTTTAAAATGAATTCTTCTACCACAATTTAATTGTTTCATTTCTCTAGCAAGCTATGTAGAATTATGTTTGCCTAGCTTGATCCTCAACAGGATTAAATCTTATAACTGTAAATATCTGGCTAAGGAGATAAATATAATTCTTTGGAAAGCGTAACCAGAATGGTACTTCTGAAATTACTTTCAGCCAAATCTGGGGGACTTAAAGCTTTTTGTCTTTTTGTGCCAACCATGAGTTAACCCAGCCGTGTGCCATTCCTTCCTATTAAACAGCAGAAGAAAAAGAAAATAGCAGATGGGATTTGCAGGAAACACTGGACAAAAGGCATCTGCTTCACCATGCCCTGCCATTTGAACTGAGCTAGGGACAACCATGCTTTAAAGCAACTGCATCGCAGCAGATGGACCTAGAGCTGCTTCTGTGTATGTTGAATATTACTTTGCTGAAGAATCCAGGGAAGGACAGGGAAAGCTTACCCTTGAGCTTCAGCCTTGAAACATCTTGATGAGAGCATTTGAAAATTGTCAAATCACTCTTTCAACGTTTCCTAGGACAACTGTCAGTTGAAGGATGTCCTTGAACAGGCGGAACACAGGCCCACACTTGACTGAAGCAAAGTAAGGAATGAAGCATCCTAATTTGTTTGATGTTATCCAGTACATATTTAAATGATGGATCTCTCCAAATACTGAAGATGACAGTGGGGCTGCTGAGGAAAAGCTTGCCTGGTTCCATCAGCAATGTAACTTGCACAATTCTAAACACCTAAGCCAATTCAGGCGAATCCCCTCAGCGTATGCTTGCTGACTATTGTACTACTGGGCAGGCTTTTGTGGTCACACCTGATTCTGGTGTGGCTGGGGTGGAGGAGTCACTGATTTACTCACTGATGGGCACAAACAGCATTTATCATAGCCCTGCATGCAACCCTAAACCATGGTTAACGGGTAGTATGTTGTAGTAACGGGTAGTGTGTTGTACTGGGCTTTGCTATGGGCACACCAGAATTTGAGAAACGTTTATATGGAGAGACGGTAGGTCACTGTAGCTGTATCCTAGGATTTTGTAAACTGGCCCGATGTTTGTTTATTTTTTTATTTTTTTATGAATGACTGAAGTCCTCCCCACATGGTAATTTTCTGTAGTTACAGAATGGGATTAATGTAGACTATAACAAAGAATGGCTCTGACCTGGATAGCCCAGGCTAGCCTGATGTCATCAGATCTAGGAAGCCAAGGAGGGTCGGCCCTGGATAATATTTGGATGGGAGAGGGAATGCAAGGCATTTGACAGGGAAGCAACCAATAGCAAACACCTGTGAATGGCTCTTGTCTTGAAAGCCTCATGGGGTCACCATAAATCAGCTGTGACTTGATGGCCCTTTCCACCACTATAACACAAAATGGGCTCTGTGGCCATCATACAGTGATAAACCTCAACATCGGAGTTTAATGATGCGATGGGGTCTTATTTGGTTGGTCTGAATGATCTTAAAATGTGATTTGATTATGTATGTTTCAACGTTAGCTGCCTTGGTGGTCTTTTTGAGGGCAGAAAAGCTGGGTAGAAGTTTTATAAAGTATATTTTTAAAATGCTGATTTCTGACACCCAGATAATGTGGAAAATATATACTTCCGTGCAGTGTTCCCTCTAAGCTGAGTTAGTGTGAGCTAGCCAACCATTTTTTAGCCTCCGGCTCACACGTTTTTGTCTTAGCTCAGGAAGGAGGGCTCCAGAGCAAACTAATTTATGCAGTAGCCAAAATGCTCTCTCACAGCTTTAATGCCAGTAGCTCACAAAGTAGAATTTTTGCTCACAAGACTCCACCGCTTAGAGGGAGCATTGCGTTCAGTGTAGGAAAAATGGCATGAACCTAACCTTAGGCTGGGCTCATATAAGAAAGAAATGGAATTGAAATTAGGTGTGCATTTGGATGTTTTGATCTGAAACAGAACGTGAAATTCCCTGTTTCGTTTTGGATTGAAAATACTTGAAATGCAAATAGTCACTGTGAAATGTTGGAGTCCTGAAATCAAAACAGAAGATAAAACCAGTATAGTTTCAGAGGGTTGCCATACTGGTCTGCAGCAGGACGGCTAGACCTGAGTCCAGGAGCACCATAGAGACCAACACAATTCATGGTATAAGCTTTTGAAGTCAAAGCTCAGATATCTGACAAGGAGAACTTTTACTCTAGAACGTTCATACTGACAAAATCTTGTTGGTCTCTCAAAACAGTACAGCCAGGCAAAAATGAGCTTTCCTAATTTTTTTTAAAGTTAAAAAAGGGAAGAATAAGCACACTTGAAAGGGAAGAATAAGCACACTAAGTTGACTCTCAAAATACATCCACCTGGCTGAATAGAAGAAGAAGAAGAGATTGGATTTATACCCCACCCTTCACTCACCAAGGGAGTCTCAGAGCGGCTTACAAACTCCTTTCCCTTCCCCTCCCCACAACAGACACCCTGTGAGGTAAAGATATTGGATTTATACCCCACCCTTCACTACCCAAAGGTGTCTCAGAGCGGCTTACAAACTCCTTTCCCCTTCCCCTCCCCAAAACAGGCATCATGGGAGGTAGGTGGGGCTGAGAGAGCTCTTGACAGAAACTGCTCTTTTTCAAGAACAGCTCTTATCAGAACTACGGCTTGCCCAAGGTCATCCAGCCAGGTGCAAGTGGAAGAGTGGGGAATCAAACCCAGTTCTCCCAGATTAGAGTTCGCGCACTTAACCACTACACCAAACTTGCTCTGGTAGTAGTCACATTTTTACAAATGCCATGGGCCTTATTAAGTGTGTGGTGTAATGGTTAAGAGTGGTGAACTCCAATCTGGAGTAGTGAGTCGGATTCCTCTCTCCTCCACATAAAGCCTGCTAGGTGACCTTGGGCCAGTCACAGCTCTCTCAGAACTCTCTCAGCCCCACCTGCCTCCCAAGATGCCTGTTGTGGGGAGAGGCAGGGAAGGCATTTCTAAGCTGCTTCGAGACTCCTTAAGGTAGCAAAAAGCAGGGTATAAAAACCTACTCTTTTTCTTCCTCTGCTTAAAAGAGGCACCCTCCCTTCACATGTACATCATTTCTTGTTATGTTGAAACCTTGGGGCCATTCTGCACAAGTGTTTTTAAAAACTATATTTTTAAATGGGGGGGGGGGGGCAAGGAGGCAGAAGCCACCTTCTACTCCTCCCTGAACAAGCCCTTGCCCTGCAAAGAGCTCTGCAGCTGAGGCAAGCTGGCTGCTGGAGCAGCCCAGCTAAAAAGGAAGGCAGAAGGAAAGGACAGAGGGACCGGAGAAAACCCCCCATTTAGGGGAGAAATACTATGCTGGCTGTCCACCCCACTACTTGCAGCTAAAATAAAACCCTATTTCCCTATCTTTGCCCTTGTTAAGCATCAAGACTTTAGAAGTGACTATGAGGTAATCTTCCATAACACCGAGCAAAAACCTTGATTCCTGAAATTAACATCCCAAATCTGAGGGATTGTGTTTGGGTTGGTCGGGCTCAGATGAGAGACCTGGTGTCTGGAGACCCCACCTTACTTCCACTGATTCCCATGGACAATGCTGGAAACAGAATGTTGGACTAGATGGACCAATGATCAGTTTCAGTTAGACAGTCTTTAAAGCTGTTATGTCAAGTTGAATAGTGTTTTCAATCCGTGGACATAAAGAATTAGGATGTTACCCCCCAAAAAAGGATTTTAAAACCTTGGAGTTCTTATTATAACAAGGTATCAAGTATTTTATAAAATTTGCATGGAAGGAGGAGGAGGAGGAGGAGATTGGATTTATACCCCACCCTTCACTGCAAGTCTCAGAGCAGTTTACAATCTCCTTTCCCTTCCCCACAATGAACACCCTGTTAGGTAGGTGGGGCTGAGAGAGCTCTTTTGAGGACTGTTTTTGAGAGAACAGCTCTGTGCCTGTGCTCGTGCCGAAGGGGATCTGCAACTTTTGTTCATTTCCCAGTCCAGCTCTGAAAGAACTTGTGACTGACCCAAGGTCACACCAGCAGCTGCATATGGAGGCATAGGGAATCAAACCTGGTTCTCCCAGATTAGAGTCCACACTCTTAACCACTCCACCAAACTGAATGAAGCCAAGAAGAGCATTCTTGGTGGAGTAGAGATGCATTTCATATTTTGATCACTAACCGTTAATTTGCAGCTGACCTTATGGCGACCCCATATGGTTTTCATGGCAGGAGATATTCAGAGTTGGTTTACTATTGCATGGCTTTGCATAGCAACCCTGGTATTCCTTGTCAGTCTCCCATCCATATTCTAACCTGGGCTGACCCTTCTTAGTTTCTGAGATCTAATGAGATCAGGCTCTCCCTGGCTATCCAGGTCAGTGCTGCCTGATTGCTATACATGACCTTTTTAAATATGCAAACTGAGTGTGAAAAAATGCAAGCAAAAACATTCCTGCATTTGGGAGAAAACAGTGCATCACAGGTGCAAAGTCTGCATCCCCTTTATACTCTGAACAAACAGCCCGCTTGCAAATGTAAATGTCGCACACAAATGTTCACACGCCAGCATTTATCACACAGCATCTAGAATTGATTCCAACACGCTAATGATGGCTAACATTCCCCTACTGAGAGGCAGAACAAAGGTTTTACAAATGATCCTTTTTAAAATATATTAGAGCCACTGAGGCTTTTGCTGCCAGCTTTTTGTTGTCGTTCCTTCCATCCCTTAGGAAACATTAATTCCCACATCCTCCGCTAATGCGAATTGGCATGGCGTTGAGTTCAATCAGACTTGTGGAGTAAGACTCGATGCGGCAAGGATTACAGTGACTTAACTTGCACTTAAAATGCAGGAGTTGTGCTGTTTCTTATCTGCAATCCAAATCCTGCAAATTTAAGTCCTCTGCATCCTCCATTAAGACGCAGCACAGTGTCCTGCAGAGAAACTTTTTAAAAATGGGCAAAAACCAAATAGTAAGTCATCCCAAAACTAATCTGGATGCTTTATTGCCGTCACTTGCTGAATTTAACATCCTGTAACTCAATTGTTTCTTTATATATATAAAAAAATCCAGGCTGATATATTTCACCAAGAATATTGAATGTGAGTTGAGCAGTTAAATTCAAGTCCAGTAACACCTTAAAGACCAACCAAGAGTTTCAGCGTATCTGACCCCAGGCATTCCCCCCCTGCACTAATCGAGCTGATTACAATATGCATCATACCTGTGCAACCTTTACAAGTATTCTTTACCACACCCTTCCCATCTTCTGCCTAGGATAAAAGGACTCTGAGATCTCCATGTTGACTCTACTTCTGTCTGACAAAGGGAGCTTTGATGGTCAAAAGCTTAGACCCTGAAACTCTTGTTTGTCTCCAAGGTGGCACCGGACTTGAAACCAACGGCTCTGCTGCAGACCAGCACAGCTACCCTCTGTGCCTGTGCTTGCACCAAATGGGATCTGCAACTGTTGTTATTTCCCCACTCGATCCGCAGCCCCTTTAAGAACATAAGAGACACCAATGTTGGATCAGGCCAAAGGCCCATCCAGTCCAACCCTCTGTGTCACACAGTAGCCAGAAATACCAGGTGCCATCAGGAGGTCCACCAGTGGGGCCAGGACATTAGAAGCCCTCCCACTGTTGACCCCCCCCCAAGCACCAAGAATACAGAGCATCACTTGCCCCAGAGCCCCATCTATACCTTGTGGCTAATAGCCACTGATAGACCTCTGCTCCATATGCTTATCTAATTCCCTTTTGAAGCCATCCATGCTTGTACCCGCCACCACCTCCTGTGGCAGTGAATTCCATGTGTTAATCACTCTTTGGGTGAAGAAGCACTTCCCTTTATCATGATTGCTGCCTCCTGTACAATGTCATAAACCTCCATCCATACTTCTTCAGGCACTCTGTCTATCAAATCTAGTCAAACCTATTGTTCACCTCCACTGTATATTCATCAGTGATATGCTCTGGGTCAAACCTGAATGGCCTAGTGGTTTAAGAACATAAGAACATAAGAGACGCCAATGTTGGATCAGGCCAAAGGCCCATCCAGTCCAACACTCTGTGTCACACAGTGGCCAGAAATACCAGTGCCATCAGGAGGTCCAGCAGTGGGGCCAGGACATTAGAAGCCCTCCCACTGTTGACCCCCCCCCCAAGCACCAAGAAGACAGAGCATCACTTGCCCCAGAGCCCCTAGCTATACCTTGTGGCTAATAGCCACTGATGGACCTCTGCTCCATATGCTTATCTAATTCCCTTTTGAAGCTGTCCATGCTTGTAGCACCCACCACTTCCTGTGGCAGTGAATTCCATGTGTTAATCACTCTTTGGGTGAATAAGTACTTCCTTTTATCCGTTCTAACCCGACCGCTCAGCAATTTCATGGAGTGCCCACGGGTTCTTGTATTGTGAGAAAGGGAGAAAAGTACCTCTTTCTTTACCTGCTCTTTCCCATGCATAATCTTATAAACCTCGATCATGTCACCCCTCAGTCGTCTTTTCTCCAAGCTAAAGAGCCCTAAGCGCTTTAACCTTTCCTCATAGGGAAAGTGTTCCAACCCTTTTATCATTCGAGTTGCCCTTTTCTGCACTTTTTCCAAAGCTATAATATCCTTTTTAAGGTGTGGTGACCAGAACTGCACACAGTATTCCAAATGAGGTTGCACCATTGATTTATATAGGGGCATTATTAGCTGCATATCATGGTGTTCCTGGTAGTCCACCAGCCCATGTGAACCCTTTTCCTGATGATACAAGAGGGTAGAAAACAGGGGAGTCATTTACTCCCACTGAGAAAATCTGAGAAAATCTCATTCCTCCGTATTAATAAACAATCCGCTTAATAAAGGATGGTTATCTAAGCAGCCGTGCTTTTCCCATCACCCATAATGTCTAGATTCCCATTATTCCCATTATTTGGCAGTTTGGTGTAGTGGTTAAGAGCAGCGGACTCTAATCTGGAAAATCAGGTTTGATTCCTCACTCCTCCACATGCAGACAGCTGAGTGACCTTAGGCCAGTCACAGCGGTCTCAGAGCTGTTCTCTCAAGAGCAGTTATCTCAGAGCTCTCTCAGCCCCCCCTACGTCACATGGGGAGAGGAAGGGAAAAAGACTGTAAGCAGCTCTGAAACTCCAAGTGAAGGGTGAAATATAAATCCAACTCTTTTTTTATTCAGTTACACTTCCTTTTCCCCTTGACAGAGCCCCAATTTAAAGCCAAAATGCTTCTCAAATTCTCTTGTTTTTTCAAGTCAGAATTTTCTACTTTCACTCCCCCCCTCCCCTTTTAGTGATGTTCTCTAATAAGTCAAGGAGTTGAATCACCTTCTTACCATATGTTTCATCGTCTCTTTTTGGAGTAGCCTAAACAGCCTCATGAACATGTTGTTGAATCACATGACCAATTTAAGTCTGGAGAAGTCAGATACAAAATATAAATTATCCTTAGTTTTGTACAACTTCCTTCAAAGGGTTTCTTTTTAATGCAAAGCAGCCCATGGAGTTTGTAAACAAGAGCACAGAAAGATCATCATCATCATCATCATCATCATCATCATCATCTGTGGAGTTTGTAAACCAGAGCACAGAAAGATCATCATCATCTGGTAGTGTGTGTAGTATAAGCAGGAGATCCTAAGATTGTCTGGCAGCCAGAAGTTCTAGATCTTTTAGTGTTATGCACCACTATATGGTGAGCTAGACTTGTTTTTAAGGCAAGAGACGTTTTAGAGGCGGTTTGCCATTGACTGCCTTTGCATCATGACCCTGGTATTCCGTGGAGGTCATTCATCCAAAGAATAGCCAGGGCCAACCCTTCTTAGCATCCACGATATGATGGGATTGGGCTATCCAGGGCTATCTAGGTCAGGGCACAGAAAGAAGATATGTGAGACCAACTCTCTGGTGGTGGTTCTGCCTTACAAATTTGCCACCACTCCGTACAGCTTTTCTCCCCAAGAGTGAATATGTATATGGCCCCCCCTACCAAAAGGAAGACACCAGACTTATTGAATGGCTCGAATAAAGACTCATTCTTGTTAACAGTTGATCTGTGCAACTTATCTCTTTCCATCCCTTTGGGTGCAGGTTTCCTAAACCACTACCCTAAGGAGCTGATGGTTCTTGGGCGATCCCATGTGCTCCAAACTTGGAACCCTGCCAGCATGAGAAGAATCACTAACACTGATTGGCGGGGAGGGTGAGGTACAAATCCAGGCAAATAAAATAAATAAATAAACAAACAAACATTTTTGTTCACCTTCAAAATGATTAATCCGAAATTAGTCTGTGAAGGATGAGTAGATATGAGTAGTTTTGCTGGTCTTAGTCTAGTGTGGAGGGGTGGGCAAGACTTAAATATTCTTCCCAATCTCCTCTCCTGTTCGCGAACATGTACAAAGCAGACAGTCTGGCTCCCATTTCACTGAAGACATTGTGGCCCTCTCTGCAGTCTCCTTTAATCCATGTTCCCCACAGTGTCCTCCAAGCAATTCTGCACTAAAATCGAGTTCAACCTTCTTCTTTTTAAAGGCTTTTTTATTACATTCAAAAATTAAATATTTCAACCTTCATTTTATTTGGTTTTTTCCCTTTTCTGCATTACATTACCTGGCTTTTTAAAATTACATTCAAAAATTAAATATTTCAACATTCATTTTATTTGGTTTTTTTCCCTTTTCTGCATTACATTACCTCCCTCCAGTGGTCAGCCCGGTTTCAGCCTGCTGTTACCCCGGGTTACTTGGATGCTGTTTTGCCATGGAGAGTGGCAAAGGGGAGTGGTAGCACAGTGGGTCTTAACATACGAACTGTGTTAGTTCGAGCCCCGCGCTGGTGTGAGCAGCCAGCCTGTTGTCCCCAGCTCATCGTCCACCCAGCAATTCGAAAGCTTCAGCGTATAGATAAAATGGGAACCACTCCTAAAAGAGGGTGGGCACACCAATCTCCCTTGTGGGAGGGTGTTAGCTGACAGTCGGGACGTCTTGGTCGAGGTTCGGAAAAGGCGGAAGAACTTCTCAGCTACAAAAATCCCTGCAGTGGATGTTTCCGGCCAGGCGGTGGCAGTGTGGCGATTTGACATACGGGTGCTGAAGCCTGGTCGACAAGCAGTCATTCGGAAAATGACTGAGCCAAGCCAGAAGACGTTTACACTGTGCAGTGACAGCATGTGCAATTAAATGAATATATGTTGTCTTCCCTAGCCCCTATGAACATTGTTAGTCCCCTGTCTAAAATGTGTAACTGTACATCGCTTAGAGCCCACTGGGGAAAGCGATTAATAAATGGGGGGGGGGAATAGCCTCGACTCGAATGCTGAAAAAATCCAGAGTGGCAGGCAAATGTGGAAAGGACCTGTGTCTCCCTTTGAAACTGGGGCAAAGTGGGTTGTATTCCTAGAAGGGTGAGAACTGTTTTATTCCCCACTTCAGGGAAAAACAGTTAAGGAGGCAGTTTTAGGAGGAAAAGCCTAAAATAGCACTTCTCTGACCAGGGAATATCACCCAAAAGCAAAGAAAGAATGTCTTACCCCCTTCAGTTTTGTTTATATGCAGATCAATGCAGATTTAATCAGTTAATTAAATGACCACAACTCAGATAACTAATATGTCTTCAAGTGGTTGAGAGACTTATGCTTCCTTGAGGAAAGAGCCCATGGCCAGGATTTTGTGGCTTGTGGGGCAATCTTTTTTTCTGGTGGGGCTGCCATTATTTTTCTCCCTGTCTCTAAACAACAGCCACAGACATAAATGAAATGCAAAAACACCCCTACCACCGTCCCCCTCCCTAAAGCAATGAAATCCCTTACCAGCACCAGCAAACACCATCCTCCCACTAACACCCCCCACAACAGCCACAGAAATAAATAAGATTTGAAACTTCCTTCTGGGTTGCAGAAAGGAGCACATGGGGGGGGCTCACTATCTTGTCATTAACTGGCAGCTGAGCCAAGCCACACCGATCTGAGGCTGAGACAAGCCTCCAGGCTGCCGCATATCTTTTTTTTTTAAGACTATTAGGTCAGGCTGAGGGAGCAGGAAACAGAAGAGTTGGGGAGAGAGAACATAAGAACATAAGAGACGCCAACGTTGGATCAGGATTGGTGTGCCCATCCAGTTCAACGCTCTGTTTATCAAAGTTCATTTACTTAGAACTCACGTTCATTGTTGGTCACATTCCTGACCTTGCTCACATCAATCGTTGTTCTGCTCGGTCCCCCCGCTTGTCCCAGTTGGGTTAGCTTGCGCCCTAAGGCCACTCATCAGTAGGACTGTCAGAGTGGAGAGAAGCCTCGATTCTCCAGCAGTAAGCCGTCAAGGAGGCTATCCCTCAAAGCTCTCTGGCCTGGAGCCTTTCACAAAGGCTCCATCGGCATGGGGCCATGGGAGTGCCACTTGAGGTGGCACCCCTCCATGCCGATGGTGTGCTAATCACCTCCCCAAGTTCTGGGGAGAGCGACCACCATCGCCAATCCATAGACCAGAAGTCTCAAAATTAAAAACATTTTCAAGGGGGAAATCTTGTGGGGCTGGCCCTTTAAGGAAGGGGGCAGAGTCCCAAATAGCCCCACCGTAGCTATGGGCCTGGAATGCTTAGCATTAGCAGCCCATCTATTGCACTGGGAGGGGGGATCATTCTGAATGACTCCAAGAACTGGAATTATAGGGGGGGGGGGTGGCACAATATTTCCATAACCAAATAGTTCTCTAAGTCTTGGGTTTCATTTCACATTTGAGGCTTGTTATTTTGAATGTTGAAAACCATACACAAACAAAGCTTTGTGGAACAACTGGGGGAAACTAAAACGTGCATCAGTGGACAGCCTCACTTTATTTCTTGACAGTCTCTTAAATCATTGCATAAAATCATTTGAATCAACAATTTTCCCCCTCTAGATGAATGGTACCTTTATCATTTGCTATCAAACCATAAATTAAATTAACTACCTCCGTGTGAAGCATATGGAGCTGCTTATTTTAGAACACTGCAGTCTACCTTGGTAATAAATCTGAGTGATCAATAGTTCACCAGGATGTGAATCATCCAATCACTTGTTTTATGCAACCGTATCCTCTGATTTTGCCATTTGTTATTCCATTCCAATCAATTATTCTGATTCAGAGGTGGTGGTGGTAGAAAAGGCTGTCAAGTCTCAGCCGACTTACTGTGACGTCTTGAGGTTTTTCAAGACAGGAGAAATTTTGAGGTGGTTTGCCATTGTCTTCCTCTGCATAGCTTCCCTGGACTTCCTTGGAGGTCTCCCATCCAAATACTAACCAGGGCCAACCCTCCTTAGCTTCCAAGATCTAATGAGATCAGACTAGCCTGGGCCAGCTAGGTCAGAGTGATTGAGAGACAGGAGGAGGAGATGATGATGATGATGATGATGATGATGATGCTGCTGCTGATGATGATGATGATTGGATTTATACCCCATCTTTCACTTGGAGTCTCAGAGCAGCTTACAATCTCCTTTCCCTTCCCCTCCCCACAACAGATACCCTGTGAGGTAGGTAGGGCTGAGAGAGCTCTTTCGAGGACTGTTCTTGAGAGAACAGCTCTGAGAACTTGTCCGCACTCTAACCACTGCACCAAATTGGTTCCCTATTAGTCACTGTCAGCCTTAAATTAGTGACTTTTCTCACTGGTTTCAGGGGCACAACTAATTTTATTTGGATTGGGCCCAGCGAAACAAGTCAATAATACATGGATTTTTATCATTCTGTACACAAGATTTTAACAGGGTTTAAATGTTTGCAATGACAAAAATAAAAGAACAAGTTCTCAGTAGATTATATCCAGAGTTTAAGGACAGTCTGTCATATAGTAAATATGTTTTGATGGCATTCTAAAACAATTTGTGTATTCTGTAGAACATGGGTTGGATTTCCACTGCTGAAAAAGGAAGACTATGTTCCTTTTGACCATCAAAAAGGTTGTGATGGGAAATATGGGGTCTGCATGGACAAAATATATGTGAGGCAGGGGCTGTAATAAAGTGAGATGGTGTGAAAAAGCTGATTAGATCCACCCCATAAAAATCCAAATTGTTACATCAATATATAATTTTATTGCACATTTTAATATAGCTACAGTATGATGTTGAATATAAAATTTCAACTATTATATGCAACAATAGTTGGAAAACTTGCAAAGTGCTGTGGAACTTTTACTTAACAGCCAGCATAGCATAGTGTTTAAGAGTGGTGGACTCTAATCTGGACAACCAGGTTTGGTTTCCCATGAAGGCTGTTGGATGATCTTGGGCCAATCAGAGTTCTCTCAGGACTCTCCCACCCCCACCTACCTCAAAAGGTGTCTGTTGTTGGAAGAGGAAGGGGAAGTGATTATAAGTCACTTTGAGGCTCCTTAGGGTAGAGAAAAGCAGGGTATAAAAGCTAACTCTTCTTCTCAGCAATCAGCAGCTCTCTGATATATGTGGTGAACCTGAGACAGGCAGACACTTGCTAATATTTTTCAAGAGAGGAAAATATTTGATGCCCCACTCACAGAGTTCCCCCCACACAGAGAAGCTGGTGAAGCACACCACTAGGAATGGGCATGGATCGGTTCACAAACTAAATTTTGGCCAGTTTATGGTTTGTGAACTGAAATTCATGGCAGGCCAACTGGCACAAACTTTCCACAAACTTTCAAGCAGCTCTTGGAGGTTTGTGCTGGTTCAGGAATGGATACATTTCCAGCCAGTCTCCACTCAAACAAAATGTTTATCAAACCTCAAAGCAACAAGAGGGGTGGAATTCTCCAGTTTTCCAAACACTGTTGTCAGTTTCAAACTAGGCATGTCAGTTTCAAGAGGGGTTCCCCTTCCCCCTTTGCCAGCATTTTTTCCCCCAGCATGTTCACTTCTCATTTTTCCAGCATGTTCAGTTTTCATTTTCTTGCACAGAATTTGAAAAAAAAAATATCCACCCCCTTGTTTGGATTTGTAACTCTGTGCTTTGAGATCAGTTCTTTCAAGCTTGCAATGATGGTGGTGCTGGATTCTGCTGGCCACTCTGTGATTGCAGTGGTACTGCTGGGCAATCTGTACATTGTATGGGTTCTGCTGGGATTGTAGCCCCCCTCCCCTGCTGGGATCATGATTGAGGTGGTATTGCCACATTGGCATTGAGTTCTTCGGGGCACTAAGACATTCCACTGGTTCTGCTGAACTTCCAACCCCACCCCCCCGCTTGGATTGTGAATCTGTACTTGACCTCAATCCTGTTGAGCTGGCATTGCCACAATAACACTGGATTCTGCTGGGCACTCTGTACATTGCTCTGCTTCTGCTGGGCTTTCAAAAATGCCTTCTCCATCTTTAATTTCTACTCCAGAGATTCTCTGGTTTGGCCTTAGTCCTGTTGGGCTTGAACTGCCACAGTGGCACCGGTTCTGCTAGGCACATTGCACTGGTTCTGCTGGACTTACAAAAAATCTTCCCACCTTCAGTTCCTACTGTAGAGATTCTCTGAGACTTTATTCTGTTCTGCTGGGCTTCTGTTTTTGCTGGGGTTTTTTTTCCTCCATTGTAAACACTGAAGCTCTAGAATTTACATCAGAATTGAAACTCCCCAATAAATTTTTGATTATCTCACACTGTCCAGTGGACCCTCATACTCCATTCAAAGGGGGATAGCCCCTACCCAATGAGGATAGATAGCAGACATACACATGTTCACGTGAAAACACACACTCACTATTATTAGTATCAATGCAGATGTTTTAAAGAGTATACTAGGTCTTGTGGAATTAAAATAGATTCTACCACACCTGAAAAAGCCACCCATTCCTACCTTCAAATGACAAAGGAAATAGACAATTCATAAACCTCCTAGTGGTGTTTCCCTGGTATAGGTACTTATCCTTTTTGTGTATGCTGTTTTGTTTTTTGCATTATGCATCCTTTTTTTTGAATCATTATGGTTTTGCTTTGTTTATTAAAAAAATTAAAATGTTGAGATATGGATACACCTTTTTCTTTTTTTAAAAAAAAGCTTAGTTCAATAAGGTGTGCTTTCTCTGCAAAGATGAACTAGTTAAACTATTATGACTTTAGGGTTGAGAAGAGATGGTACGAAGAAGTAGTACTAGAAAGAAAGCAGCTTTACTGATATCTCCCATTTTCTGCTTCAAGCTCCACTGGCCAGTATCTTTCCTCTCTGCTAAGCGAAGTTTGAAGCTTTCCTACAGCTTTCGTGACTCTTCCTCCAACAGGAGACCCACAAGTTGGAGAAAGGGCTACTCAGATTGGAGGAACTTCCTTCCAGCCTAAGGTGCTAGCACTTTATTATCTGTTTGGTTTTAATATTGTATTTATATTAACTGTTGCTGTGTGTTTATATGTATTGTTGGAATTTTTATCCTGTTCTGTAAGCTGCCCTGAGCCGGCCTCGGCCGGGAGGGCGGGATACAAATTATTTTTTTTTTTAAATTCAAATCGAGGTAGAATATCACCCATACTGGCCAGAATGCTAAGTTACTTTCACCAAGGGGGCTTCCATAGAACATTGAGTACTGTTGCTCTGTTGAATGGCCTTAGGAGCTCAGTCTTTTCAGCAACTTCATTAGAGTTCTCATATATCCACAACTTTAAAAAGAGATGATGTGAACTAGGGGTTCACCTTTCCTGGCATACACCAAACAATTTTAAAAACTGGGTGGGGATAGGTGTAGCGCTTCTGATTGGTTCTGCAGATTAAAAAGCTTCTGCCTGAAATGTTGCAGAGTTACTTTTAGACTTCTGTATTACCTTGACCCTTGACATGTTATGGTTGGCTCCACACCCTGTAGCACCCATTTTTGTGATTGTGCCCACTGCCCTTTGTCAGAATTCCAGAGGTGCCTGCAGGCTCAAAAAGGTTGAGGACCACCCTGACCTGGATAGCCCAGGCAAGCCCGATCTCATCAGATCTAGGAAGCTAAGCAGGGTCGTCTCTGGCAAGTATTTGGATGGGAGACCTTCTTGAAATACCAGCAGTTGGGAGGTGGGGGCAGGTATTATTCAGCCACCTTTCTGAATATCCTCTAGGCTCCCAGTAGGGGTCAGTCACCAGAGGTCACCATAACTTCCAAGTGCACACACAGTCAGTCACCAGAAGTTGCCATGACTTCCAGGGGCACACACAATCTCACACACATACATGTTAGTGTTTATATTGGAGAACCCACTGGAATCAATTCTTACTTTGAAACAAGAACCTGGAGACTATGGACTTGTAGCTGGTTTGAGAATTAATATTAATAAAACTAAGATAATGACCAAAAATATGGAAGAGAGGACAACTCAACTACAAGAAACATCAGGTTTCCAACTACAGAAGAAAATAAAATACCTAGGAATTGTAATGACAAACAAATGCAGCTCATTACAGGAGAATAGTTTTAAAGAATTGTTGAGGAAAACAAAACAGGATCTAGAGAATTGGAAAGACTTACAGATATCTTTGATGGGCCACATCACAACAGTTAAAATGAATATACTTCCTAAATGGTTATTTCTATTCCAAACAATACCCATTCTTCAAAACCAAAAAATCTTCAAGGAACTTGAGCAAGCGTTATCAAAATTTATTTGGCAAGGCAAGAGACCCA
>NW_015168054.1:1349603-1356733 GCF_001447785.1 Gekko japonicus
CTAAGAAATATTGGGTAATGGTACACGAAATCTTGCAAAAGGTACTAGGTACTGTAGTACCATTTACACCAGAGACTTTGTTGTTGAATATTCTACCTGATAATTCTAACAAAGATGGTCATTATTTGATTTTTTTTTAACTACGGCCACAAAAATTCTCTATGCAAAATATTGGAAATTACTGGAGATACCAACAAAACAAGAACTAGTAAATAAAATCTTGGAGGCTGCGGAACTGGATAAATTGACTTTATTGATAAAAGGCACAACAGATTCGACATTCCAGAATACTTGGTCACAGTTCTATAACTGGTATGATAAACATATGTAGGCAAGCTTGCAAGAGACAGACTAAGAGTTTACTAAATGAAATATATACCTGTTAGGATGATAGTGACAGAAAAGTTGCTTACACAGTTCATGAGAAATTGTTATTAAGGTAGAATAGGCATCAGTATAAATATTGGTAAAATTGAAAATAACCTCCATGTATCTGTTTGTATTGTTAGTATGTATGTATATGTATGTATATATTATGATTGTTTGTGTATGTTATGTGGAAAATGTAATAAAATCCTGCCCCTTTGGGGGCAGTTAAAAAAAAAAGGAAGGAAGGAAGGAAGGAAGGAAGGAAGGAAGGAAGGAAGGAAGGAAGGAAGGAAGGAAGGGTTGAGGACCCCTGATGTAAACCTAAAGAAAATCGATAATGCAAACCTAAGAAGGTCCAAACAATGCTTAATAAATAAATATTTAAGACTGACATATATGTGAATCCGAAATATTTATTCAGTCCTTCAGAAGCTATGTCATTGATGATGGCACTATCCAGAAATTAGAAATATTTCCCCAGTTCTGAACACAAAGCTACTTCAAACAAACAAACAGACTTGGAGGAGAGTTAATTTGAGTGGGCAAGAGAGATGATAATCTTTTACCCCACACTGAAAGACAGAAAACAAGGCATTTTTAATTAACTTCCTGAATAATAAAGGTCTTATTTTGCATACCTACCTGAAGGAAATAAGCTGTTTTGTATCTTACTAATGAGATCATCCTCAGGGGC
The DNA here is from genome assembly GCF_001447785.1 of Gekko japonicus. Taxonomy (NCBI): domain Eukaryota; kingdom Metazoa; phylum Chordata; class Lepidosauria; order Squamata; family Gekkonidae; genus Gekko; species Gekko japonicus. The sequence goes on from NW_015168054.1 coordinate 1,350,667, forward strand.
TGTATTCACATGTAATGGCAAAGAATGACTCATGGTTGTGGTTTGTTGTTGTTCAGTCACACAGTTGAGGCGGACTCTTCACGACCCCATGGACCACATCACGCCAGGCCCTCCCATCTTCCTTCGTCCTCCAGAGCTTGCTCAATTTCATGTTCATTGCATCAGTAACACTGTCTAACCATCTCATCCTTTGCTGTCCCCTTCTTCTTTTACCTTCAATCTTTCCCAGCATCAGAGTCTTCTCCAGTGAGTGCTCCCTTCTCATTTGGTGCCAAACTATTTGAGCTTCAGCTTCAGTATATGTCCTTCCAGAGAACACTCAGGGTTGATTTCCTTTAGGATTTACTGATTTGATCTCCTTGCAGTCCAAGGGACTCTCAAGAGTCTTCTCCAGCACCACAATTCAAAAGAATCTATTCTTCAGCACTCGACCATCCTTATAGTCCAACTCTCACAGCCATACATTACTACTGGGAATACCATTGCTTTGACCATACGGACTTTTGTTGGCAGGGTGATGTCTCTAGTTTTTATTATGCTGTCTAGATTTGCCATAGCTTTCCTCCCAAGGAGCAGGCATCTTTTAATTTCATGGCCGCAGTCACCGTCTGCCGTGATCTTGGATCCCAGGAATGTGAATTCTGTCACTGCTTCCATGACTTCCCCTTCTATTTGCCAAGAAGTGATGGGCCCAGGTGTCATGATCTTAGTTTTTTTGATGTTGAGTTTCAAGCCAACTTTTGTGCTTCCCTCTTTCATCTTCAACAAGAAGCTCTTTAGGTCCTCTTCACTTTCTGCCATTAGAGTGGTATCGTCTGCATATCTGAGGTTGTTGTTAACAATCTTAGTTGTGGCGCTAAGACCTAAAAGTCCATGGCCTAGCACATTCCCTCTCTCCCCCTCCCCCTCATGCCCATCCTTAAAAATAATAATTTCAGCCTACACGGGGGGGGGGGAATCTACAGCTTGTTTCATTGTAATTGTAGACTCTGGTTTGTTCTCTTATCTCGATTCCTGTATTCCAAAACTAAGGTTAAACCATAGTGTGGAAACCTGGTTTGCAGCCAAGAGCACAGAATATTGTTTATGATTTTAACAGTAATCAGATATGGCTTGGATCCACCAGAAAAGTTCCACATGCACCAGGGGCGCTGTGCAACTGGAAGTGTGAAGAACATCTCAGACTGTCCCTTGCACTAAGTTTAACATAGAGTATCCTAATTTTCTGCTTGCACAATAGAGTTGCCAACCTCCAGCTGGTGGCTGGAGATCTCCCAGAATTACAACTGATCTCCCCGCTACAGAGATCAGCTCCCCTGGAGAAAATGGCTGACTTGGAGGGCGGACTGTATAGTGTGCTGTGGTATCCTCCTCCCCAAACCGTGACCTTCCCAGGCTTCACCACAAAATCTCCAGGAATTTCCTAACCCAGCCTGGCAACTCTATTTCACAGGTTATTGTGGAAGTAATTCCTGGGCATTATAAGCAGGGTCATATCCTGCAGGAGCGCACAGGAGCAGAGCTCTGGCAGTAAAGAGCCCAGGGGGTAGGCACATGCAATAAGCCCCCCCCTGCTCCCAGCAGCCCTCAGTCAGAGCAAGAAGCAACCAGGTAAGTTGCAGAGCTCCCCCCAGCCCCCCGGTCCAAGACAGTCCAGTGACACCTTTAAGACCAAATTTTATTCAGGTACAAGTTCTCCCTCCTCTGCGAGGACAGATCTGCACGTTCCCCCCCCCCCCGCAATAGCTAGCAATCCAAAACAGTCCAGTGGAGCCTGAGCGGTGGGCGTTGCCTTCTGACACACTTCCAGTGATGTCAGGGGTGTGGCATATGCAAATAAGTTATGCTAATGAGTTATGCTAATGAGCTCCTGCACCTCTTTTTCTACGAAATGACCCCTGATTATAAGACATAGGAAGGAAAGCACAAAGCGTTTGCAGAAGATCTGGCACCAGCAGAATTGCGCTAAATCCATCTTCAGGTTTTTTGTTCATCTCTGGATCCATGCCCATGGATTTTGTGTGATTGAATAAGTGATTGAATTCTGAGCCGTGTACAAAGGGAAAAGGGAAAGACAAGAAGTATGTAAGCCTGAGCATTTCAAAGGTATGGCTTGAATCCAGCAATGCCCAAAGAGAAACGTACATGGCATTAGTGCAGTTCGCTTTCCCTGCCTATAGACTACTACTACTACTACTACTACTACTACTACTACTACTACTACTACTACTACTACTGTCAAGTCACATTCGACTTATTGTTTGTGACCCCTGCATGTTTTCAAGGCAAGAGATATTCAGAAGTGGTTTGTCATTTTCTGCCTCTGTGTAGCAACTCTGATATTCCTTGGTGGTCTCCCATCCAAATACTGACCAGGACCGACACTACTTAGCTTTCAAGATCTGTTGAGACTGGGCTAGCCTGGGTCATCCAAGCCTACATCACTATAAATCACGACGCCCTGAAATTGGTTGTACGATTTCTTGAGTGAGTGGAAACACAAGTGGGGATACAATACGTTTGACTTAGCACAAGCAGTTACCGTGGTCTTTTCTTTTTTTGGTGTGTGTGTTTGCCAACTCTTGGCTGGGAAATACCTGGAGATTTTTGGGGGGGCTGGGGAGGGTACGGTTTGGGGAGGGGATGATAGACCTCGGCAGGACATGATGCCATAGAATCCACCTTTTAAAGCAGCCCTTTTCTCCAGGGGAACTGATATTGGTCATCTGGAGATCAACTGTTATAGTGGGAGATCTCCAGGTTTCACCTGGAAGTTGGCAAGCCTAGGGTCTCAATTTCTAGTGCAAGTATAAATTTTGTGCCAGATCTAACCCACTGGAGTGCCCAGCACATTTGGCACCTGGACCAGATCATGTTTTTTTAAACCCCTCCCTCCTGCCACTCTCTCCTTTTCTAATCTGCCACTTCACATCTGGCTTTGACCTCCTGGCAGAAGCCCCACCCACTGAGGAGATGAGCTAAGGGGAGGAATGCCCTGAAAGGGATTTTTACAGGTATAGAACATGGGAAGGTAGAAGAAGAGGAGGAGGAGGAGAAGAGATTGGATTTATACCCTGCCCTTCACTTAGAGTCTCGGAGTGGTTTATAATCTCCTTTCCCTTCCCCTCCCCACAACAGACACCCTGTGAGGTAGGCAGGGCTGAGAGAGCTCTTTCCAGAACTGTCCTTGAGAGAACAGCTCTGAGAGAACTATGGCTTGCCCAAGGTCATCCAGCAGCTGCAAGTGGAGGAATGGGAAACCAAACCTGGTTCTCCCAGATTAGAGTCCATGCAGTTAACCACTACACCAGGCGAGGAGGAAGCTCTAGTTGAGTTCTGATATGGGGAGATGTATCAGAGCCATGGGAAGTCGGACGTAGAAACAAACCTTCGGGTTTGTTGGTGCAGTTGGGGAGTGGGGGCCTGAATTTTTGGATGGCTTAAATTCTCCACAGACAATGCACCCCTTTATTGCCATGAGGGGGCTTGCATTTGGGAAGGAAGGAAGGAAAGTTCCATCAAGTCACAGCTGATTTACGGCGACCCATACGTTTTACAAGGCAAGAGATGTTCAGAGGTGGTTTGCCATTGCCTGCCCTTGGGTACCAGCCCTGGTATTCCTTGGAGGTCGCCCTTCCAAATCCTAGCCGGGGCCATCCTTGCTTAGCTTCTGAGCTCTGACAAGCTCAGGCTAGGCTGAGCTATTCAGGTCAGGGCTGTGTTTGCAAAGAAGTTTTTGCATTTGCAAAACCCTGGAGCAAAATGCTTGCAGTGCTCCTTTAGAAGCCGCAGCATTAGAAAAGAGTGACTTCCAAGCAAGCAGAAGGAAACGGTGCAGATTTTTGGAGGAAAGGGGGGAAAATAAACTGCCCTCTGGATGTTGAAATGAAAACTTGGTTTAGCCCAGCCACGGAGGTTGGGGGGACTTCCTGGGTCGAAGGGCTTAACAACCCAGCTTGTGGTTAGCAGGCAAGACATCTCCCCTTCTTACCATTTCTTCCACAGATCAGGTGCTTAGAAGTGGGCAAAAGCCAGTGGCTTGAGGCAGGATCTTTCCCCAGCCTGATTCTCTTGGCATACAGCTCTGCTGAACATAGGAGCTGCCAAGTAGCAACCCCAGCTGTATCTGGACTCCTTTTCTCCCCAAGCCCAGTTACCATTTGGGCACTGATCCTTCAGCCCTCCACAGCTCTGCATTCATAACCAGCCCTGCCTTTGAGTTTAGCCCCTTCTTGAACCCCCTGCTTCTTGTAAATTAACCTAAAGTGCAACTCTGAACACACAGGAGGTGAAACAAACTGTCACACACAAAAGTTTCTAAAATAATTGCAGATTCCCCCCCACCACAAAAAAATACATTTTATGCTTTGAATTATATTTGGTTTCCTTAGCTGATGTTGCCCTTCCTTTGTCCAAAGACAATATGTACAAACTCTCTCTCTCACACACACACACCCAGGGGTCGTTTTGTAGAAAAAGAGCTAGGGGAACTCATTAGCATAACTCATTAGCATATGTCACACCCCCTGACATCACCGGAAGTGTGTCATAAGGCCACACACCCCGCCCCCAACGGTCCCAGCCGCCATTGGCCTTGCAGCTCCACTGCCGAGCCCCATGAGGGACCCAGCGGTGGACCTGCAAGGCCGGCGGGAGTGCAAGGAAGCCCCGCGAAGGCCCTCCCTGGCCCCAGGCAGGCAGGGGTGGGGAGAGGCAGGGAGGAAGCAACTTACCCTCCCTCTTCTCCTGCCTCCTCCTGGCTGAATGAGGGCCGGAAGCGGGGCGGCCGGAAGCAGAGGGTGGGGCTTCATCATGTGCCCCGCCCCCTGTACCTCACCCAGGGGAATGACCTCTGCACACACCTATCTATCACCTCTCTCTCTCTTATCTGTCATCTATCTAACCAAATTCATGTTATTTAAAAACCTTGTACATTTTAGCATTTCAGAATTTAAATCAAGAGTGCTTTAGCTTGTTGCAATAAGCAAAACAAGGGGAATTATTTATAGGGCAGAGGGTTTTTCTTAAATCATTATTTTAAAAAGAATCCTCCAAGAGTTTATTAATTTGGATTTTTTTAAATTCAGCTCTTTTCTGATATATATGGTAGTCAAAATCAAAAAGGCATTTTTTAAAAAAAACAACGCATTAATGACATTGCTGCTTCCATAGAGGTTCTGAAAGGGACCAGTAGGTGCCGCTGTTGAGAATGTTAGCTCGACGCTCGGGGGCTGTTCTCTCCAAGCCTCCGGGCTTCTAGCAACCTTCCTTTCCTCATTTGGCCATTGGGTTTTTGCAAAGCTGTAAGTCACTTGGAATTTGCCAGGTCTCCAGTGGCCACAAATGGGAGGCTGGGCCAATCCACCCTGACAACTCCAGCTTCTGGGTTGTATTTTAGACTCCACCCCCCTAGTTAAAGCCCCCTTTGGGTAAAAGGCTGTAGGGGTGCTCCAAAGAGACTGGAAGCTATAGATATTTATTTTTATTTATTTATTTATTATTAATCACATTTATACCCCGCCCTCCCCGCAATGCAGGCTCAGGGTGGCTCACAGTCAGTACATAAAATACAGTTAAAACCACATAAAACCATATAAAACAATTCTATTATTATTAATACAGTTTCATAAAGGGTGGGGGTGGGGGATGCATCACATCACCTTTTTCCCTGAGTAATGGAGGTGCAAGCCTTCCACCGGCCTGCCGCCAGGCCTGCAAAACTGGCCCAAGAATAACAAGGCACCAGAACTCACCAGGCAGTCACAGTGAATGGGCCGGGCAAGGTAGGCTCTGCTACAGGAGCCCCCGCCCTGCACAATGCAGCCCCTTATCGCCTGCACCTGGGGTGGACCACTCCCACCGCCCCGCTCTTGGTATGCCACTGATACAAGCCCCATCTTCGGATCTGAAAAAAATGGGGCAATTTTATTTTTTGGGGCAGATTTGTTGAGAGCGAAAAGAGAGTTGCTGTTCAAAAAGCCACTGGAACCGGCACATCTTCCTGCTCAATTTCTGAACATTAAAAGGACATTCGTTTGCCTTTGCGAAAGGCTTAACCTTTTTTGTA
>NW_015168054.1:1356783-1361341 GCF_001447785.1 Gekko japonicus
CTGTGGCATTTCAATAATTAAGCCTGAACTATAATCAAGTAATGCCTCTTCCTGAAGTAAATTTCTTGCTTATCCTTTCTGTCTTGGGGAGAGTAAGAGATGTCATTTTAATTATCCTCGCCACATTCTGACTGATAGCAGGAAGGTAAATGAGGTGTTCATAAAACTGACCTTAATGAAATCCCCAAGCCTGGACTCTGCTTGGCGCTCTGCGGCCTCATTTAATCTCACCCTTGAAGTCATTCTAATTTAGAAACTTTTGCTAAACTTTCTTTTTCATTTGATCGGTTTTATGACAAACGCCAGCATTCCTTCTTTACTAATCAGAGAGAAATAATATTTCCATGCATTATAAAAAGGGTTTTGTTTTCCCTTTTTTAACACTTTTCAACCAAATAGGCATTTATAAATGTGAATGCAAAATACATGAAACCAACTACAGTGGAATTCCAAAACGACAGCAAAGTTAACCAATGTTTCCCTTCGCAAAATAGCCTGGAGAGATCCAATTGAATCACTTCGCACCCTAAAGTAGTCTTTATTGTTGCTTGATAAATTTCAAATTAAGCTATGGTGGCATTTAATGAATTTATATCAATGGGAGAAAGATGCTATGCAGTATTCAGAAGCAGGTGTATTATTGTATATGATTGTGTATAGAAGCTGCAGTCTGAGAGATGCACCTGATTTATATTGAGTTGAACCATTGCTCTACCTAGTTCAGTGAAGAAGAGAAGAAGAAGAGCTTGGATTTATACCCCGCCCTTCACTTGGAGTCTCAGAGCGGCTTACAAACTCCTTTCCCTTCCCCTCCCCACAACAGACACCCTGTGAGGTGGGTGGGGCTGAGAGAGCTCTGACAGAAACTGCTCTTTTTCAAGGACAGCTGTGCCAGAGCTTGTGACTGACCCAAGGTCACATCAGCAGGTGCAAGTGGAGGAGTGGGGAATCAACCCCGGTTCTCCCAGATTAAAGTCAGCACACTTAACCAGTACACCAAACCGGCTCTGCAGTGTTATTGACTCTGAAAGGGGATGGCTATCAAAGGTCTTAGGCAAAGTAAGATTTCCACGGATTGAACCTGAAATCCTCTGCATCCAAATTATGAGCTTCGAGAGCAGGTGTGGCGTAGTGGATAGAATGTGGGACTAGGATCCTGGGAGACCTGAGTTCAACCCCCCCACATCTACCATTGAAGCTTACTGGGTGACCATCACAAACTCTCACCCTGACCTACCTCACAGAGTTGTTGTGAAAAAGTATAGGAAGGGAAGACAAAGTTCTAAGCCTCTTTGAGACCCAACTGGGGAAAAATGTGGGATATAAATAAATAAATGCAAAATGCAGTACATCTTCTACTGAACTATAGACCTTTCTCTGGAGTGGCTCTATTGACAATGCCACAAAATGCTTACTCAAAATGAGGCAAGACACCTCCAGAGAGTGTTATAATGGGTTACTATTAGGAATCTCATGGCAGTTTAAGGACTAGCAAACGTTGTTCCTTGGTAAGCCTTTGTCCAGTATAATCAACTTCTTTAAATTCATTACTGACATGGCTTATTCTCCTCAATCAGCTGCTCATCTTATTGAAATAGACCTCCCAGGGACTTTGATATGTAAACTTTGACCACGGAAACTTTGGTCGTATTTATTTTTATTCATTGTATTTATATATTGAATTTATTAATCGCCCCATCCCTGCTATTGCAGGGCTCCAGGCGATGTATAGTATCCATAAAAACGTGACAACATAAAACCAGTTTAAAAACAGTAATAACACATTTCAGAAAAAAGATCAGATGGTAAATACTAATTAATCTAATTTCAGACTGCTGGCTACGTCACGGGCACAGGGGAAAAGGGCAAGCAAATATAAACAGCAGAAGGAACGAAACAGGGGACCAGGCAAGATGGAAACCATCACTGGCTTCAGTCAAAAGCCTGGTGGACAATCTCCGCCTTACGGGTCCTGCAGAATTGCATCAGATCCTGCAGGGCCCTGATGGTATTTGGCAGAGAGTTCCACCAGGTTGGGGCCGGGGTCGAGGTACCTTTGCCAGTCACAAAAGCCTTCTGCTGATGACATCTGTGCATTGAGATTAATGCATGTTGAGTGGGTGCAGGAAGAAGTCTGTTTGTCCTGTTCTGCCCACATAGCAGCGATCACGGGCTCGTGAACATGATACGTGCATGTAAAGGGTACACCTGCAGGCTCCATCCTTGCAAGAGGGAATGCGGATTTCCCCAGTGTTCCCAAGCGAGGGACAGAATCTATGTATGCACACCTTTTATGTTTGTAAATGCCATACCAGTTGTGCTGGAGATTATGGACAGATTGGGGTGGGAACAGTGTGCTCTTTCTGCTCTGCTGTACCCACATTGAGTTAGATCCAGGCAAGATTTTCCACCCAAGAAGGAATTTCCACTAATTTCCCTTTCCTACTGCAGACTCCTGATTTGCCTCCTGTGCTGTCCGTGAGGGTCCCCTGTCCCCTAGGAGCAGCAATTTGGGAGGACCAATAGGCTGTAGTGGGAAAGGAGGAAGGAAAACTGTGCAGAAAACTCAATCTGAGTTGAAGCCATTGATTTCTACACTCATCTGCAGAGAGCTTAATTATCAGTTATGAATTCTGAGCTCCAACACTTTTCCTACTGAAAGTACAGAATACAATATAATTTATGGGGTTGGTCATCCCTCTGATGAGCAGAGATTATGGCCTGCTATCCTTTAGGAATAATCCGACAGAAAAGGAAGTTCCCTCCAGCAAAACTTAACACAAATCCTGTCAATTAGACTGCCGAAAGAATCCCAGAAGTTGTTTGATGCAGGAAATCCAGCATTCACATGTCAGTAAACAGGCTTCAAACAAAGAAGAGAAGAATGGCTTTTGAGTCTGAAGATGAAGTTTTAAACGAATGAGCAAACTTAGAATGCCAATTAAAGAAAGCGATATGAAATAAATCAGAATTTTCTATAGCAAATGATCCCTGTTCCTGACAAGGAGAAGTACGGGTTATCCAGGGGTTGCTTTTTCTTGATTGTCTAAATGAGTTTGGGGTTGACAGGGGTTGACAGGTTGTTGCTTTCAGATAAGTGATTATATAAACAAACCATGAATATTCAATGGAGTAGAAGATGCCTGTACAATGAATGACCCACCAAGCCAAATGCAGCCATCTACAGTGGAGCTGCCATGGCTCAAGTGGTTAAGACGCTGAACTGCAGGCTGTGGAAGGTTGGTAGTTCAGCAGTTCGAGACCTGAGTGTGCCGCATGACGAAGTGAACTCCCGTCTCTAGTTCCAGCTCCTGCCAACCTAGCCATTCGAAAGCAAGAAATTGCAAGTAGATAAATAGGTACCACTACAGTGGGAAGATAACAGTGTTCCATGCGTCTTGGTATTTAGTCATGCTGACTAAAACTGGAAAAAGGGGGGGGGGGACTCAACCCAAGATAATACTGCGAACCAAAGGGCTAAGCTAACAATCCACATGCTTGGGCTTCCCAGTGGAGGCAGCAGCACCCTTTGTGCAATGTTGGTTGCTTTCTCAGAAACATCTGGTGGGCCACTGTAGAAAATGTAATACTGAACTAGATGGGTGTCAATGTCATAGTTTGCCTATGGTGCCGAACAAACTTAGTCACCATACCACGTCAATTTGAATTTGTGGGCCACCATACCGAAAAGGCTGGTAAATGCTGCTATAAGATACCACGTTCTGAGAGAAAGTAATACACTTTTTTGGGAGGGAGAGTATTTGTATGCGTGTATGTGTGTGTATGTGTGTGTGCATGAGTTCATAGGTCTGAATGAGTGTCCTTCCATTCTGTTGCAATGCAATGCTGTAAGACAGTGTTTTGCAACATGGCGGTTGGGACCCAAAAGTAGGTCACAAAGCCTCTACAAGTGGGTCACGGGCCAGCCCTTTCTAATGGTCACCCCTGCCCTTTCCATTGCTCTCTTTTCTATTTTGGAAACCAAGCTGTGACCCTGGAAACAATATCTTCGAGATCTGATGAGATTGGGCTTGCCAGGGATATCCAGGTCAGGGAAGAGAGTAATAAACTTAATGCGGACTTACATGGACATTGAACATAAAGTGAATTTCAACATAACTTAAATTGCTGTCCTTCAACACACATTGGTTGGGGGAGGTGGGGATTGTTACTTTTTTTTTTTTTTACTCCAGTGCCAATGGTTGTTCCAAAGCAACAGAAGATCTCCCACAAGTAAAAAATTAAGAGGAACTGTCTTCAAGCAGGAAGACTTACCTGCTGCTATACAAATGTCTCCTTTTTTTTACTGCTATTTTAGACATATTTGGTTCTGCATGGACATAATTTATATACTACTCTTATTCTATAGACTTCAGTATTACTACTTTGAGCTGCGGTGGCTCAAGTGGTTAAGACGCTGAACTGCAGGCTGTGGAAGGTCGGTAGTTCAGCAGTTCGAGACCCGAGTGTGCCGCATGACGGAGTGAGCTCCCGTCTCTAGTTCCAGCTCCTGCCAGTTCGAAAGCAAGAAATTGCAAGTAGATAAATAGGTACCACT
>NW_015168054.1:1362010-1418764 GCF_001447785.1 Gekko japonicus
ACCGAGCAGTTCGAAAGCAAGAAATTGCAAGTAGATAAATAGGTGCCACTTCAGTGGGAAGGTAACAGCGTTCCGTGCGCCTTGGCGTTTAGTCATGCCGGCCACATGACCACAGAAACGTCTTCGGACAGCGCTGGCTCTTCGGCTTTGAAACGGAGATGAGCACCGCAACCCTAGAGTCAGATTCAACTGGCTTTCGAGCAAGGGAACCTTTACCTTTTTACTTTAACATACAGCACTTTCAGGGCATTGGCTTAGAGTCAATAGTGCAAGGAAGTACCACGCACTACCATGTGCACAGCATTCACCCACCAAACAGGAGTGCCAATATTTACCTTATTGTACCACCTTTTGGGGGGCTGTGGTGGCTCAGTGGTTAAGACGCTGAACTGCAGACCGGAAGGTCGGTAGTTCAGCAGTTTGAGACCCGAGTACCACATAATGGAGTGAGCTCCTGTCTCTGGTCCCACCTCCTGCCAACCTAGCAGTTCGAAAGCAAGAAATTGCAAGTAGTTAAATAGGTACCGCTTTGATGGGAAGGTAACAGCATCCCATGCACCTCGGCATCTAGTCATGCTGGCCACATGACCATGGAAATGTCTTTGGGCAGCACTGGCTCTTCGGCTTGGAAATGGAGATGAGCACCATGCCCTAGAGTTGGATTCGATCGCCCTTTGAGCAAGGGAAACCTTTACCTTACCACCTTTTTTATGGCTGAGTTCAGGGCTTGCCCTGGCCATCAGACACATCAGTGATTGATGGATTGCCCAAATGATACTGGAAACCAAGGGATATGTATTATTCTAATACAGTGATAAAACTCATTGGTTTGGGACCCATATATGGATCTCTGATACAACACCTGTGGCCCTTCTGAGCACCATCCCCAATGTTACAGGAAAGTGGGCAAAAACTTGCCCAATGGGATTTCTGGTTATTCGTTGGCATCCACTCTGAGACAGCTGCCACCAGAGAAAGGGGTATGCTGTGAGCCTCCCTGAGGGGGCAGGCTTCATGCCAGGGATGGAAGTAAATATGGTGGCTCTTTTGTTTGACGGAAATTGCAAATATGGCTCTCCATGAACCCTGGAGTAAGTACTGCTGGTCTAGTAGTTCTGTCTTGATATTATCATAATCTATATCCAAATCTATCAATGAACCTGACAATAGCATAGTATCCAACTGGTGACTCATCCTAAGGAACAATACATCCCATGATGATTTTTTTCTCTCCAGTTATAGTGTAGCAGAAAGTTTTCTTGTGCATCAGAAACTCAAACTTCCTATGTCCATAATGAGGAAAGGAAGGAGTGTTTGTCAGCAAAATTCTGTGCACAGTCTTCCAATGTAATGGAAAGAAAATCAACCCAGGGCTCATGTTCAAAATATGTCAAAAAATGCATACCCTCCTGAAAAAACAATAACAAAAACACTTGGTGCTAGGAAACAGAAAACTGTGCATATATGAGGACTCAGTGGTTTAGTTTGCACAAGGGTGAAGCAAAGCCAAGCAGGGAATTTTCATGTTGAAATAACAGGAATGCTCAATCCTAAATCATCTCTACTATAAAATATTCAGCTCCATACATAAAACCTACCTTTCACAAGTAGATTCATTAAAGCCCTCCAGGTAATAATGAGAATTTAAGGTGATGTGTGATCTCTTTTTTAAAACATACTTTCTTTATCCTAGTTCGTTCTTTTTCACGTAATGTTAATGGTTTATTCCGCTTTCATGGGAGGAGAATATGGGTATCTCTAAGTTTTCCTCAGGAGGGGTATAGACATGTAGGAGATGGCTTTTTCCAATAAGAAGTGGTCGGGAAATAAAACATTTATCTTTTCCTTCATACTGTTCTGCTTTCTGATGGAGCTAAATTTGCCAAAGACAAAAGCAGTTATTTAAAATAAACACAGAAGAAATTGTAAATATGGTTGAATGTTAGGACTTTTTTTAAACTCTGCCTTTTATTGCCTATATGAAGCACACACTGACATACACAGCATTTACACACAAGTATCATTAAGTGCAGGACAACAAGACTTTATTTTCTTCGCTCTCCCTTTTCTGATTTGTGTACAATAGAATCTTCTCCAATCCCACTGAGTTACATTCTCCTGTCTCCATTCCTTTTCTTCTTCCTGTCTCACTCTGGACTCTCCTTAGTCGCTCTGGGCCTTCCTTTGCTTTTGTCTCTCTTTGTCTGTCTCCTTTTTACATCACATCACACAGGAAGCTGCTCTAGGAGTGTGTATTTGTGTGATGGGGGGGGCTTTGAGTTCATATTCAAGGGAAAAAAGAGAGAGAAGAGTCAAAGTGGACAGATTTCAGAGCAGGAAGGAGGGAGTTTGGCATTCCAAGCGGGTGACTTGACAAGGCTGCACTATCTCTCCCCACAGTTTTCCTTAGACAGGCAGCTCCACTCCCATTAAATGACACAACATTTCCAATAATGATGCCGTGATCTTTGCGAATGACCTGCTCGAAAGCTGAACCTGCTGTGTTCTCGGTGCCCTTTCCTTCTTGACAAAATCACCACATACACTTGAATGGCTGATTTGTTTGCGATGTAAAACCAGGAATATTTCAAGTGTCCTGACCTGGATGGCCCAGGCGAGCCCAATCTTGTCAGATCTTGGAAGTTAAGAAGGGTTGACCTTGGCAGGGCTATTTTTGGGCAGGAACGCACAGGAACGGAGTTCGGGCTGGCTCCCAAGTTGGCCACGCCCAGCAGGAACTTAGCACTGGGGCGGAGCCGGCAGAAATGGCCCGGCGTCTTTCCATATAAAGGGGGGTGGAGCCGGGACGCGAGGGGAGTGCTGGGAGCCGAGGGGGTAATAAAAAGGAGAAGCAGGGAGACGGCCGAGGAGGATGCCTGGGGACTGGCTACGGACTCCAGTAGTCGAGAGAGAAAACTGGAGAGTCCCGCACTACCGGTTTGCCGGAGTGAAAGCCAGAAACTCCGGAGACGGGTAAGAGTGACAAGCTGGTCATTCTGCATGCCCCGTCATCTGAGGTCTCCTCTCCTGCTTCTGGGAAGACCTTCCTTTGGCTCCAGCCCCTCCAATCCACCCCAAGTGAGTCGCCCGTCGCTGAGGGAGCACGGCCGGCAGGGGATCGGCGACCGGTGGCCACGCAGGGCGTGACACTTGGTAATATCGGCTTTTTCTACCAAAAAAGCCCTGGACCTTGGTAATATCTGGAAGCAGACCACCAAGGAAGTCCAGGGTCCCTATGCAGAGGCAGGCAATGGCAAACCACTTCTGAACCTCTCTGGCCTTGAAAACCCTATGGGGTCACTCTAAGTCAGCTGTGACTTGAGGGCACTTTCCCCCACCACCAGTATTTCAAACAGGGAAAACTTTTACCAACACATAGGAAGTTGGCCAGTCTCAGAAATCCTATTTCCTTTAGGTCTTCTGTGATTTTTAACATGCTCTCCAGAGAACTTACCTTGACTCCCTCAATTAGATGTGTGAACAGACCCTCATTGGACCAACAGTTATTGTCTAAAGGTTGTGTTCAGCAGTTTTGCACCTGCACAGTAGCTGCCTGTTCTACAAGGCTAGGTCATCACACCTTAGGTGGCTGCAGTTCCTATCAGTCTCCAAACTGTTCGCTATGGTGGCCATTAAAAATAATAATAAAATGGTACTATTGTGCCGTTGCATTTCTACCATTAGGCAATATTCCTAGTGACATGACACAATAGTACTAATTAGTTCAAATTAGAAAAAAAAAGATGATCTAGAGATACTTCCACTGACATCAGTCAAATAGATTTATGATCAAAACAAGCAGACACCAAAGGCACATAAAGATACCTAAATAGGTCACAGCTTTAATGTTAGTAGCTCACAAAATAGATTTTTTGCTAACAAAACTCCACAGCTTAGAGGGAACATTCCTAGTGACATGACACAATAGTACTAATTAGTTCAAATTAGGGGGGAAAAGATGGACTAGAGATACTTCCACTGACATCAGTCAGATTTATGATCAAAACAAGTAGACACCAAAGGCACATGGAGATACCTAAATAGGAAGTATCAGTTCAAATGGATTCCCCCTTTTAATGAAGGAGGAGGAAGAGGAGGAGTTGGTTTTATGCCCCGCCATTCACTACCCGAAGGAGTCTGGGAACAGCTTACCTTCCTCTCCCCACAACAGACACCCTGTGAGGCTGAGAGAGGGGGGGGGACTGAGAGAGCTCTAAGAGAACTGTGGCTGGCCCAAGGTCACCCAGCTGGCTGCATGTGGAGGAGTGGGGAATCAAATTGGTTCTCCAGATTAGAGTCCACCACTCTTAACCACTACATCACAGCCGGCTCTCAGTGTCTTTAATTTGGAGATGGTGGCAAATGAGTCAGGCGAGGTGTGTGGCTGCTGTAAAAATGTTATATATTGTGCAAGAAGGCAGCATAGGCTGCGATCATATGCACAATTAGACCCAACAGAGGCGCTAATTCCAGGCGGATTTAAAGGAAGCGATTAGACAGCAACATCTGAGAAGCGCCCAGCATGCATTGGCAACCCATTCGGCTCCACCACAGAAGTGGAGTGAAAGGACACTGAGGAAAATCTGGTAGCAAATGGGTTGTGACAGGCCACAGATGGACTTTTCCCTGTCTGATCACTCCAGCACACTCTCATGCTGTTGGGATGGTCTGATCAGGCCATCCTGACTCCATGTCATTGTTTTTTCCCCCCTTCTCAGTATGCGCATCATCACAAACTCCATAGGGAGCCCTCAGTGCGGAGGTGTGATTCATCGATTCCTCATTTAAGCGCATGGGAAACAACTGGCAAAAAAAAAGGACTCACCTGCAGTTGCCTCTGATCACACACTGACGGACTACACCCGCAGCTTCAAAGGGAGGTGTGATCTTGCAACTATGGGTCAAATTCCTCCAGAGGAAATAGCCTCGCTTCCCCAACACACTTTTTCTGGCGCATGTGACCGCAACCATATGCAAAATGGACATACTAAATTTATTCAGCTATAGCCAAAGAGCTCACCAACAATCATTTATTTGCAATAGCAAACAGGGAGTGAGGGTACTTGAGCATGACTATTTCAGTCAGAAGTTCCTATCAGAACCTGGTGGCCTAAGGCAAGATCCATACTGAATAAGGAAATATACCATGCACACATGCAAATCATTGTAGGAGTTCCATCCTGTCTGGTTCAACTTTTTCTTTAGCTCCATTCTAGGAGGGTGTCTGTCCTCCACCAGAATTGATTTACTTTTATGTATATCCCGTCTTTCTTCCCCATAGGGACCCAAAATGGCTCACATCATTCTCCTCCCCTCCATTTTATTCACACAACCTTGTGAGGTAGGTTAGGCTGAGCACATGTGACCAGACTAAGGTCACCGAATGAGCTTCCATGGCAGAGTAAGGATTCAAACCTGAGTCTCTCAGATCCTATTCCAGCACTCTAACCACTATGCCATGCTAGCTGTATTTGACAATACTGACTCACTGCCATTTCTAGAAATACCAGTTCCCATCTAGGTCTTCAAGCCAATAGGCTGTTTGATCAGAAACAGACAGCAACATAACAAAAAAAAAAGGTTATTGCTGTTCAAAATCCATTAAAAACAAATGACATTTCATTGCAGCAGCTATATATTTGCACACCTCTAATGTCATATTAAAATCCAGGTCTGCTAACAGAGTCATTAGATGATAGTTAGAAGATCTACGAAATGACCCCTGCTCACATCATTCCCCTCCCCTCCATTTTATTCACACAACCTTGTGAGGTAGGTTGGGCTGAGCACATGTGACCAGACCAAGGTCACCCAATGAGCTTCCATGGCAGAGTAAGGATTCAAACCTGAGTCTCTCAGATCCTATTCCAGCACTCTAACCACTATGCCATGCTAGCTGTATTTGACAATACTGACTCACTGCCATTTCTAGAAATACCAGTTCCCATCTAGGTCTTCAAGCCAATAGGCTGTTTGATCAGAAACAGACAGCAACATAACCAAAAAAAAAGGTTATTGCTGTTCAAAATCCATTAAAAACAAATGACATTTCATTGCAGCAGCTATATATTTGCACACCTCTAATGTCATATTAAAATCCAGGTCTGCTAACAGAGTCATTAGATGATAGTTAGAAGAGTGAACAGGCTTCTTATTCAGATGAGGATCCAGAAATTTTCTTCTCAGAACCAGATAAATTACACAGAAAAAGAAGAAATGCTTAGTAGTTTCTACCGAAGACCTATCACAGATACAAACTCTATATCCCCTTTATTGGCCTGTAAATCATCCATGTAAGAGCAAGTGGAAGTGAATTCATTCTTGCAAGAAAAAAACCCCAAAATCTCTGATAGCATGGTACTGTAAAACTGTAGAAATAATATGGTAACTGGTATTGCTTAAAGTATGAATACCCAGAGTACATGGGCAGACACACATTTCTAGAAATAGTCCCATTTGGTTGAGAAGACATATCAGAAACCTACCCAAGCAGGGGTTCAGCTCTCTCAAGCAAGCCTTTGAACTGGGGGCCCTTCTGCTTTCCCAGCTGATTTATACGTTTCCAAAATAATATTTTCGACTAAGAGGAAGACAGAGTACACATAGATTCTTCAGACAATAGTCTTCCAATTATAGTTGAAAGGGAACTGAAGCACCTACCTCCTATGCCTTGAAACTTTTATTCGAAAGAGCACAGCAAAGACAGAAATCAGAAGGTCAGGATATCGGGGACATTCAGAGTCACTTGTCAACAAGGTCTGGAGCATCTGAAGGAAGAACTTCTAATGTACTTTGTAGGCTCTTTTACCCATTTAGAAAACTGAGGATACAACAGCCATTCTTTAAAAGGATGCTTTGTGTAACCTAGGCCCCGGTCACACGGGAGGATTTGCCCCACAAGAGGGACAGCCCGGGGGCACATCAAGTGGGCGCGATCACACTGCAACATCTAGGAAGCGTCACGCACCCGTCCCCAATCTGTCCCTTCGGCCCGAAAATGCGCATTTAAAAGGTACTACCTTTTGAGCACTACCTTCCGGATGATGCGCGGCAACTCCAGGCGTCTGGTCGGGGAAACGCTGGTAGCCCGTCACAGCCAGTGCCGTCCCCCGTCCCACGCATGCGCACAACTGCGCTACTGCCGGTTTGCTGCACAACGTGTGATCGGCTGCCGGAGCACAGAGCTGTGGGGGCACGTCGGATCACGCTTCCGCGGTTCATTTTGCTCCGGCTCTAATTTGCCTCCCTTCGGCAGTGGATCATCCCACTCGTGTGACCAGGACCCTAGAGTAATGATTCACACCCATATGGTAAAAGCAAGATAAAAAATGGTTGGCAAAAATGTCAATTTTTGTAAGAAATGGTATATCGAGATCCTCGACTAGGGCAAACAGCAACCATTAGTCTGGAATAAATAAGACAATTGACTTAAGACTTTGCTCCTACCTATTTGTGTATGGTGCATGTTACATAACACAAGAAGATAAAATCCACAAAAAAGGTATACCATATGGAAAACTTGCAGCTGGCTATTTTAGAATATAAATGTCAGGTGTTTTTTCAGAGGACAAAAGTGTCACTTTTACAAAGTGCTTCTTCTGGAGACCTTTTAATCATCAAAACACACACGCATACATGCCTTATGTAACGGGTTTTCCTCCAGGGGTAATGGAAAGGTGACCTTCCTGATAGGATAATGCACACCCCTAGTTCTAAATGGTGGTATTATCATGAGGCTTAGCTCTGACTCAAATTAACCTATGTAACTTTCCAGCCATGTCTAGGAGTATGCTTTGCATTGGTATTTCATCAGATGTAGGCTCGGATCCAGTACAAAATTTCTTCTTGAGCTTGTGCTCTTGGACAAGAACAAATGCAAGAAAAAGACCTTGTGCTTACTCACACTTATTGTACTGCCATTTGCAAAAGATTTTGTGCAACTATTTTCTGGGCACTGTCATACAGCAAATGCATGGGTTTATTTAAGCTTCCTCTTGACATTGCTGGATCCAAGCTAAGGTTTCTTAAAGGACAACCTGCAGACTTTCTAAGAGCAAGATTGGAACCCTGCAGCAAGCTCACAAACAGTTGTGGAATAGGTGTTTCACAACAGCCATATAAACATATTAAATTGGAAAGAGATGTCCTGTCCCGTATTTTCTTCTTTGGCGACCATGCTAAACATTCAATTACACAAGAAATGCAGATCAATGGGAGAATGGTTGCACAGGGCTATGCAGACAGAAGCATTACAGGAGAGCCTTTATCTTGATTCTTGATGAGGTATAATTGCACATTTCCTCTGTGCTGTAGCTCTGTGACAGCATATGTCATTTTAGCTACAGAAGATTACAGTGGAGTTGCTGCTGAGATTTTTTTTTAAAAAAAGAACACCAAAACCTTTAACTGATTCAGGCATTAGCAAACATGAAATAAAGAACAAAGGTAAGAAGGTATCAGAATGTAAGTGGCCCAAAATTACAGGATGCAGCTGCAGATTTAAAAAGAAAAGAAAGAGGGGGAGGGGGCAGTCTCATCACAAACTACAATGCTAAGAACCCAGAGAATATAAAAAGCAGTGAGCTGGATTTTTGTGAGGTTCAGTTTTTTACTGGGAGACTTTCTATTTTTTTGGGAGGGGTATTTTTCATATGTGCATGTGTATGTGTACCTGGAAGTCACGGGGACCTTTGGTGACTGACTCTGGCTGGTTCTGCATCTGGCATTCGCTCCACAGTTTGTCAACGCTGAGGAAAAGGTGCAGCTCAAAACCTCACTCAAATACCCTGGGCCAATGCCGGACCCATGCAAAGTTACCCCTGAATGGCCATAAAACAGCCATACATTTATGCAAAAGGTACCATAAAAACCTGATGATCAAAGAAAGTGAAAGTGGCGTACAATGCAGAAGGTGCCATAAAATGCCTCCTGCCTCTGGTGTTCCAAGGAGGTCTCCCATCAAAGTACTTGCCAGAGTTGACCCTGCTTAGCTTCCAAGTTCTGATGAGATCAGGCTTGCCTGGGTTATTGAGGTCAGGACAAGACTTAAGTTTGAAGAAAGGAATGAGGTTGGATTCAGACTGATAATGATGCAAGGTCTGCAGAAGAAACCCTGATCTTCCTTGGCTTCCCTCCTCCCCAAGCAGTTATTTCCAGCTCTGGGAAAGTTTATTCCTGGGGTTGTGCGGCCCACATAGTGTAATAGCCACATGGGCAGGGCTGGATCCAGTTTTTGAGGGGGCCCTCATCTGCTGAACACCAGCATCCATCCTCAGAACTCCCTGCCTGCACTCACCCATGTACTTCATCACCTGCCTGTGCATCTTTCTCTTGTCTGCTCACGACACCTCCCACCACCCACGGTCACAGCCAACTACACATCTCAGAATCACCAGACGGGGTGTGTCTGTATGTGATTGCACCACCGTTATGACCATACACGCAGTCTTGCCTGGTGGTGCTCGACAGCCCAGGTAGTCAGAAGCACAGGAGATGGAGCAACTGTGAGTGAGTGGGGGAAAGACACATGTGCAGGTGGCAGAACATGTCTGCAGGTGGCAGTGGGACCTCCCAGAAGCCCTGGGCCATGTCAGATACCCTTCATATGGTTCAGGAGGCCACAGTGGGAAGAGGGAAGGAGGCAGAATCCTCCACTTCCATCAGTAGAGCTCTGCTCACCCAAGAGTCAGGAAGGGGCGATTTTGCCCCCATCCTACTCCAGCCTCCTGACATTAGTGATTAATAATCCACAAAGATCCTGCATTGCCAGGAATAAATTTCCCTGGGTTAGAAATTACTGCTTCGGGGAAGAGGTAGCCAGGAAGACCAACCCCCATCAGTGCCTTCCACTGATGTACCATGGATCCAACTCGGAAGTTATATAAAAAAAACCCCCACCTTCCACTCTTGCACACATTTTTTGTGCTTGTTCTCAGTTGTAGTTCCTCCAACACACCACTGTGTACTTAGGGTGTCCAGGCCTGGCCTAGCAATCAATGGGAGACTGTGGGACGGACGGACACGGAGTGTGCCATCAAAGACAGCATGACATCACTTCCCCAGTTTTCCTCAGAAGTGACATCAGTCCTGTCTAGGAATCGGCAAAAGATTTCCAAGTAGTTTCAAGTGAAGTGTGGTGTCACTTATGCGGTTTTTTCCCCCCTGGAGATGATGTCATGCTGTCACTGATGTCGATATAACCAGCTCTGCTCACCCAAAAGTCAGGAAGGGGTGATTTTGCCCCCATCCTACTCCAGCCTCCTGACATTAGTGACTAATAGTCCACAAAGATCCTGCACTGCCAGGAATACATTTTCCTGGGTTAGAAATGACTGCTTCGGGGAAGAGGAAGCCAGGAAGACCAACACCCATCAGTGCCTTCCATTGATATACCATGGATCCAACTCGGTAGTTATATAAAAAAAACCCCACCTTCCACTCTTGTACACATTTTTTTGTGCTTGTTCTCAGTTGTAGTTCCTCCAACACACCACTGTGTACTTAGGGTGTCCAGGCCTGGCCTAGCAATCAATGGGAGACTGTGGGACGGACAGACACGGGGTGTGCCATCAAAGACAGCATGACATCACTTCCCCAGTTTTCCTCAGAAGTGACATCAGTCCTGTCTAGGAATCGGCAAAAGATTTCCAAGTAGTTTCAAGTGAAGTGTGGTGTCACTTATGGGTTTTTTTTCCCCCTGGAGATGATGTCATGCTGTCACTGATGTCGCTATAACCAGCCTGTAACCATGGGGGGGGAGTGACAAGGGCGACCCCCCCATGAGTGTGCCTTGTCCCTCATGAACCAGCTGTGCTCCCCTACCCCCCGGCTTCCCAGCAAAGCGCAAGCCAAGCAGGAACCTCATGAGTATGGGGGTGAAGCAGGGGAGGCAGGCTGGAGGTAGGCAGAGGTGGCCAGGTGCTGGGGCAGGTGCAGCCAACATGGAGGAACAAAGGCAGGCCTGGGTCACCTGTGCAAGGGGGAGGCAATTAATGAAGTACCCACCTGGCTTACCTGGAGAGGGGAAGCATGTCTCAGCCTGTGCTCCACTTGCTGACAGCCAGCCATGGCCCTGAGGAGCACTGGTAATAGGTGGTATGTGGGCTTCCCTCCACCTCCAGAGGCAGCTGAGGCCTCCCCAGCTGGGTCTCCAGCCCATGGTCCTGTGACATGTGGAGGCAGTCAGGTTCCTCCTTGCCAACAGGCAGCCCTTCTTGTCCCGGGCCTGGTCTCAGCAGGTGTCCTCCTCCTTCCTGAGATGGGGTTGGCCTATGCAGTGTGCCACTGCCGGTGCCAGAGGAGAAGTGTTGGGCAGGGCCCAGCAGAGCATGTGCAGGAATCCCTCATCTGAAGAAGACCTCTTGGGCCAAAATCCAAAACCTCATACATGTGGGAAGGTTGTCTGCCTGAGTGGGAAGCCACCAGATGCCCACGGCCTGGAGCGAGGACATGAGCACCCTGGAAGAGGACACCATTGTGATGGAGCCCTTCTTCATCGAGGTGAACAGCAGTGGAGAAGGGGGTCCGAGCTGGCTTCTTCAGGAGTCAACTCCACTATACTGCCCCCTAACATTTTTTTCCCCCTGGTTATGGGCCTGTGATGTAAAAAAGAAATCTTTCTCAACCTGGCCACTGGAGTGCTCTGGGGGCAGGAGATCCCCCAACAGATACATAGCAATCCTGTGTGTACTGCAGAAACAGGAGGAGCTTGTAGCTATTGAGGAGGCAGCAAGCAGTGTCCCCTCACACATGTCACAAAGATATGCGTCATGATGACCCTCTCAAAGTACATAGGCATGACTAAAAAGTTATGTGGGAACATCGGTCTCCCTGCCTCCACAAAGGGATGGTGGCGCAGACCCTCTCCCACACAACTGGCTTCCTTGGCTTCTGAAAAAGTCTAGAAAAGTGACCAAGGGGAGGGGGAAGCACTTGTTTTGCAGGGGGTCAGAAATGTTTGTGAAAACCAATGGGCCTGTTTCTGCTCGGTACTAATACAAGGTTATATGCACAAATATCAAAACAACAACGCGTAACAACTATGTGATGGGAAATAAAATAATGATAGTGCGCAAAATACTCCGGTTCTAAGGCTAGCTTGATCACAGAATCAATGGGCAGCCTGATGTTATTTCTTAAGGTTATCCATCACAGCATAAATAATAATTTAGGCCGTGTTGGTAGCTAAGAGCAGGATCGATTCATTGTTTGGCAAATAGGCGGGAGGCATGTGGTCCTGCTGAGCTCCCAAAGCACCATTTGCTCTTGTTTCCTCCACACTGTTTCTGTAGTACACACAGGGAAATGTTTGTTAAATCGAGGTAAGAAGAAAGAGGGGAGCAATCATTGCCACCACCACAGAAGAGCATCAAGCTATCTATTGATGGGAAATTAAAATGAAGTCTTAAATTCATTAGAGAGAAGAACAAAATTCAGAAGAAAATCCGTACATGTATAGGCTGTAATAGGATCCTCTTCTTTACTTTGATTTCCCCCAAACTGACATGGTTGTTCTAAATTAAACAAAATGATGAATAGTCACCTTGATAGATGTCTAAGCTTGGCATTGGTCTTGCTCAGAGTTTTGCCTAGGAAAAACAAGGCAGTCGTCAATGACCAATGGCATCTACGGGTTCCCTCCTTGTATGGTACATCCTTGCCACCATGGCCAAGACGTGCAAAGAGTGAGGGCTTTCTCCAGTCTTCCTATTGCAGTGTTGCAGATTTCAGTAAAGGACGAATCCCTCTCAACTGCAACACAATTCCTGCCAGCATCAATAGACTGGCACAACAAGGCACAATCCTTCACTCACTGAAAAGTACTGGGTTCGCTGCATGGAAGACTCGGACGACGACATGCAGTTGCACACGTTTATTGAGTACTTAACACAACGGCCCTGCAAGGCCAACTATATACACTCCCGTCCCCGGGCCTCCCACTCTATTGGAGGGTTTGAATTTCCCACCACGAAGCCTATTGGTCGGCTAGGGAGGGGACCTAGGATCCGAGGTCTTATTGTCCTGTGGAGCTAAGCTCCTCACTTTCTCGCGGGCGCCTTGTGGCGGCCCGCATACATAACACTCACCCAATAAATCATGATAAATTGGTGAGCTGCGTTGACATTGTTTTTATGTTTAGGGAGGAACAGTGGACTTTCCTTCCCTCCCTGGCAGCTAACTTTGCAGTGTAATGGAAAAATAAAACACAGTTTGTCAAAACCACTTTTTTACCCCCTACTGATTTGCTACTGCTAATTAGCAAAACAACACAATACTTTGGCTTTGGCGATTCTGCCAACTTTTGACAAATCAAAAGGGGAGCTAGATGCTGTGTTTAAACGCTGATTGCAACAAACGTAATAACTACCCTAGGAAAGTAGACCATTTTCTTACCCTTCTTGAAGACCCAAGGTGCTAAATAGATGTTCCTGCCCCAGGCAGCAGAGCGTTTACATTTTTGGTTGGGTAGCTCAGCTTTCACAGCAGAAATCTGGTTTTGTCTCTGAGTTACCTTGCCAGCATTTTCTGTGATGCTTCTCATGTTCAAGGCTAACCTGTTAGTAGGCTTCACAAAATCAGCACTGAAACATGGCAAAACTGAGGTCCTAACTGTTGGGAGGGTACTGGTTCTGGTGGTCCAGATCCTTCTTTAGTTTGTTAGCAGAGTGCAGAAGGCTTTTAACACAGCAGTGCTTGCAAGTTTACAGGGTCACACAGAGCCGCGTTTCAAGTTGAAACAAAATAGAGAAGTAGAGACAGTTCCTATGCTAACTAGAAGAGCCGCGTTTCAAGTTGAAACAAAATAGAGAAGTAGAGACAGTTCCTATGCTAGCTACCTAGCAGATGGATGTGGATGCTAAGAGGAGCATCCTGTATCTCCTTCTTGTGTGCATGGAAGAGAGAGAGGAAAAAACAATGTAAACTTCAAGAGGCTTCAAGAGGGAATTGGATAAACATGTGGAGCAGAGGTTCTTCAGTAGCCATTAGCCACAAGCTATAGATAAGAACTCTCAGTCTGGGGCAAGTGATGCTCTGTATTCTTGGGTCTGGGGGGGGTCAACAGTGGGAGGGCTTTTATTGTCCTGGCCCCACTGATGGACCTCCTGATGGCACCTGATATTTTTGGCCACTGTGTGACAGAGTGTTGGACTGGATGGGCCACTGGCCTGATCCAACATTGGTTTGTCTTATGTTCTAGCTGTTTCTTTCTAGCATATGGATTGTATGAGCAACTGGTGGAATCATGTTGAAAAGCCACTACATTTCTAAAGTCTGACAAGAGTCTTGTGTAATATGCACATGTTCACATGGTGCAGCACAATACTGTACAGAAGATACAACTTTCCATAACAATGGTCTAAAACAGGTGTATTTTTAAGCTCTTTCATTTTCAGCTTCTCTGCATTACGAAACAAAACAAAATTCTCCCCGAGAAATGGAGCAAAGATTGATTTTTCCCCCTCCATTGGCATTTTTCGTAACTCTCTTAAAACATTATGAAAAATGCATAATCGTTTGAAAAGTTCAGTTTATGAGATTTGCCTGCTACGTGGTTGAGCATATTAATGTGGTTTCAGATTATTGTGACTAATTTGCCAGTTTAGGGCAAAGTTAAATAAAAAGCAATGATTGCATTCACTTTTGTTACTTTAAGGTGTTGTGTGTGTGTACTGGATGGGTTGATTGGGTTTTAGGAATTGATCTATAGGTCTAAATTAATTACTGAGAAGAGGGTTGGAAAGCTGTTTAAAAGATCCCAAACTCTAAGACTGAGCACCAAACTTAACATGGTCAAAGGCTAGAATTAGATCCATACTGGGAAACTCTCGGAGATTTGGAGAGAACAGGGGCCTCAGTGGGGTACAATGCCATAGAGTCCACCCTCCAAAACATCCATTCTCTCCAGGGGAACTCAGGGCGATAGCCAGGATTTTTTTTTTACTTTGGGGGGCATTTAAATGTCAGGGAGCACCCCCACACACCCCAAGGCTGTGTCAGGAGTGATGAGAGAGCTAAATATATATATTAAAAAGGCAACGAGAGAGAGAGACAGAGAGAACATAAAAAATATAAGAGAAGCCAATGTTGGATCAGGCCAATGGCCCATCTAGTCCAACACTCTGTCACACAGTGGCCAAAAATACCAGATGCCATCAGGAGGTCCAGCAGTGCCCCCCCCCCAAGCACCAAGAATACAGTGCATCACTTGCCCCAGACTGAGAGTTCCTATCTATAGCTTGTGGCTAATAGCCACTGATGGACCTCTGCTCCGCATTCTTACCAGGCCTGTAGCTACCATGGGGCCCACAGGGCCCACCCCCATAGTGTTTACGGGCCTCTCTCCAATCCTCCGCTCCCCCTCCCTCCCCCCGTAGCTGCCCTCAGCCCAACAGCCAGTGACTCCGCGCCACCTGCTGCTGTTCCTGAGTGCCTGCCTCCCTCAAAAAATAAAAATAAAGTGCTGAGCCAAGGCTTCCCCAACCGGGCTGCAAAGCAAATGACCCGTCGTGCAACAAGAAGTGGATGGAAGAAACTCCTCCACTTCCTCCGGGCTGGACCTGCCCTCCCACCCCCTGGTGCCCCACATGCCCTGAACCTCAAAGAAGAAGGAAAAAAAGGAACAACCCCTCAGCGATCTGGGAGTGCCATGCGAAGCGAGAGGCACCGGCGGCCGCCCAGCGGAGTCAGCAGCAGTGGACCCAGTGGGGGCGAGGCATCCCGGGTGAGGTGACCATCTGGGGAGCCGCCTCCTTGTCTGTCCATGTCCACCCCGAGCGGGAGGGAGGCAGGGAGGCAGGGAAGCTCAGCAGGGTGCTCACTGGTGGCCAGTCGCCGAGGGAGGCAGAGAGAGAGTGAGAGAGAGTGCCCTGGTGTGCCCGCAAGACCCGAGGGCTCATCCGCGGTGTGACGGCTGTCCCTGCTGTTGGCAAAAAAAATGATTGAATGACAGTACAGCTGGGCAAGGGGATGTTCACTTCTGAAAAGTAACACCAGAGAGAACACTTCAGGTACAACAGCTGCATAGTTGCTGGAGAAGGACACTTTCCAAGGGGAGGCGCGCTGGTCTGCAGTGGAAGAGCTGGATGTGAGTCCAGCAGCACCTTAGAGACGAACAAGCTTTTCAGGTAGGAGCTTTCAAAACCTCATACCTGAAAATCTTGTTGGTCTCTAAGGTGCTGCTGGACCTCAGACACAGAAAAGCTCTTGGAGACAGACAGCTCTTTTAAGAAGCATTTGTGTGTATGTGTGTGTGTGAGAGAGAGAGGGGGGGGGAGGGAGGGGGGGAGAGAGAGAGAGAGGGAGAAAGAGCGAGAGCCAGTAGGGCACGCAAAAAAAAATAAACCGTCTGGATGGGAAGTCGGGGGACCTGGGTGGTAAGTCGGGGTGCCCAGCCCCATGATGCCCCACTGTAGCTACGGGCCTGGGGGAACTGATCTCTGGAGATGAGCTGTAATTTTGGGGGATGCTCACGTTCTACCTGGAGGCTGGCATCCTTAGCTAGAACAGTTCAAGTGATACCTTCCAAACTTGCCATTGTGTAGTAAAGTAAAGGTAAAGGTTCCCTTGCTCGAAAGCCAGTTTAGTCCGACTCTAGGGTTGCGGTGCTCTAGGGTTGGGTGTGGGGAACAGACAATGTTCATCATTTGTTCACTGGTGGGTGGGTGATGCTGTAGCAGTACAGCAAGAGTTCTTTCTGCTACACAGCATTCCTTCCCATGCATATGTCCAATGATCCCTCTAAGCTGTAGAGTCCTGTGAGCAAAAATTCTACTTTGTGATCTACCGGCATTAAAGTTGTGAGCAGGTAATTTGGCTACCGCATAAATTAGTGTGTTCTGGAGCCATCCTTCCTGAGCTGAGACAAAAATGTGTGAGCCGGAGGCTAAAAAACTGTGAGCTAGCTCACACTAACTCAGCTTAGAGGGAACACTGCATATGTCCCAATCCAGAAGGAATCTGTACATATAAATACTATTTTATTGGGTTGGATCTGTTGAAGCAAAAATACAAGAAGCTTATCAGATTCTCCAACCTCCTGCCCACCCACACTTCAAACATGGCTGAAAATATCTTCCAGGAATATCAAGAGTAAATTCAAAATGTGACCCAACAGTCCAAGGAAGACTTCATCTAAATAAGCAGCTTAAACGATTCAGCAGAAAGAGGCTGCAGGTTGTTGCATTGGTCCAAAGCAAAATCCAAAACTCCTCAGCATTTTACATCTGCGTAATGCATGGCTTTTGATGCCTTTAGCAGTTGTAAAAAATATTTAATCTATTCACTACTACATCGACAGTTCTGGATCTATTCATAAAACTCTATAGATCGTTGAGAACTGAACTTACCTACCTAGGTTTCCGAGGGACTGTATGTAATATGTCCTCAAAGGGCTCCTCTTTGTTTGCCAAAGTTTCTGTCAGTCTCTCATAATTATGGCCATGTTTTGTACAGTGGTCATCAGGAACTTTTCAGAGGAGCAGAGTAAGCAGGACAGACTATGACTTGAAGTGAATAGAAAGACGAGAGAGTAGATAAGTATCCACACACACACACACACCAAATAGCTGAGCCACCTCGAGCAGGATGCTCATTACAGGTACATGTCCTGACAGCTTTAAAGTCATGAAGAGAAGACAAACACCAAGTAACGAAGCCATCTCAAGAGGAAGTGTTGATCACACCTACATGCCCTGACAGCTCTCAGCCCATGAACAGAAACAATGAAATCCAATATCCATTTTCGGACTCAGTCATGGGATACCACATCTGTGTTCTTATCAACTTCCACTTTCCTAATTCACACCTACAGCAGTATAGATTATGCTAACAGGAAGGTGCGAGGAGCTCAGGTATTACCGAGAGACTAAGTTTCAGAATACACGAGGCATAAACACAGGACAAAGAGGAGAGGGTTGAGTGGGTGAGGCTGAGGTCATAGTGAGGACATAACTACTTTACTACTTCATTTAGGACTTTACTACTACTACTTCTTCTTTTTCCATCCCCCTGGGGGGAGGTTTTTATTGGTGTTTTTTTTTTTTCAGACTACAAAACTACAACAGAAAATATAGGAAAGGGAACTACATCTAGGGAATAAAGAAAAAAGACCCACAACTAACTAAAAACCCAAGAGTAGGAGATCATACATCATCTTAACACCATGCTATTTTCAAAAAGCTACTAATAATACAATGAACTTAGTTGGTTATGCTAGATTGGACTTTACTACTTCTGATGGGAAAGCAAGAGTGCACATGATTGCGTACTTGACCATACGATCCCCCCATAGAAAACTTCAGAGATATTCCCCCCATAGAAAACTTCAGAGTATTCAGAGATAATTTTAAGTGCTTTACATATGAAAGGGGTTTTTCTTCCATCTACTAACCTCTATAGATTTACAGACGAGGCAGTGTGTGCATGGCATTTATACATAGTGAGATAATGGGTTCAGAAGTGTATCTCTCTCTTTGACATCCTTCTGGAATACTCTCACATGTGGCACTGGCAAGAAAAAGAAGAAGGCCAAAAGAAAACACAAACATCATACTGACTTAAAATAATCTCCATCTGGGCCAGTCTGAGCCCCTGGGTTCCTGAGAAATTACTTCTGGCTATCTCATCCCGTTGCAGTCCACTTAAAGTTGTACACAGGACACATATGGTTCAATGTGGAAAACTCCTTCAATCTATATTTCTGAAGTGATTGGTCAAGAGTCATCTTGAAGGGAAAATTTGAACAAGTACCCTGAACTCTGATTAGCATAAGGAGGGAACTGTGACAGCCATTGTTACAGCTCCGTGTTAAGATTTGGTGTTGGGAAGCAGGTGTTTACAACTCCTTCTCAGGGAACAGTTTGGAGGTAACCAGTGTCTGATCTCTCACCCCCCCAGTCCTGGATCCTATCCCTTGGACAGGGGTGTGTAAGCTTTTGTGAGTAAAGATTCACCACCAAATGCCTTTTATGTTTTTACTAGCATTTGCCTTAATTCGACCTGCTTATACATGTGTGTAGTGAATAAAGCTTTCAAACCGTTATTCTATGGGTTTATTGGGTTTTGGACCCCTTGAGAAAATCTCATTCATGAGTCCTAGCTGTCTGGACATGCTTATTAGAGTGCTGAGATGAAAGCTCCAGTAGAGCAAGGGAAGGGGGGCGGGTTCAGAATAAGTAATGAGGCCTGGGATCCCCACATTCCTCTGGGTGGTGACAGGACTAACCAAGAGTATCCCTAGAGAAAGGAGAAAGTTTTCTTTTGTTCTTTTTAAAGACAGATGCAAGTGTGTTCAGCCAACTTGGCACGTTGAGCTGAGACCCCGATCCAGAGGGGAAATTAGCATCTCGGGAAAGCCAAGCGCAGAAGTGTCTGTGATAGGGAACCCCTGGTTTACTATGTTAACTATGATGTGTACACTAACCCACGGAGTTTGAAATATGTTTGTTACTCCGAGTGAAGAGCTTTCATTCTGTCTTTTCAAAGGAATCCACGAGACTTTCTTCTGGAGCCACAGAGTACATTTAATACTCTCCCTAGTTTTGATTTTCATCACCATCCTGAAATGCAAATCAGTCTTCTTTGTCTTGTGGCTTTCTTCTTATTCCTGCAACCTCCCAATACCCCAGCATGGACAACACTTGATAACAGATGCCTTTGATGAGTGCCATAAATTAACTGCAGCAAGAGGAGCATCCTCTTCTGCACTGCCATCATTTTGGGTATAGACTGGTGCCTGCCAGCTTTGATTCTTTCAATTATTTTTTAAGATGAAACAGTTTCTAGTTGGCACATATAACTTGTTAAAACACAAGCATGTTATTCATTATGTGGAAGAATGATAAACTGGGAGTTTAAAAATGATATATAAAAAATGGCAAGCATTTTATAGCTATGCATCTCAATGAACATTTTGTAGACATTTGACAGAAAATATAACGTTTTTCTTTTGGGACCTCAATTTCCCTTTTACATACTTTTTTGTTTATTTTAATAATATTATTTATTTTACAAAAATATGTGAGTATGCATCAAAAAAGATGAAAGATACAAAAAGAACAAACAATGCTATCACCAAGTTTCATTAAAAATGTAGAGACAGACATTGCAATAGGTAATAACTATCACTCCTACAAACTATCTAAACATAAAGTAGGATCTCTTGGTGGACATTATTAGATCAGGATGTCTAGTTCCAATAATTAATGAAATATCATTGTTCTGCAAAAATGTCTTGCCTAAAATATTTCTTTTCTTTTAAATAATTGGATGCTGCTATTTGATTCACTAACACCAGACACCATAATTTCTGAAGCCTGTTATTCATATCTCAGCGGGGAGGGCAAGGTATAAATCTAACAAATCAATCAATCAATAATTTTTTCCAAGACTGATCAATTAAAATTCTTGCTGCTGCAAGCATATTAACACCAGTGTTCTGAATTCCTGGAATTGCTACAAAAAACACCCCTAGAAGTGCCAAATTTGGATTAGTTTACTTTTTAAAATCTGTCTACCCAGTATGGTCAAAGATTTTGTCCCAATACATTTTGACATCTGGGCAGTTCCACCAAATATGCAGGAAGGAGCCAATTGCTTTCTTAAATCTCTATTAGACACAGAATTCAACAGCTTTGCCAATCTGGCAGGAGTGTAATATTGTATACAGTAGATTTTTTTTTTGCATAGAATATTTTTTCAATAAACATGTTTATGTTAATAATTTATGGAAGATTTGTATATACCTGTATATATCAAATTTCCCCCTCAACGTCTGTATAAAATTATTCAATTGCATATATTGAGACCTCATCGGGATTACATTTTTCTTTCACTGCATCAAACAGTACAATTGATGGGTATCTGTAAGATGTATTAACTTGGTCAATCCATTCTTTACTCACACATTGGAGTTACTAAGCTGTTTAGTAACTTTAAAGTCAGGATGATCAATAATAAATTCCAGCGGTGACATTAAAGGGGTAATTTATGTCCTGTATTTGTCCCAGAAATTAAGAACATAAGCACATAAGAAGAGCCCTGCTGGATCAGACCAATGGCCCATCTAGTCCAGCATCCTGTCTCACACAGTGGCCAACCAGTTCCTCTGGATGGCCAACAACAGGACACAGAGGCTGAGACTTTCCCCTGATGTTGCCTCCTGGTTCTGGGATTCAGAAGTTTAGTGCCTTTGAAAATGGAGGTTTCTCTTTGTCACCATGGCTAGTAGCCACTTATCTTCCATGAATCTATCTAATCCCATTTTAAAGCTATTTATCCCTGTGTCCATCACTACATCCACTGGCAATGAATTCCACCTTTTAATCACCTTTGTGTAAAGAATTATTTCCTTTTGTCTGTTTTGAACCTACTGTCCATCAGTGTCATTGGATGCCCTCAGGTTCTAGTATTCTGGAAGAGGGAGAAAAATTTCTTTTTGACAACTCTCTCCATCCTGTGGATAATTTTATAAACCTCTATTATGTCCCCCCCTTAGTTGTCTCTTTTCTAAACTGAAAAATCCCAGACTCTTCAGCCCTTCCTCATAGGAAAAGTGCTCCAACCCCATAATCATCTTGGTTGCCCTCTTCTGTACTTTTTCCAACTCTGCAACGCCCTTTTTTTGAGACACAGTGACCAGAACTGTACACAGGATTCCAAATGAGGCCATAACATAGATCTATAAAGGGGCATACAGGGCTCTTTTTGTAGCAGGTACTAATTTGCATATTAAGCGACACACCCCTAATGTAGCCAATCCTCCAAGAGCTTACAGTAGCTCCTGTAAGAAGAGCTCTGTAAGCTCTTGGAGGATTGGCTACATTAGGGGCTGTGGCCTCATATGCCAAGGAGTTCCTGCTACAAAAAGAACCCTGCGTGTATTTTCAGTCTCTTTCTTAATAATGCCTAACATAGAGCTTGCCTTTTTCACTGTTGCAGCACTCTGGGTTGACATTTCCATTGAGCTATCAACTATGGCCCCAAGATCTTTTTCCTTCTCAGTCTCAGCAAGTTCAGACCCCAATACCCTATACTCGAAGTTGGATTTTTTTTAATCCCAATGTGCATCACCTTACGTTTACTAACGTTGAACTTCATTTGCCACATTGTTGCCCACTCACCCAGTTTATGGGGATCCTCTTGGACCACTTCACAGTCAGCCTTGGCTTTCACCATCCTGAATAATTTGTGTCATCTGCAAACTTGATCACTATACTACTCGCCCCCAGTTCCAGATCATTTATGAATAAATGGAGTAATACTGGCCCCAATACCGATAATTGGATCCTGGATCTGGCAACCCTACACCCCCATCCCCCACCAGGGAAGACCTGGCAACATTTTTTGTCTTAGCTCAGGAAGGAGGGCTCCAGAGCAAACTAATTGATGCAGTAGCCAAATCGCTCGCTCACAACTTAAATGCCACTAGCCCACTGAAAAGTACTGGGTTCGCCGCATGGAAGACTCGGACGACGACATGCCGTTGCATACGTTTATTGCGTACTTAACATGAAGACAACAACGGCCCTGCAAGGCCAACTATATACACCCCCGTCCCCGGGCCTCCCACTCCATTGGAGGGTTTGAATTTCCCGCCACGGAGCCCATTGGTCAGCTAGGGTGGGGAACTAGGATCCGAGGTCCTATTGTCCTGAGGAGCCAAGCTCCAACCTTTCTTGCGGGCGCCTTGTGGCGGACCGCATACATAACACCCACAAAGGAGAATTTTTGCTCACAAGACTCTACAGCTTAGAGGGAGCACTGGGGATCACATTCCTCCTCCTCAGACTGACGGCCTCCGACCGCAAGACTCTCACTCTCCACAACACCAGAAGAGCTGTCAACACAGGAGTGGGACTGCTCTGGAAAGTCCCTGAGGGTCTCTTTCTCATACCTCTCTTTCTGCCTCAGCTACTCCGGGTCAGCAACCTTAGCCTCAAGGGAATGAACCTGCTCCCTGAGAGCCAAGAACTCCATGCTGCAAGCACATACTCATGATTTCCACCCAGTGGGTAGGTAATAATACACGTGGCACTCTCTGCAAGATACCCTCTGCTCCCCTGCTGACTTTCTACCTTCATAACTGGTTAGTTGTTTAAAGATATCTAAAATGATCCCCAGCCAGAGTCACAGGCCAACGGCTCTCCCTCTTGCACCTCTGACAAAGAGGAGCCTTACAGTTCAGAGGCCCACAGCCCCAGCCTCTTAGCAGGAACAGCAGAGGGTGGGGTCTGCAATGAACCCCAGGCAAAGAGACCTTGCTCAATCAGCAACAGACCATACAGAAGACCCAAACAGACCCAGATGAAACACTCTACATCAGGCTACAAGCACCCAGCAGACCACAAGCATCCACTCACCCTCAAACTCTGTCCTCTCTCAGAGCAAACTCAGTTAACGCTCCCCAGTAGTTTAGCAGTTTTGGAAAGGAAAAAAAGAACAGTTAACCCCCCCCCCCCCCTAAAAACCCACTTACTTCCCCAGCGGCTCTTTCCTGTGCTGCTGCTTCCAGCCCAGCTGGGACAATTCTGCTTGAACCTGATTGGACCCAGATTCCGTCACATCTTATTTTCCCACCAGATCCAAGAGGCAAGTATTAGCACCCATTTGTTCCATATTCCATGCTATGCATGAGTTATCTTCTCTTAGCCATAATGATAATGTCATCAGCTTTGTGGCTCTGGAATATTTTCCTGTGTTAGGAATAGCTATTCCTTCTTTACAATATAGTAGGTGCAATATATTGTTTCCTATTCTTGGATGTCTATAATTCCAAATAAATTTTATCACAGAAATTTTGAGGGCAACCGAGAGGTATATTGAGAAATACAAATGTGTTTATTTTCATTATTTGTTTGTTTAATTTGCTAGGAGTAACGCCCATTGTGGGAAGAAATACTATGAGCTCTAGAAAGAGGCTCCAGATGAGTGTCCCGGCTGTGGCTGGTGGGGCAGCGGAAGGAAGGGGAAGATAGAGGGAGGTGAGCCATGTTTATTTCCTTCTGCTTAGCTATAAGGCAGGGCTGTCTCAAGTCATTTTGCTGCCCCAAGTGCATAGTATGGGAGGAAAGCTGCCTGCCATGTTTTCTGGGTTTCAAGGGTCTGGAAAGCAGTTCCGTAGCCAGTTACAGGGTTGCCAGCTCTGGGAAATACCTGTAGATTTGAGGGGTAGAATCTGAGGAGGGAAGGGTTTGGGGTGGGAAGGGACCTCAGCAGAGTATAATGCCATAGAGTCCACTACCCAAAGCAACCATTTTCTCCAGGAGAACTGATCTTGGAGATCTCCAGGTGCAATCTGGAGGTTGGCAACACTAAGGGGAGGGCCAGGTTTGTTGAAGGACTTCAGTGAGGTATAATGCCATAGTGCTCACCCTCCAAAGCAACCGTTTTCTCCCTGGGGATTGATCTCTGTAGTCTGGAGATCAATTGTAATTCAGAGAGATGTCCGGGCCTTCCCCTTTCCCCCAACCCCTTTCAATTCCAAAGCTACTTCCTTTTTCTTTAACTGATTAACAGTTTAACTGACTGACTGCTAATGCCCCATGGACTCTTGGGACTCCCAACTTGGCAGTTGTAGTTCTAATTTCCTTTGATGTGGTTACAGTAAGGCCAGCTGAGAACTATAAGGTGCAACATGTCAAAAGTCGGGGTGTAAGAATGGAGGAGCCAGCAGGACGGGCCAATAGGACAGCAAGTCAGCTTCCTTAGTGGCCAATGGGAGAGTAGGTGAGTTGTTGCCTGTACGCCTTGCCTTATATATGTATAAAGGATACCCTGTACCTTCTCCCCACAGTCAATATTTTCTCTCCTCACAGGCAAGTCCGGGCAATATTTTTATTCTTACAACAGCTATTTTCCCCAGATGTGAAATTTTAAAGTTTGACCATTCTATGAGATCAGATTCTATTTTCAGCTATATACGTAACAGATGATCCTTCAGTGCATTTTTAAAATTTTGATAGAAATACAGATTCCCGGATATTACACACAACCATTTTGCCAATTGGAACCTGTTAATGTGATAATCTCTGCCTTTTGCTTTTCTTATGTTCCTAGATCAATTAAGATGGATTTTCTAAATTGATTTTGTAACCAGAGAGTAACTTGAGTTCCTGTAAAAGTCTTACTAATTTGGGAAAAGAGTTCCAAGGTTAATGATTTATAAATAATACATCATCTGCATATAAAATAATGTTTGTGTTATCCTCTAAACATGATGTTCCTAATATGCTGTCATCCTGTCACAGCATGATGGCTAAGATTTCAATCCCAAATGTTAAATAATAATGAAGACCGTGGGTAACCTTGCCAGACACCATGCTGTAGATCAACCCATGCAGGGAAATGGCCATTTACCTTCACTCTAGTCTATGCTTTATCATACAGGATATCGATCTCCCCAATAAACTGAGAGCTGAATCCAAAAGTCCTAAGAGCTTAACCTGTCAAATGCCATGTGTTGGTATTGCTTGTTTCTTGGAGAGATCCATTAAAGTGATTAACCTCCTCATATTTTAGGACACTGACCTTTCACACACTCAGTTTTCTCCAAGTTGATATGTTAATTCAGAAGCAGGTTAAGATGTTTGGCTAAAACTGATGCCAGGATTTTATAGTCTATAATAAGCAGAGGCATGGGTCTATATGATGATATATCTTCTGGATCTTTTTACTTCCTTATAAATCAAGGTAATATTATCCTCATCCTACTTTGGCAATTCTTCACCATGTATTTGTAAATATGCAAGTAATTTCTCTAGCCATGGAGCTACTTCATCAGTAGTTAAATCAGGCATTGAGAGATGATATCAAAATGACAAGCATTTGATAGCTACACATCTCAAAGAACATTTGTAGAAATTTGACAGAAAATACAAACTTTTTTTTCTACCCTAACCCAGAAAGCACTTTCCTGGGGGCACCTTCTTTGGAGGGCTATAACTTGGACCCCAGAAATCTAATGCTCACCAAACCTGGAGGACAGGTAGAAGTAGAGTTGCCATTCCCCCAAGGGTGCTGGGGAAACGTCACCTAGAAAAGGCATCATTGTGCTGGGGACAGCACACGGGGATGCTCTAGTATTTGGGCAAACTCTATGGTTTTGAGGCAACCCCCCCATAGACTTTGCCGAAATACCAGAGCACCCCCTGTGCAATGTCCCTGCTGTGATGACATCACTTCTGGGTGATGTCATTGCATTAGGGACATTGCGCCCACCCCAGAATGCCCCCCAAAGCTCCCCACTCCAGCCAAGGTAAGACCTGACAACCCTAGGTAGAAGATAGTCAGAGATCCCCTGTGAGTTTGGTGTCTCTAGCTTGCACAGGATCCATGCTATACACTCCTGAACGTCTGAACCTACACTTGTCAAAATGACCACCAATCACTGACAGGCAGTAATTTTGACAGGCAAAGGTTCAGGAATGTATAGACTGGATCCTGTGCAAGCTAGAGACACCAAACTCAAAGGGGACCTCCCACAGATTCTCCTCTACATGTTCTCCAAGTTCTGCCCCCCCCGTTGCTTTGAAGTTTGGTAAACATTTTGATTGAGTGGAAACAGTCTGTCTGGAAATATATCCCTTCACAAACCAGGACGAACCTCCATGAACAGTTCATGGAAAGTTCGTGCTGGTTGACCTGCCATGAACTTCACTTTGCGAACTGCAAACCAACCAAATTTGTCACGAACTTTAGCTCATGAGCCAGTTTGGGCTCATCTTTACTCATAGTAATGATTCTGAGGTAGAATGAGCAAAGATGGTTTTTTTCTGGTCAAAGTTTTGTCTTAAGAAGAACAACTTGCAGACTCTGTAAGAAGGAGGGTTCAGTTTAGACCTACATTTACGAAGCCAGTCGCATAGATCTGAGTGGGCATTCTGAACAAAGGCTGCATCCATGTAGTACCAAATATTGCACTGCTATTGTGCTTTAGCGGTTATTCACAACTGGCTTTTCCTGTGCAGGCAAGCCAATGAAAATGACTGCTATATAGACCAAGGATGGTGAAATATCCAACCATACATGATGCAGCCAAGTCTACACACTGGCTGCCAAAGTTTCCTTCTCAATTACTTCTGCTTTGGGTCGGCTATGGCTTTAATAATGTATTCATGACAAAGAGCAAACAAAAGAGGATTGAAAGTCAGTATAAATAACAGTGTAATTGAGTTTTATTTAGAAGAGATTGGAAGAAGTAAGAAATTGGGGAGGGATTAGATTACTCACAGAGCATTTAACTTCTTTGTCAATACATTTCTTATTAGTTAACCTAAAACCGGCATTTCCCAGTTTTTCATTATTCATATTTTACAATGTGACATTCAGCTTTCAATGTTCATAAATCAAAGTTGAACATATACCAAATGAACCTCCTGATATAACTTTATCGATTCCAACTTTATATCAATCCTCCTACATCTCTAGCCCCAACATTTTGCAGATTGTGCTTCCATACTAGAAATCACAGATACTAGATGAATGGTTTTGTTCCCTAATAACTAGGGAAGACGAATCATCTCTTAAATTCCCCCCAAAGCTGCTTATAAGATCTCTGTCCCTTTAAATTTAGCTCCCTTTTCCGTTCGACCCAGTTCCATAAAGTCTCTCACCTATGGGTTATTGGTTGGACTTGGTACTGGCTATGTTCAAACAACATTTGTTTTCCAGGATCATGGGCTATTAGCTTTACATTTATGATATGATATGATAAATATTTCTGTTGACTCACTAAAATACATTTTTGGTTAAGATTTTTAAAATCATGCGATGACAATAACACCAACCAGTCATAACAATTGTGAAGTGCCATGAAGATATACCAGAACACTGTTCATAATTTGTTGGGAGGTTTCCTCAGCATATGTATAATGAATAATGCAAAGGTAATCAAATGAACTGTAAATAGTTTGTTGTGGCTGTCCTTTTTCTGAACTAGCTATACAAGGGTAGCCCATGGCCTAGATCAGTTCCCTGCTCTCCATATCCTAAAAGGGCAGTTCACATTTCCTGCTAAAATACACTGGATGTCCAGATGGTTACTTAATGGGGGTGATTATTCTGTGGGTTGATTTTGTGTTTTGCCCAATTTCTCCCACATAAATCGTGGCCTCTTAAGCTAATTACCTCATCACAGCAGCACTTTTGTTATTGCTGCTAATTGGTTTGGTGCCTTTTGATCACCCTTCTGACATCCCATGGATGTTTCACTGGAGAATTTGTCTTTGAAGGTTAAGTCTGTTCTCTTCAGTAGTCCATGTCAAAAGCTGGAGACAGAATCCACCATGACACTGGTATCAAAGGTGCTTGGTTAAGTTCTTTGATAGAAGCCCTGATTCTAAGCAGTTGGAATTAGGTATGACTCTTCACGTGGAATTTGACTGGACAGCACTCCAGTAACTCACTACCATTTGTTAGCATAATGTGGAACCTTGTGAACACGCTTAAATGGATCATCATGTGGGCATATATTTTTGGATTCAGCATCAATGGGGAGTAAGATAGAATTTCTTCTCGTTTTAAACCATCTTGACTTTGTTTGCAAGTGAGTTGTTATCTTTTTGGTGGCTGAGTGTATTTGTAACATATGGGCTACAACCATAAGGGCATCTTTCTGGGAGTAAACCCAGTTGAAAAACATGGGACCTGATTAGGCTTGCTGATTAGGTCTATACAAAGGTGACCAGACAAGTGTTCTGTAATTGTATTGATGTCTCGGGCAGCAGGACATCCTGGGATAGATACAGTGTAGTTATGACGAACCCCAGTATCTTTCCATCTGTCTGACTGATTTTTCCTGCCAAATCTTCAGTTCCCCTCAGTAGCTGAGTTGCCCTACAGTAGCATGCATATATTATTTGTCCTTTAAGGCTTGATTGTCCCACCCTATGTTTGAGATTTTTAGTTTAGGCTTTTTATAAGCTCAGGAACTCTACTGAAAATACAGGAGCTGTCCAGTTTTGTAAACCCTTGAGAAATGGCACTTGAGTTTAGCCCCTTGAAATGCAAAGTAAAAAACTCCCCCGAACTCTGCCAAGCTGCAAGCGCGGGAGTCTCCAGCTCCCTATGCCTCTGGGGAAGATTTATGGGGGCAGTCAAATGTTATTTTCCAAGTTTAAAGTTAGTAGAAAAGCCAACAATACTCACTAAATCTTCACCAAGGATGTTAGTGACGGGGTGTGGAAGCCCTTATATGGGGTTGTTACAACTTGCCAGTCGTGCTCACGGCTGGTCTTTTGAAGCTTCTGCATCAAGACGATCTGATTCCATCTCCCGCTGTTGCCACAGGAGGGGGGTTCAGATGAAACTCTTCTGCTGCCAGTTTCTACACCCGAGCTACTGGAGAGACTCCTGACCCGTCCAGTATGTCCGGAAAGGTCAAAAAAGTCCACTAAAAAGCTCCAAAAGCTAGTGAAACTCAGAGAAAGCCCTGAGTATTCAACTAGGTCATTGCACAGAAGTTCCTCTGCACTGAAACCTTCTATCTGCTTGCTGGGAAAAGTCTTTTACTTTTAAAGTGGCTTTGAAAGTGGCTGATTTGATCTACGGAGAGAAGAACAGGCTTGTGGATGTAAAATGGCGATCGTGACTCTTCTATCTGTGTAGTTCACTGATTAGTGAAGGCTGCCTGTGCAGGAGCGTGATGGCTTTTTAAAATGTGATGGAAAAGAAGGAAAATGCCTTTGGAAACATATTGCAGCTGTCAGAGTACAAACGAGAGAAGTACTGGGATCGTTTAAAGTTACAATTAGAGATAAAAATCACAAACTCTCTCTGCCAAGCTCTGGAAGAAGTCTTTGAAAGAGGGAGCATGTTTCTCGAGAAGCAAGATGAAGAGCAAGAAGACCAAGCACAGATGACGTCATATATTTCACAAATCGAGGAGTGGCTGGAACTGTCTCAACACTTGATACTCAGAATGAGAGATTTATTCAGCTGCAACTTTGGAGATTCTTCAGTGACTTTGACACTGGCTGGATACAAGACAGCCCTGGCTGAGTTGGTGAGACATGACTGTATGTGCTATCTCACAAGCAAGACTAAAGAGGATGAGACCTTCAAAGATTGGAGGCATATAATATTAATGATTCTGGGGAGACATTTGCAGAGAAAACAAAAGAAGCTTATATTTTACAATTATTTGTAACAATATATCTTAACTGTTTGCATGTTTTAACTGATCAAGGAGATAAAGATTTATCTATAGTGGAACTCCATTAAGAAATACTTGCTTATATATTATTCTCCTTTTTCTTCTCTCCTTCCTTCTTTTGAACTTATATATAATATTTCTTGACTGTTTGCATGGCTTAACTGGTCAAAGAGATAAAGATTTATTTAGTTGAACTCGAACTGCTAAGAAATACTTGTCTTTATATTATTTCCTTTTTCCTCCTTTTCTCTGAACTTATATTGACATTTGAAAAATGATTGATTAAGAATATAATCTGTAGGGGGGGCGGGGCGTCGAGAGAGAAAATGGAGGACGTGTTCTAGAGGAGCTCTCAGAATCCCTTCCTTCCTCTCCCCTCTAAACGAATTTAAAAGCGACTTTTCCTCCCACAAGGAATGGGAAAACAAAGCAAATACAGACAACATACAAACAACTCAACAACCTCGCATTTAAAAAGCTTTTTTTCAAAAAGAAAAGCCGGTCTTCGGGACGCTAAATAGCGGGCAAGCGGCAAACAAGATGGCGTCGGGAACGAAGCCCTCGGAACAACAGCCAGCGGCTCTTACCAAAAAAGATTTCGACGCCACCATTGCAAAACTCAAAGCGGAAATATTTGAGACTATTAATGCTGCATCAAAACCGATTGTGGATCGAATAGACGAGCTTCAAAACTCGATGCAACAAATTGCAATCACCGCGGATACTGCAATGGAGGCATCAACCAACAACCAAGAAGATATTAGAGGCCTCCTTGATGCCGAAACGTGGACCAGGGAACGAATCATTCTGTTGGAACACAGAACGAGAGAAAAATTCCTAAAGTTTCGTGGGTTCCCTGAGCAACTTGAGGAAGAAAAGCAACTCACTTCATTTCTTGCCGGCTGGCTAACGTCTGTAATACAGTTTGACGACGACACTGAACCCATGATTACGAGAGCGTATCGCATTGGAAACGCCAAGGCAGACAAGCGAAAGGGTCCGAGGGACATAGCAGTTGAATTCCTGGATCTGACAATTAAGCAAAAGATTCTGCAAGAAACGAAAAAAGCTAAAAGCTTCACATTCAAAAACGAGGAGATCACTATTTTCCCGGATATTCCACAGGAAGCTCTCCAGATCAGGCGGCTACTTAAACCCATAACGTCTAAGCTTAATGATGAAGGTGTGAAATATAAATGGGCTACTACAGGTTATCTCCAAGTCTGGTATAAAGGTACTTTGCATCAGGCAGCAGACATCGAAGCTGGCAACGAGCTACTTGAAGCAATCGGCCTTCGAGCTGAAGAAGAGATGGAAACCGGATCTGACCCAACAGGCAAAAAGCGTAAAAGACCAGAGAAATCTACCCCACACAGATGGAGAAGAGTAACATCTAGAAGACGAATGAACTTTTAAGACTTCATTGCCGGTCCTTTGGCATAGAGGCACAGGTATTAAGAAGCATAAGATATGAAAACAGAGAAGTTGAATGTTTGGTTGCTTGTTTCTGTTTTCTCAGCTTAAGTATTAATGCTAAATAAGTATTTTGAGGAGATTATAGTTCACATGAAGAGGGGAGGGAGGGGGGGTAATCTGGTTCGATCCTCTGGATTCCCCAATGAAGGTTATGGAGATTTTTGGTATTCTAGGTTGTTTTTTTATGGTTTTGTGTGTAGTCCCTAAGTTTGAGCCATTACAGCTCAGTGAAGGGTATTACCTTTCACACAGGGACCATAGGGTTAGGGGGGGTGGGGAGGGTGGTTGGGGGAAGTTAAGAGTCTTATGTAGGCATGATAGTACTGTACAACAAAAGTGTTTTGAGAATTTAGTTTCAGATTGTACAAGAGCACTTAAATTTGGAATTTCTTATGGCTTTCATATAACACAACACTCCAAATGGCTGAATTCAATATAGTGTCTTTGAACTGTCATGGCCTGAACAATTATGTTAAGGCCAAACGTATTGCCAAACAATTGCAGCGTCAAAAAATTCAAGTAGCGTTCCTACAGGAAACGTATATTAAAAATAAGGAAACAAAAGCTCTACCATCAGCCTGGTATCCAACACAGATCACGGCCCCTGGAACGAATAAATCAAGAGGGGTGGCTATTACACTCTCTAGAGATTTTAAATACAAGATAGTTAATACACTGAGGGATGATGATGGCAGATTCCTATTTTTAAATGGGCAATATGAGGAAGAAT
Source organism: Gekko japonicus (assembly GCF_001447785.1). Classification (NCBI taxonomy): domain Eukaryota; kingdom Metazoa; phylum Chordata; class Lepidosauria; order Squamata; family Gekkonidae; genus Gekko; species Gekko japonicus. The sequence continues at coordinate 1,394,365 of NW_015168054.1, forward strand.
TTTTAACTCTTGCTACTGTATATGTACCCAACCTAAACCAAATCCAGTTTATTGCTAATGTGTTAAAGAAACTACATAATTTTGCTAAGGGCCCAATAATCTTGGGGGGCGATTTTAATTGTGTAATACACCCAAAATTGGACAAATCATCTACAACTGTGTCTGGGATGTATAGGAAGCTAGGTAAAACAACTTCACCATTTCAACAATTGTTAACAAAATATGGATTACACGATATTTGGAGGAGCCAACATGAAATGGAAAGGGATTATACGTACTACTCAAATAGATTTAAAACCCACACACGCATAGATTACATTTTTATATCAACAAAATTATTGGAGTGTACTATTAAGTCCTCAATTGGAAACCAATTATGGTCGGACCATGCCCCGGTTCTTTGTACCATACAAAAAACTTTAGAAAAACAATATAAACCAACTTGGAAATTTAATAAAATTCTTTTATATGAGCCTGAAACTAGACATACCTTGCAAAAATTATTGCAGGAGTTTTTTGAATTTAATATTACTAAAGAGGTCTCCTTTAATACCATTTGGGAATCATCTAAGGCTTATATTAGAGGGCACTGCATTTCGTTATTAGCTAAAACTAGGAAAGAGAAACGAAAGCTTCAATCTGAATTACAACACTCGATAAAGTTACTGGAAATTAAGCATAAGCAAACATGCAGTAACAAAGTGTATAAACGTTTACAAAATGTGAGAAAGCAATTAGAAATGTTGGAAACTTCAGATATTTTTAAAACCAACTTTAATTACTTTAAAAACAATACAACTCAATCATCCAAAAGATTAAAATTTTTATCATGGAAAATTAAAAAAAGAACAATGGAAAGACAAATTTTTGGCCTTCGCAACAAACACAACGTTCTCCAACACTCCACTACACATATTCTTGACATATTGGAATCCTTTTACACCAAGTTATATTCTACATCAAACCCAAAACAGGAGGATATTTTGAGTTTCTTAAACAATTTAGAGACTTTACCAAAGTTAAAGGAGGAACATCAGTATGTTTTAGAACAACCTTTCACAATAGGAGAACTTGAAAGGACAATTAAGTCACTAAAAAATAACAAAGCCCCTGGCCCTGATGGGTTCATCAATGAGTTTTATAAAACTTATTTCCCCTCTATAAGTCCGGTACTGCTAGAAGTTTGTAACTCAATACGCCTCACAGGACATATGCCTGAAACATGGAAAAAGGCTAATGTAGTGTTGATTCCCAAAAAAGATAAAGAGCTTACCAATCCGGCATCATACCGACCTATAACTTTAGCAAATACTGACTACAAAATTTTTACCAGTATGATTGCCACGAGGCTTAAAACTATTATTGGTCAATATCTACATCTTGACCAGACGGGTTTTATCCCCACAAGAGATATAACGGATAATATCAAAAAAACGTTAAATATACTACATTTTGGTAAAAAGAATACTGCCCAATCATCATTGTTATTGACTGTAGATATACAAAAAGCGTTTGATTCCCTAGAGATTCCGTATTTAACAACGCTAATACAGCACTTAAATTTTGGAGAAACTTTTTGTAATCTAGTACAAGCTATTTATGAAGATCCTACAATTTGTATTCTCACAAACGGAGCTTCAACTAAGCCCATCACACTCCAAAGAGGAACAAAACAGGGATGTCCCCTTTCCCCCCTCCTTTTTATATGGGCTATGGAACCACTAGCGTGTGCTCTCCGAGAGGACATTAATTTTGAAGGAATTAAAATAGCAGGAAAAGAATTCAAGATTAGTATGTTCGCGGATGACGTCATGTTGTACGTCTCGGCGCCCAAAAAGTCACTCCATGCTATCCAAATCGCTTTTAACAAATTTGGAAAATTGGCTGGTCTGTGTATAAACAACTCAAAGTCTTTAATATACAAAATAAACGTAGAAAAGCAAATGGAAACAGACATCAAAGCAATTTATGATTTTCAGTGGATTGAGAATCATTTCTCTTACCTTGGAGTCAAAATACCAAAGAATTTGAATGAAATAACCCAAATAAACCATATAGCAACTCATAAAGAAATAATGAATAATTTACAAAAATGGAACTCCAATTCATTTTCGTGGTTGGACAGGGTAGCAATATTAAGATCGTATATTTTGCCCAAATATATGTACCTATTCAGAGCTCTCCCAATATGTATCCCTCCCAATTTACTTCACAAATGGCAAAAGGACATATATGGGTTCCTGTGGAAATTTAAGGCACCGAGAGTAAAAGCGGAAACTATGAAAAAACCAAAAAATAAAGGAGGATTAGCCACTCCAGATTTAGTTTTATACTATAAAGCATCAATTTTAGCTTCAGTGGTTAGACAATACAATTCAGAAACCCAGCTTGATTGGAAGTGGATTGAGGAAAAAACATCTAAGCCACTAAACTTTCAAGCTTTGCTATGGGACTCTAGCTTTTCTAAAGTTCAATCTAAAATCCAATCTCCGTATTTGAAAAATACACTTAAAGTATGGTATCAGTTTAAGAAGTTACTTACCTCACCGTTCTCTAAGTTGAGTACGTTTTGTGGACAATCGTGGTTTCCTCCAGCTGAAGAGAGCGTTTCGTTTCATACATGGAAGGAAGCAAACATAACAAGAATAATTGATATTACTAATAAGAAAACAGTGTTAGAAAAAACTAGTTTAGAAAGAAAATACAAGACACAAATAAAATGGTTTGAATACCTCCAAATACGTCATTTTATTGAGCATTCAAATTTTAAGTTATCAATAGAGACTCCCCTCACAGATTACGAACGCTTACTATATTATAACACCAAAAAAAGGGGCTTAATTTCCAAAACTTATAATATATTATTAGCCCGACAAATGGAAAACAAACTTAGTTATCAAAGAATATGGGAAAAGGATCTAAAGGTACAAGTAACTGAGGATCAGTGGAAACAAATTTGGAAAACTCATCAGCATTTGTCGAAATCCCTCTATGTTCAAGAGGCTAATTATAAAGTTCTATTACGTTGGTATATGACACCAGCCAAGTTGACCCACATAGTTCCTCACTTATCCCCTTTATGTTGGAAAGGTTGTAATAAAAAAGCCACCTATTTTCATTGTTGGTGGGAGTGTGAAATTATACATGATTTTTGGATTCAAGTTACCAAAGAAATTAAAAAACTAACTAAATGGGAACCTCCTATGGATCCTAAACTAATTCTTTTGAATTTATGGACTGATGAGGTCATAACAAACTTAGAGAAGAGTCTAATGAACCTCTTATTTACTGCTGCAAAAATACTGATTGCGAAACACTGGAAGGACAAAAATCCACCTAACATCTTTCACTGGCTGCATAAAGTTTGGGATATTTTTTTATTAGAAAATTTTAATACACTTCATACAGAACTCCAAACTGAATGTGAATTCAGAAACCCGTTGAATATTTGGTATCCCATTTTAGACAATATCAATATAGATAAATATGACTGGGAAACTATTAGAAATGTGAAACTTAAAATATTATTGTATAACTGAATTGTAATGTTCGAATACAGTTAATGTAGTTTATGATTGAATGGTTCTAGCTTATATATTGTTGTATTTTATGGATTTTTGTATAGCACGCTGCTGCGGTGAAGTTAATAGTTAATAATTCTGAAACGTTGTTATGTGAAGTGTACAGTCTTATACGGTTTTATTTCCTAACGACATTTATGTCTACAAATGTTCTAAGTTGTTGTACTTATAGAAAAATCAATAAAACATAATTTAAAAAAAAAAAAAAGAATATAATCTGTAGTTATAAATACCGACTATTTTTATTGTTCCAATCGATTAGTGAAAGTTATAAGTAATGGTTGGCCTACTTGATTGAAATAACAGGTTTGGGATATATATAATGCTTGAACTGAAAGTTGAGGGGGAAAAATTATAGGGCAGTCTGATTTTTAGAATGGGCTTTGCAGAGAAAAAATAGTAGTAATGGGCTGATTATCTAGAGAAGATGTAATGATTTATTGTTGTGAGAGATAAGATGGACTTACACAGAAAGCATATTGGCATTGTAAAGTTAAGAAAAATATAAAATACCATGCTCAATTTTGCAAGTATATTGGATTTTGAAAGCTAGTAATGCTAAAAAGGAGAAGGAATATCTTAAGGGGACCAAACTGTTCTTATATAAGAAATATATGCCCAAATTAGAACTGTTAAACTGTTGAAACACCTGCTTCCTTCCCTTTCTATTTTTATGATTATAAAACTGATTAATAATATTGTAGTATAGGTAAAATGAAATATAGCAGATAGGATATCGAAAAATGAACTATATACCGGGAATAGACTTTTGATTAAGGATATTTGTTGTGGAATATAAGGCTAAACAAGGGGGGAAAGGGAACAATGTATCTAAAGAGGTTATGAACAAGACAATGTCTAGGAATTTTAAAAATGTATTGCTCTTTTCTTTGTTGTTGTTTTGTGTAATCCTTAAAAAAATTAATAAACTTTGCCTATTTGGGCAAGTTAAAAAAGAGAGAGAGAGAGAAATGGCATTTGAGGCAAATTAACTTTCAAAAACATAATAAAGATTCTATTAAACAGGCAGGAAATAACTGTATAACGGGTATAGTCAAGGTTTTGAGATTGCGGAGGTAACAACTTTGTAATATTTACAGAGTTAAATTCATAGAACAATCAAGAGAGTGTATTTGTAGTTTTGTTTCAAGGCTTTCTATTTGTTTCTTTGAAAGGTACTTTGTTTAGTATGTTTCATCACAACACAGTTCTTATTGATGATTCTAGGTTTCTTCCTTCAGATATTACAGGTTTTTCATTAACTCCTGAGGTGTCTAAGCTACTCCCCTTTATCACAGACCCATCCCCTTTTACTGTCAGGAAGTTATTCTCCTTGTCCCTAAGAAGCAATGATTCATTTTACTATTTGGCTTGTCTGGGAGTTCACTGTAACTTTCTAGACCTTCTGCCAAATCCTTCTCCAGTATCCTTGTCTGTATAAGGTTGTTTTGTAGCTTTGCTTACTGAGAATCTAAGTTCTCCCTCAGAGCAGTGTTAAAATGTTTAGACAATGGGTTTTTTCTGTAGAAGTACTTTCATTTTTCTAAATAATTAAAAATATTTTTAAAAAATATTAAACATTTCAGTATTTATAACAATAATAAAACCAGTATAAAGAAACATAGAAGTAATTTTCTCCTGACTATTGCCTGTCAGAAAACACTGACTCCCCAAATGTCTCTTCCCTCAGAAGCTAACCTCTGGCTACTGATTCAGATGTTAGATTTCAAAAGACCAAATTGCAAAAGACCTTTTTTCCTTCCAGATCAGCTGTTTTTATTATCTCTCTCAGCTGATGCTGGCCAATCAGAAAGTGAGCAGAGCAGTCAATCACCTTAGCTCTTCTATCCAGGGAAGATTAACTCCTAACCTCCCTGACTCTCTGTACCAAGCAGCATTTTTAAAAGCCTGCTTTTCTGTGCTATCCATCACAGTAATCCTAAACAGAACTGTTCCCTTCTAAGTCCACTGACCTGGATGGCCCAGGCTAGCACAATGTCATCAAGTCTTAGAAGGACGAAGGTTACTCTTTTTTGGGGGGGTGCCCAACAAGAAAGTTCAAGGTCGCTACACAGAGGCAGGCAATGGCAAACCACCTCTGAACATCTCTTGCCTGGAAAACCTCTGAGATCACTATAAGTTGTCTGTGACTTGATGTCACTTTCCACCACCAAGTCCACTGCAGTCAATAGGCTTAGAAAGGTGAAACTCTGTTTATGACAGCAGTGTTAGTTTGTGCAGGGGTTATTTCGTAGAAAAAGAGCTGCAGGAGCTCTTAAGCATGCCTAATAAGCTATTAGCATAATAGCTCATTAGCATATGCCACACCCCCTGACATCACCAGAAGTGATGCCAGAAAGGGAAGCAAAAGGGGGGGAGGCATCTTCAAAAGGCTCCCCTTCGCTCCCCTTCCCTTCCCCAGCACTTTAAACCCCTTCTTTCTTCACTCCCCTCCCCCACTCACCTTGGCAGGTCGGCTGGAGAAGGGGAGGCTTTTGAAGATGCCCCCCCTTTTGCTTTGGCCTGCCAAGGTGGGCTGGGGGGGAAGCAAAGAGAGAAGGGGTTTAAAGTTTGAACCCCTTCTCTCTCCATTCTATTCTAGGAGGACATAGGATAGAATGGCGAGATCGCGCCACTGTTTCGGCACAACTCCAAAGACAGGGGGTTTAAAGCTTAAACCCCTTTTTGATCCCCCCAGCCCGCCTTTATTTTTATGTATTTATATTTTATTCGATTTATATCCCGCTCTCCTCTAAGGCTCAGGGCGGCTAACAATTGGGGCGAAAGCCATAATTAAAACAATTAATAACATGATAAAAACATAACAACATTATAACAAAGTGCTGGTGCTCTGATGTTCCCAGTTCCAAGGTGGGTTCCGGTAGGGTGGATCTGGACCAACAACGTAAGTTCCAAAGCGGCAGATAACCAGTCTTCTTCCCAGGGCCCGCTTGCAGCCTGATGGTGTCTCCGCCAATTTTCGGTGGCGGTGCATTGGTGGAACAGTAAGCTTGGCAGGCTGGCTGTGAAAGGGGAGGCTTTTGAAGATCCCCCCTTTTTTGCTTCTCCAGCCAGCCTGCCAGGGGAAGTGAAGAGAGAAGTGGTTTAAACTTTAAACCCCTTCTCTCTGGAGTCGTGCCGCAGTGGCGGCATGATCTTTCCATTGTATTCTATGGGGCCATAGAATACAATGGAAAGATCGCACCACAGCAGCGGTGTGACTCTTGACTGAAGGAGCTTGGGGGTGGGGTGGGGAGCTGGGGGTGGGGCTTGCTGCCACCGGGGCTGCCAGAGCAGTGCTCCGGCATGCTCCGGCCCCAAACGACCCCTGAGTTTGTGAACATATGGTAATAGACAAAAGGTGTCAAGACCAGGTTCCTGTGTAGTTGTAGCCATGATGTCTGCAGTGCCAGCAGGGGAAACCTGTAATTCCTCTTCTTCCCCCCACATGCCACAAGCAAATTAGGTACCTCCATTTGCTCTAAAATCTAAATCAACTGTGGTTTGCATGAAAACCAAGATTCCAAACTAATCCCTCTTGCAGGGGAACTAACCCCTTCTTGCATCCTGATTTGCAGGACAAACACAAGCTAGAGTTTGCCAGTTTGAATGGAGCAGCCAGCTACTTTGAAGCAAAAGCAGGTATAAATGAATTTTTATTCAGAGTTATTTTAGTCTAAACCCACGGAAATCAGTGGCTTAGAATGAAAGAGAATTGCACTGTAATTAGCTCACTTACATGAGTGGAGAAGGTTTAGCTATATAGAAAAGAGTTATGAAAGGCAGAGTGGTTATGTTGTACTTCCTGGAAGGAACCAGGAAGTAGTATATCACCCACTTTCCATTTTTCTTCAGTTGGGATTCAGCATAGTGAGAAAAGCTACAACTCTCTATTCAGTTCTTTAGAAAGTTGCAAATCCATTTGATTTTGATTGTGTAAGTCAGGACAAACTCTAAAATAGCACATGAGTGAACCTCAGGTTCCTTCAGGGCTTGTCCCTGAAGCACTACAGCATAATGTCTGAATCAAGCCTTGGATTCCCATTCTTAGATGCTTTGTCTAAACAGGAAACTCTACAAGAAAAATGAATGTTTTAAGTCCACCAGTGGAGATCTCCAATGATACCAACTAGGGTTGTATAGGAAGGAAGGAAGGAAGGAAGGAAGGAAGGAAGGGGGATATTTCAAATTGAGATATATTGGAGCAAAGAAAAAAAACAGACAGGAAGGAAGGAAGGAGGGAAGGAAGGAAGGAAGGAAGGAAGGAAGGAAGGAAGGAAGGAAGGGGCATATTTCAAATTGAGATATATTGGAGCAAAGAAAAAAATCAGTATTCCTTGTGTTCCAAATATGATATTCGGATCCAGATTTTTGGCTTCATTATTCCCTATGCAGAAGCTTTCCTGGGAAGCTGGGGGTGTTTTTAAAGATATTGGCACCAACATTTCAGGGGAGCTGCTGGTGTCTGTCCTTTAAAGTCAATTGGACCAAGGGGTCTAATTCTATGGCCCCCTGAACAAGGTGCCCCAACATGTCCTCCATTGTTTCCTATGGTGTGTGTGTGTGTGTGTGTGAAAAATGTAAACCTGAGATATCTCCCCATAGGAGCGCTATTGAAAGCTATCACTAAGCCCAACCAATTTAAAACGTGAGAATCTGAACCCTGAATCTTAATCTATGTAAAACATGAGAATCTCAACCTTTGAAAAGTCATGAACGTGTTAATGTAAATCATGTGAATCCACAAAACACACACACTCACACACCCAACACATAACAAAAATACTTGAAACTGACAGGATATTACCTAAAGCAGCCTGGCAAGCTGATACCAAGCCCTGGGTAACAAAGAAACACTAGTGGGGAGGGGTGAACCTTGGGAGCCTGCAAAAGCCAGCCCCCATTATTCCCAGTTAATCCTGAATATTTCCAGGATTTTTCAGGACTTTTTTTTTTTGTATCAATCCTGTATATATTTTGGAGACCTGAATATATACTATCTACATATATTCATATCTGTGTGCACATCCCTAATGCCAACTTGATTTTGGATTCCTATTTTGTTAATTAGTTTTTCCCCCTGTGATCTTTGTGTGTGAGAGTGTGTGTGTGTGTTTGTATTGTAGATCATTCTTATTTCATTTGAATGCATTCTACAGCAATGGTACAAAGACTTCCTTTAAAAAAAAGAAGAAGAAGAAGAAGAGAGAATTCAATATTGGCTATTCTTTACAATTTCCCCACAAATAATGAAATCTGCCTATCAGGGCAATTTATATTTTATTACATACATATTCCTTAAAGTTATTAGTTTCTGCTCCTTTTTTTACTTAATGACTTTCTTATGAGTTCAAGCTAAGCATAGTTACATAATAAATATCATTACATTTCCATTTATTTTCATTAAAAAAGCCCAAAAAAACTTCTCTTCTTGTTAACCAAAGCACTCCAAATAAATTATGCACCAAAACACTTTCCATAGCCTAGAGTTATAAAAGGCCCTTAATGCACTCACAGAAACCTTTTAATCTAATTGGTTGTCTGTCTTCATGCTATTGATAATTAGGGATATTTATATTTGCAGTGCAAAATATCTCCAAGAAAAGCATAAACTGGAATCCTAGGTAAATTGATTATACAGCTTCAATAATAGTTCATGGCACGAATAAGGATCAGTTCAGACATTTATCAGCAGCAGGGTTTGCAGAAGGACAAGTGGGACATGCACATTCCTCACTTTGGATATTATACCAGAAGCAGGGGGTGAAAAGTGAGTCACTCATACATCTTCCATTGGCAAATGTCTGATTCTCTCACACAGAAAAGTATATAAAGCCAAACAGCCTCAAAAGAGAGTATGATGTCATCATTGAGCACATCCTGCATTTCCAAACACAGATGATTTCAACAGAATGGATGACAGGATTGCCAGCTCATCCAGAGCATTTGGGGGTGTAGAGATCTTCAAAATGGCATTGTGCAATGTTGCAATATCACTTCTGGTTAGGAATCCAGCTAGGATGCTCTAGGATTCCCTCCAATCTGTGCAGTAAAAACCATAGACACTGGAGAAATTCCTAGAGCATTGCAGCATCATGGCAGTGTCACTTCTGGTTTCCAGCCAGAGCTGACATTGTGGCATTGTGCAACACCTTTCCCCCCCTCTCAGTTTCCTCCTGCTGTTCCACTGAGTGCCAGCAGGGGATGACAGGATTCTGGCAAGGGTTTACCTGCTTATAGCGGGTGGCACCCATGATGGATGACTGTAAACGAACTCTTTTAAAGATACCATTGTAGTGCTGCAAATTATCCACTGGCACAGAAGGAGGGGGCAATGGGGATAGGAAAACACGGGATCTTTACAACTGTGCTATCTCTCCCTTATATATAAAGCCGTAGTGGACTCCAACGTTCCAAATGCGCACCGTTAGTGTTTGGATGGTGGAACTGCTACTTACTGTAAGTCCACCAATAAGGAGAAGAAGCCCGGTCCCGCCCACACCACCACTGCCGCCAAAATTCGCCTCACGAGCTACCCAAGACAATTTTCATTGCAGGACAAGGACGAGGATGGCGAGGGTCCTGCAAGCTGCCACTTTCTGAATCACTGAGGTAAACCTGCCTTCCCCCGTCGAAGCCCGGCGACCGGAGGCTGTAGCCTCCGCTCGCCCAGCTGGCTCCCCCCCGTACCCACTCTAAGATGGGCGACAGAGGCTGTAGTCTCTGGTCGCCCAACTGGCTCCCCCCCTGCACGCCCATTCTAAGACGGGCCTCCGGTCGCCCAGCTGGCTCCCCCCCACGCCCACTCTAAGTCGGGCGACAGAGGCTGTAGCCTCCGGTCGCCCAGCTGCCTCCACCCCCCCGTGCGCACTCTAAATGGCCCAGAGCATCAGCCCACCCAACCCACCCACCCACTTGAGAGCACCCGATTTCCCTTCCCCACCCCCCAGTTGCAGACCACCCACTCGCCGCACCTCCATTTCCCTCCCCCACTCTAGGCCCCCCCGCGCCCAGTGGAAGGCCGGCGACAGCGGCTGTGGCTGACTATCGAACGCCTCTCCCTCTCTCTCTTCCCCTCCCCCACCTCCAAGCGGCCCATTTGTTGGAGCACTTGAAGTGCTCCTCAGTGGCTCCTTCCTGCCGCTGTCGCTACAGTCCCAATTTCCGTCCGCCCCCCCCCCCCAACGAGCCAGGCCTTTGGGGGAGCCCAGGGAGGGGCACTCCAGGGGTAACTAAGACACTCCACCTTCTCCATTCCTCCCTTCCACCCACCTTTCCTTCCTATTCTCCATTCCTCCCTTCCACCCACCTTTCCTTCCTATCTAGGGCCCGTTGTCTACCGCCACAACGGGCTTTGCTTACTAGTAAGTCATATAACTCAGTAAGACTCACACAAGGCTGAGTTCTTGAGAATACATATTCCATTCCATAACAACATAATAAGTAAAACTAGTAGGTATGACAAAACAGCAAATTCTGCAGAGTCACCATAGCTAGCAAACAGGTGAAACATAACTGCAGATTCACTTAGACACGTTGAAATATATAAAACAATGGTTCCTCAGTCACCCAGTCTGGAAGATGTAGTTCTTCAGATCCATGACATTCTTGGGCAATGTAAGAGGCCTCAAATGGTTTATTTGCTTTAAACAGTCCAACATGCAACTTCCACGGGATTTTCCTAAGGGGAAAAGTATTACCCTTTTTGTGGAAACAAGGCTTCTTTTGCATTATGAAAAGTACTGGGTTCACCGCATGGAAGACTCGGACGACGACATACTGTAGCACACGTTTATTGTACTTCACACAGACAAAGACTGACTAGAAACGGCCAACAGGGCCAACTATATACATATCCACCCAGCAACCCCCCATTCCCATTGGAGGGTTTGAATGTCTCGCCAAGGTGGCTATTGGTTGGGGCTGGGGGATCCAGGATCCGAAGTTTCCATCGTTCTCGGATCCAAGCTCTGGCATGTCCCGTGGACCCCTGGTGGCGGTCCATGTACATAACACATTATTTCTCCTAAGAATTTCCTTTAGCCCTTTTGCTAGTTTGAAGGAGGAAAATGAGACTTCTCATCACTAATCATCATCATCTATTGTTTATTATTTATTTAGAAATGTGGCATGCTGAGTGATGCATCTAGTAAAAACAGTACAATACAAAACAACATGAACCACCAACATTAAAAACATTTTCCCCCTTTCAGGCTAATTGGCTTGGACAGTGACTGACATAGCCAGTCTCTCACTTACACAGAACTACCGATGGGCAAAACTCCCTGGGATCATATCATTAAGAGCCTGGCTATTTCAAAATGACAGTGGAGCACCTTTCAGAATCCCCCCCCCCAAGTTTTCCAATTGCTGATAAATAAATAGGTCTTGTAAATACGGTAGCTTGGCCTCCCCTGGCAGTTGGCAAGAGGGCCATGGGCTGGGATATGGGGGAGCTGCAATGCCAGCTGCAGAAGCACTTCCTGTTAAAAACAACAGCAACAACACAGAAACAATACATGCAGCTCTAGGAATCACCAGAAACATTATGGTTTTACCATTAAAAAGTTTGTGGCAGTTCCTGGAGCTACCCTATGTCACTTCCGTGGGTTTTTTTCTTTCTGCAAGAAGTGAAATGGTGCTGTAGCTGGCCTCATTGGTTTTTATTATTTTTCATAATCCAACAGAAGATTGTGGAATTAGAATTCATTCGCAAACTCAAGAGCCCCTGTGGACTTAATAGGGACCTAACTCACTACAGGTGCTGTGAGCTCACATATCCCACCCCTTACAGTGCTTAACTTGTTCCACTATCTCATTTAGTCTTGCATTAGATCTACTCTGATGTTGAGGACCGGAAGTGTCTCACATCTACTCTAGGAGAACTGAGGCCCCTGCCACATGGGGCGGAAAGGGATGGGCTGAAGCGCGGCTTCTGAAAGCTGCACCAAAAGAAACATGCCGCGGCGGGATCACATTGATCCCCTGAGCCACGGGGCATCCCCTCCCCGGCATGATCAGATGCCGGGGGAAGCGACGGAGGGGAACGGGAGACTGCCGAACTGCGCATGTCTGAGCATGTGCAGTTCAGGCAGAAGCCGGGGATGCACCGGCAGAAAGACGGGCCGGCGATCCCACGGCCGGCATCGATGCGGCCGTCGTGGATGAACCACCTCGGTAGATGGTTCATTTTTGATGCGTTTTTTCGGGGGAAGGGCCGGATCGGGGACGGGTGCGCAACGCTGCCCATATGTTGCAGTGGGATTGTGCCCGTTTGCTCCGGCCCTGATCCAGCCCACTCCCGGCCCAAAACCCCTTGTGTGGACAGGGCCTGAGTTTTCTTTTGATTGGATCTTGTTTTACTCTACCCTCACTTTGTAGCATCCCTCCACACTGGGTATTTAACCTAGTCTATGGATGTGTAGTGCTTCAGTGGCTCAAGTGGTTAAGACGCTGAACTGCAGACTGGAAGGTTGGTGGTTCAGCACTTTGAGACCCAAGTGCCGCAGGACGGAGTGAGCTCCTGTCTCTGGCCCCAGTTCCTGCCAACCTAGCAGTTCGAAAGGATGAAATTCTCTTCAGCTTGGAAACGGAAATGAGCACCACATCCCTAGAGTCGGATTTGACTGGCTTTCGGGCAAGGGAAACCTTTACCCTTTACCTATGGACGTATACTTCTATGAGTGAGCTCTGACTCATAAAACTCATGCTGAAATAAATGTTGTTAGTTTTTAAGGTGCTACCTGACTCTTATGTGATTTTGATCACCTGACAGTAAGTATCCTCCCTATCAGAGGAGAGTATATTACTACTACTAATAAAGTTCCTACAAGTCACTGTAGCAACACTGGGAGATTCTGCATTGACTTTTCTCTCCGTTGTTTTACCAAACCCACGTTGGAACAGAAATTCCCCTCTGCATTGCATGCTGCTTTCACTTTCTTAGATCATCGGGTTTTATGGTACCTTCTGCATAAATTTATGGCCATTCAGGGGTGACTCCGCAGTCAGTACGGCATTGCTATGTGCCATGCTGAACGTGGTTTTAAGCTGGACCTTTTCCTTAGTGTTGACAAAATGTGGAACAAATGTGTGGGGTTTTCAAGGCAAGAGATAAGCAGAGGTGGTTTGCAATGCTCCCTCTAAGCTGTGGACTCTTGTGAGCAAAAATTGTACTTTGTGAGCTACTGGCATTAAAGTTGTGGCTGCTGTGTGAAATTGTTTGCTCTGGAGCCATCCTTCCTGAGCTAAGACAAAAATGTGTGAACTGGAGACTTAAAAACTGTGAGCTAGCGCACAGTAACTCAGCTTAGAGGGAACACTGGTGGTTTGCCACTGCTTTCTTCTGCATAGCAACCCTGGTCCGCCTTGCTGCTTTCCCATCCAAGTACTGACCAGGTGACTCTGCTTAGCTTCCAAGCTTGGTCTACTCAGGACTAGTCAGGCTGCTAGAGGATATGGGGCCAATCTTATTCATCACACACAGTTCCATTGTACAGACCATCTGGGCTCAGCAAGAAGAAAGAGGTTGTGGGGATGGCTATCTGAGTAAGAGGTTTCTCCACCCTACAGAAGGGACCAGAACAACGAGGAAAAGTCAGGAAGAAAGAATCGGGTGGCTGTTGCATTAGAAGGTGCAACACTTGCATTGAACAGATAAGCAGCCGTGTTCCCTGGGGGACCCTTCATGGAGAGAGGTAACTATTGCAGGGAGGCATTAATTGCCCTCACTCCTGAACTGTGGCTTGAGAGATAAGAGCTCCGATCCCTTGTGCAAACAGCCTCAATTAGTTAATTCCACTCTGCCTCTGAGCACTTCATAACTCCAGCCCCAAAGATAAGCTATTATCTCTGAAGCCGAAATGTGTGGAAACAAGCACCTAATCACTCAGCGGCAAAGAGCCATTCCGTAATAAGGTTTGTTTACACAGGCGCTCCCTTGAGCCTCAGTTGTGGAGATAAGCTGCCCAGGGCAGCTGGACAGCAGCAAGCCACTCCGCCTGCAATTTTTTTTAAGGCATAAAAGCACAAGAGCCATGCTGAGAGAGGATCCGTTTCAATTCCCGGCGTTCTGAGCATCTATTGGAGTGAATTGCCATTTGGCAGAGACAGTAACATAGGGTTGCCAGGTCTGGGTTGGAAAATACCTGAAGACTTTGGGGGTGGAGCCAGGAGAGGGCGGGGTTTGGGGAGGGGAGGGGCCTCAGCATGGCACAATGCCATAGAGTCCCCCCTTCATAGCAGCCATTGTCTCCAGGGGAGCTGATCTCTGTCAGCTGGAGATCGGTTGTAAAAGCGGGAGATCCCCAGGCCCCACCTGGAGGCTGGCAACCCTACAGTACCGTGGGCTGGGTGCACTCCATTCCATAGCCAGAGGAGCAAGGCTGCCGGGCTTCTAACCCAGAAAGGATGCTTGTAATGCTCTTCTAAGGCCAGAGCATCCCAGACCCATTCCAAGTGATACTCTCATTTTGACTAAAGGTGGGTGAGGTCCCTGAGACATTCGGCTCTCCCACGGTTTCTTGGGAAATTCTTGGATCCTTTCTAGGAGAATCCAGTGTGGTGTAGTGGTTAGTAGTGGCAGACTGTAATATGGAGAACCAGATTGGACTCCCCACTCCTCCACATGGAGCCAGCTGGGTGACCTTGGGCCAGCCACCGTTCTCTCAGAACTCTCCTAGCCTCCCCCCTGCCGACCTCCCAAGGTGCCTGTTGTGGGGAGAGGAAGGGAAGGTGATTGGAAGCCTCTTTGAGACTCCTTAAGGTAGAGAAAAGCAAGGTATAAAAATCTACGCTTCTTCTTCTTTCTGACTTGTCCATGTGAAAGTCAAGAAGGGCAAAATGAGAGGGAACCAGTGCTCCCCCCCCCGTCCAAGCAAGCTTACCCTTGTGAAGAGATGTGGGGGAGGGGATCCCCAGGTTAAAGGATGGCTTGTGAGCAACAGGGAAGGTTTTGCACACCTTAACATGTCTGGATGTTCGTAATTTTTAAAATTTATTAAATATATCCGTACCCCGCCTTTATCCCCAATGGGTACCCAGAGCCGCTTACATCACTCTGCTCTCCTCCATTCTACCCTCACAACAGCCCTGCGAGGTAGGTTAGGCTGAGAGAGTGTGACTGGCCCAACATCACCCAGCGAGCTTCCATGGCATGGGTGGGGATTTGAACTCGAGTCTTCCAGATACTAGTCTGACTCTCGTAACCACTATACCACACTGACTCTCAAGCAGGAGTGTCATTCCTCGACTGGGGCGACTGGAAGTTGTCATTGTTTTTTTCCAGCCTCCAGGGCATCAGGAGTTATTTTATTTATTTTTTTATACTTATATTTATACCCCACCCACCCTGTAAACAGGCTCTGGGCGGCTTGCAGAAGACAGCAACAAAGAAGTCCCAAACACCCAACTGGAATTTAAGCTGTTCCCTCCAAGTCAATAGAACAAAGTTAGAGTCCAGTGGCACCTTTAAGACCAACAAAGAAGAAGAAGAAGAGAAGAGATTGGATTTATACCCTGCCCTTCACTACCCAAAGGTGTCTCAGAGTGGCTTACAAACTCTTTTCCCTTCCCCTCCCCACAACAGACACCCTGTGGGGTGGGCGGGGCTCAGAGAGCTCTGGCAGAAACTGCTCTTTTTTCAAGGACAGCTCTTATCAGAACTACGGCTTGCCCAAGGCCATCCAGCCAGGTGCAAGTGGAGGAGAGGGGAATCAAACCCAGTTCTCCCAGATTAGAGTCTGCGCACTCAACCACTACACCAAACTGGCTCTTTTTGGGAAATTCTTGGATCCTTTCTATTAGAATCCAGTGTGGTGTAGTGGTTAGTAGTGGCAGACTGTAGGTGTGAACTTTCGTGTGCACGCGCACTTTATCAAACAATGAAATGGAATTACAGATCATACTTGTATATATACAGGGTGTCTTGTTAAATTAGCGTGCAAAATAGTGCAGATGTTTTTTTAACATAAAAAAGAATGATGATACCAGAAACCAAGCTTGTCATTCTTTTTATCTATTTAAAAACACCTTCACTATGCTAATTTAACAAGACACCCTGTATATATACAAGTATGATCTGTAATTCCATTTCATTGTCTGACAAAGTGTGCGTGCACACGGAAGTTCACACCTTGAATTGTAATAAAACCTTTTGGGTCTTCAAGGTGCCGCCCGACTCAAACTTTGTTCTACTGCTTCAGACCAGCACGGCTGCCCACCTTGATCCATCCAAGTCAATGTAAGCTTTACAAGACCAGGAAGTTTTCTAGCAATTCTTAGAGCTACCGCAGGTCACTGCCATTATTATTATTATTTTTTTACTGGAAGTGACGTGAAGCAGCTGTAAGCCTGTAAGCCTGCTATGGTGTTTTTATGAACTGTGTTATATGTTACCTGATGAAGTGTGCCCTCGCTGTACCTGATGAAGTGTGCCAACGACGGATGGTGCCAGAAACTGACATGCTGTGAGCGCCCAATAAGGATACATACCAGAGACTCTGTTCTTGCAATGGTGGCTACTCCTGAGGTGTTCCTGTGTCTAGCAATCGCCATTTCGTTCCAAGCACATGGTCACAGAAAGCAGACGCCATCTCATACTAAGCACATGGTCGCAGAAAGCAGACGCCATTTCAAACCAAGCACATGGTCACAGAAAAGCACCAAACGCCATTTCAAACCAGCCGCATGGTCACGTGCCTACAAGCCCCCCCTCCCCCTCGCACCAACTCACAAAGTACTCACAAATACCCTGCATTCAGCCCTGGCTGCATGGGCATGAGTCATCCATCTACATAGGAATATCCCTAGCCCAGGTGTCTTGATTGAATTAGCAACTAGGTCTCAAATTGCCCTCCAGTCTCCTAGCCCGACCAGAGGAATACAGCAGCCAATCATTGACCTTTGGGCTATGACAGAACGCTGTGTCATAGGGGAGGTCCCCTGAACCCAGCTCCTCCTCTGACCCCCTCTGATATAATCAAAAACGCACCTCATGTTCGCTCTCTTTTTATCCCCCATCGCACCCCATCTACGTCCTCTATAGAACCTGCTTTTCCTCTTAAATCCAGCTTGCTATCCAACATTTTTTCTGAATACCTAGAAAAGTCCCACTATTAGGCAGAAACCTGACCTTTTTTGCTGTTGGCTTTGTCTTGTTGCTTTCACAATAGTTATAGCATATATTTAGCTGTCAGAGGAACCTGACTTTGGACTTACCACAAGCTGGAAACCTCGCAACATAATGCAGTCATACTACTTGGGAGAAATTGAGAGTTTGCCACACAGACACAATTTCCAATAGTATACCCAGGTTGGCGCTATGAGCTCTAAAGAACATAGGGCCATCTAAAGTGCTCCTCCTCTCATCTCTGTGTCTGCATTGATGGGGGGGTAATTGAAATCAACCTGTTTTCTGAGACACCATGTTTCTTTAGGAGTTATGTTTACACATTTACCTCTTCACAGAATGTAACTACATATTGAAATGCAGCTGATCAAACCATTGGGAAGCTGGAGCCATAACCGGCAGGAAGGGAACTCATCTGTCAAGTGTTCCCCCTCCCCCTGTTATGATAGTTTAGGTCACACAGAGATACAACACAATACAGTGTGACACTAGTGACATAATTTAATTTTTCATAGCAGCATACAACATTTTGGCAATTTGTCATAGCAATATAAAATGTACGAGGGCACAAGGTTTTAGAAACACGTCGTGAAAGTCTGTAAATGTAACTGGAAGCAGAAAGTGAAAAGTTTGCTCAGAAAGAGACAGCCGCGAACTGAAGCAACAGGGTAAAAATAGGCTGCTTATTTCTCTTCAATATGGTTGTTATGGCCCCACCTAGAGGCAGAGTCCAAAATCACCCAGGCAGCTTCCATAGGGAGCTGAACAGGAGCAAACAGCCAGGGCTAATAAAGTAATGCCAGTCAGGAGGCATGAAGTCACCCTGAGAGTGCTGGCAGGCCTAGGGTTGCCAACAAAGACAGATTGCTGCAAAGGACGATGGAAAAGCCTCCATATTTCTATTTTGCCTTACATTGGTTTTGATGCTAGCAGAGTGAGAAAATGCCAGAGGCTCTGGATGGGTGCCCCATGGTAAATGGACCAAACAGTTCCTAAAGATTTTCCAAAACACTACTCTGTCAATAATTCACTTTCTACAGTCACAGCATCCCCTGCCAGAATGCAACACATCCCCAGCACTTTGAATTAGCACCAGAGCTTTAAGAGCTCTCCAGCTGTCACCTGGAGATTGGCAACAATGGTATTTCAGAAAAATGGGTTGTTCGGAGGGTGGGGACTATGGCATTGTATCTGTCTGAGGTCCCCCTCTTCCTTCTCCTCAGACCCCACCCTCAGCAGGCTTCATTCCTAAAATATCCTGGAATTTTCCAACCTGGAGCTGGCAACCCAGGCAACCATCAGCCTACTTTTATCTGCCTGTCTGTCTTCAGGTTTACATCCCTCCCCCCCCATAGCCTCTGCCTAGGGAAAGGGCAGTCTTTCCCTGCAGTGGGAACCAAAGCAGCTGACATCATTCTCCTCTCCCCCGTATGACCCACACAACAACCCTGTGGGGTATGTTAAGGTTGAAAGTCTGTGAATGGTCCATAATCCCCCAGGCAGCTTTTATAACATGAACCTGGGACCTGCACACCATCCTCTGAAGTGCTCTCAGGTACATATCTCTGGCAATAATGGGGTGACTGCTGGCACTTTTTCCTATCATTTTTTTCCTTGTGGTATTCTGCTTGTGGCATGATCTGTCTTTTTTGTGATGTGGCATGGTTGTGTTATTATTTTTGTTTCTTTTGAAGGGGAAGTGATGTGTTGTGAGTGAGGACATATTTTACCTCAGAATATACCAGGTTGCATATGCAACTGACAATTCCAACTGTCTCACACGGGGGGGGGGGGGGGGGGGGGGGGGAAGGGGGGGGTTGAGGTGTGGAATGGAGTGAAGTCCAATCAGCTTCCATGTGCAAATGACCTTGAAACACTGGCCCAATCAGACCTTGAAACACTGGCCTAGGCTGCAGTGGGTGGGAGAGAACTCAGGCAACACAACCAGTGGATAGAGACACCTTGTGATTGACACATCACGGAGCCAACTGATTTTGTCAGGCATAGAGTGTTGCCAGACTAAATTGCAATTATATATAAGGAGAGATTCTCAGTATGGCCGAATCTGTGGATATTTAAATCCACAGACTGGAGTCATGAACAAACAAGGCACAACAGTGGGGGATGGGGGACTTCATGAATAAGAGGAAGGCCCAGGTGATGTCACTGGCAATGTGGCTGTGTCACTTCTGGCATGCACCAGAAGTAATGTCATTGCACTGTGATGCTGTGGCAACACTCTGATATTTGGGCAAAACTCTGAGGTAAAAATGGCTTCTATTATAGAGTTTTTGCCCAAATACCAAACATCAATGTGATGTCGCCAATGTGATGGTGTCACTTCAGATGCATGCTGGAAGTCACATCGCCACTTCACCAGTGGCATTGCCTGGGCCTCCTTCCCTCTCCTGGTAAATCCTCTGCCAGCCAGCTGATTGGTGGTTGAGGAGCACAGTCTGGCAGCGGGGGATACCCCGCCTACACCGTCAGGGCTGGCAACCCTTGGTGGCAACTGCTGCTGAAGCAATGTTTTTTTTTTAAAAAAAATGTGCACAGCCAATTAAATTTCAGTGGCCCATCTGAAGCCCTGCTAGGCAAAAGCTCCGCCCACTTCCTTAAAACACTTGGCAGACATTAGGAAAGGTCCCCACATTAGAGACCCCTGTACTAGAAAGACTTTACTGAAAGCAGCTGCAATAAAATATTTTACTTCCTGTATTCCCTCGTATAATAAAGGAAGATGTAGTATGAAATAAAATTTATTTCAGGTCACCTATTACATCCAATTGGTACTTTCAGAAGTAAAATATGAAGCATGTTCCATTGCAGAGAACTGGATACGGAACAACTGATTGGTTCAGCATAGGAAAAGGAGTACGACATTTTTTTGTCCCCCTCAAGTGGGACCTAACCTAGCAGGAAGTGGGTCCATCAGGATTTACTTCCAGCAGTCAGGAGAATTTCCTTGGGATGCTAGCAGTGTTCTTAAGATGTGGAAGGCACGGTTCCACGACCAGTGATATTACCAGCCTGTTCCTGAGGTGAGAGCTTTTTTTTTTTTTTGGCCTCAACTGTCTTGCATATTAGGTCCCACATTATTGATGGTCAGGAAATAGTGGGATCATTAAGACTTAATTGGCAATTGAAAATAATTGAATTGTTTGTATTCCACTGGTGGTATTTTTTAATCATTAAAGAATAGTTATTTGCTCTGTTATAGATGATAAAAGGATGACAACTTGGAATGATTATTTGACCAGTTCAAACAAATAACATTAATACTGTATTATTTTCCCTCAGGGTCAGCCCACCTATAGAAAAAAGGATGGGACGGATTCCTCAGAGCCGGAAAGCAGAGTGGAAACACAGGACAACCAAGATGATTAGGGGCTTGGAACACCTTCCCAATGAGAGAAGAAAAAAGACGACAAAGAGGGGACATGAAAGACCTTTTAAAAATATATGTGTGCACAGGGAAGAGAGAGTAGAAAGAAATAGCTTTTTCTCAAATTCTCCCTTTCCCCAAATACTAGAACTTGAGGGCATCCAAAGAAGCTGATGAGCAGTAGATTCGGGATGGATTAAAGGAAATACTTCGTTACACCTTGGGTACGTTCAGATGGGGCGTTTCAGCCGGCATAAACTGTACCGGTTGGAACCGTTGCAGTTTATGCTGGCTGAAACGCGATCACACTTACCTCCTGTCTGCGGAGCCCATCGCTGTATGCCCATTCACACACAGCGGGCGTTGGCAGTTTGTTGTTGGTTTTTTTAAAAACTTAGTTTGTGCATGCGCATAGGCAGCCATCCACAGAATGGCGATCTTCGCGCATGCGCAAAACACCCCGTCCAGAAAAGCATGCCCTGAAGAGAGGACTTACCTTTAAAGTTTAAAGAACAAACTGGCCTCCCTGAGGTCCTGGACACCTCTAAAACGTTAAACTAAGGACCTTTTCTTTCTTTCTTTTTAAAAAACAAATGCCGGGGCGAAGCTTCGCACAAGCAGATATTGTCGACCTAAAAAAAATTGTGGGCGAAAATCGGAAGCCTCAGGCTTCCGAACGGAAGTGGCTCTACAACGGTGGAGAGTGAACAGACGGGGGGGGGGGAGGAAAGGGGGGGGGGGGGGGTTTTAAAGCGATTACAACCGTTGCACTTAGGATACCACCACTTGGGGACCTAGTGGCAGAATACAACGGTTTAAAGCTCTTTGCAAATGTTAGGGATGGAAGGCAGATGTTCGCCATGTGAAGGTACATCGATTCCAACCGGCACCTATACTGTTGTAAATGCTTCGTCTGAACACACCCAGTGAATGATTCAAATGTGGGGTTTGCTGCTGGGGGATGTAGTGATGGCCCCTGGCATAGGCAGCTTTAAAAAGGGATTAGACAGATTCATGGTTCCTAGGTCTATCAGTGGCTCTTAGCCATGGTGACTAATGGGAATTTCCATGTGGGAATTTCCATGTTCAGAGGCAGTAAACTTTTGAGTACCAGTTCCAGGATGAGGAGGCAACATCAGGGGAAGGCCTCAGTCTCTATGCCCTATTGTTATACCTCTAAAGGCACTAGTTGACAAGTGTGAAAGGCATGAAATTGGACTAGATGGACCACTGCTCTGATCCTGTAGTGATCTTATGTTCTTATGTCTGTTTCATAAATGCAGGGGCATGGGATGGAAACAAAAGACAACTGAGCCAGTAGACTGCACCACTAAGGATTCCAGGTACAGGATCAAGTACAGTCATGTTTTGGAATGTTCCCCTATATTAAAAATAGAAAGCAAAGACGGCATGGCACTGTTGTCTCTACTGTGTAGTTTTTTAAAATATATAATGCAATTTTCTGTATGAAAGCATATATATGAACGAAAGATCCACCTCCTGCAATCTCAAGTGGAGTAGTCCATTCTACCACCTCAGTTTACTGTTATGGTATTCATCTGCAGGTATGAACCAGGCTGTAGAATCCACGGAGAGCAGAGTGACATCTGAGCCTCATCATCTCGTGGGGAAATTTGACAGGGGTGGGATCTTCTCAGCCAGGGTTACCCAACATGGTGCCCATGGGCACCATACTGCCCACCAGCCCTTACCCAGATGTCACCAAGTTTTTTTTAGAAAGTGGGTGGGGCCTTTGTAAAGCAGGGCTTGTTAATGGTTGCCCTCATTCCAATAAGAATGTTTTCCATGGATCGCATAACAGCAGCCACTGGGCCATCATGAGGGCTAGTCAGCATCCAGTCAACTTTTGGCTGAGGACAGTGATGGGCCCTGTCATGGCTGGCACCCCCCTCCTTTATTCCAACTTTTCTTTCAGCCTCCTCCCTACCCTGCCTGTGAGGCTGCAACGCAGTCCAGAATTGGCTTAAAAATGTATTTATAGACACCATCTGGGAACTGTTTTTAAGATTTTATTGAATGAATTATTGTTGGGACTTGATGTTTGTAATGTATTTTCTTTACTGTTGTACATTGCCCAGAGCCCTGTGAACTCAGGGACTGGGCAATCCATAAATTCATAAATAAATAAACAGTTCCATCCCCCCTTCAGGATTTCCTTCTTTTGTTCTCCTTACTTTCCCCTGATCTTTCCTTCATTTTTTAAATCCCCCCCTTTGTGATTCTTTTTGCAAAGTGAGGAGGAAGGTATTGTGTTTGGCTTTGCCTTCTGCAGCAGCCATTCTGGTGTGGCTCTCACCCTCCCCTCTCAAAATTCCAAGGGTGCCCACAATCAAAATGTTTACCAAACCTCAGAGCAATGACTTAGAGGGCATGTAGATGGACATGCGGTGGAGGTCCCCTGTGACTTTTATGCCTGTAGTTTGCACAGGATCCATTCTATACACCCCTGAACCTTCTGAACTTCCACTTGCACAGGCTCAGGAAGTGCAGGAGTGTATAGAGCAGATCCTGTGCAAGCTAGAGACACCAAGCTCGTAGGTGATCTCCAGCTGACTCTGCCTGCCCTTCAAGTTTGGTGAGGATTGGATTCATGGGGTGTAAGCCACACGCCCCAAAGAAGGTGCAAAAGAAGGCTAGTCAATGAGGAGGGGCAGTGGCTCAGTGTTTTAATTGCTGGTATCGCCAGTTAAAAGATCTGGCAGTAAGTGTTGTGAAAGACCTCTGCCTGAGACCTTGGAGAGCCGCTGCCAGGCTGAGTAGACAAGACTGACTTTGATGGACCAAGGGTCTGATTCAGTGTCAGGCCGTTTCATGTGTTCATGGGCCCCCAGGAAAGTGCTTTCTGGGGAAATGACTGCCTGGGGTCACCTTCTTCGAGGGGCACAACTCAGACCCCATAAATCCATTCCTCACCAAACCTGGAGGAAAGGTAGAGGAGACTCATCTGAAGATTCCCTATGAGCTTGGTGACTCTAGCATGCTGGGGGACATTCTACCACCTGATGAAAAGTTCATGATGGTTTGTGATTTGCGAACTGGGCACACCACGAACTGAACTAAACTGAATCTTCCTGGTTCATGTCCATCCCTACCCTCAATATTTCCTTACTGATATGTGTCATTTGTTTCCTTACTGATTTCCTTACTGATTTCCTTACTGATATGTGTCATTTGTTTCCTTACTGATTTCCTTACTGATTTCCTTACTGATATGTGTCATTTGTTCCTAGAAGCGTTATACTCTTTTGCCATTGCCATTCACTAACAGTTGACATTGACAATGCT
>NW_015168054.1:1419369-1432458 GCF_001447785.1 Gekko japonicus
ATTAATCCCTAGCTAGATTATTTTTGTGCTCAGTTTACACCGAGAAGCTGGATTTAAAACAGAGGCGATGAGTTCTCCAATGCAGAGGCACCTATTTCTAAATATATACAAGGGGGACCAGCAATTCAAAGCAGTACAATAATAATGATGAAAAATTGCTGTAAAGTTCACAAATCACAATGAATAGACAATAATAACTTGTACAGAATTGACGCTTGATGATGTTTATAATTTCTATGTTTTCAGAACACAGGACGTCAAATATGGAAGGTGAGCGATACGAACATCTCGAGTGGTTGTTGTCCGAATTTAGAATTTGTTAGCCCTTGTGCTGTTAAAACTTGTTAGCCTATGTGCTTTACGGATGTTGGATAAGATTGATATCACAGCTAAACACAATAAGACAACCAGAGAACTGAATTTGGTTGAAAAAGAGTTGTCTCGAAACGAACAACCACTCGAGATGTTCGTATCGCTCACCTTCCGTATTTGACGTCCTGTGTTCTGAAAACATAGAAATTAGAGGCACCTATTTCTAACAGTAAACGTTAATGGTATGAAAATCACCCAAAGCATCTGAGATGCAATGACGTTTGTATGTGACATGCCGTCTTTCTACTAGATCGTTTAGAAGCCAATCCAATGCAAAGTGCTCCAGCGTGTGTCTTATTAGAATGGCTGGGGACTGTTCTCATTCATTCTAATGAAAATTGGGCCAGATGGCAGATGAAACATTTGAGCATAGTGGTCCTTGAAGACAGCTCCCAGTCTTTTCGGTGAGGCTTGCACAGGATAACTTCCCACTTGATCGGACCCTCTGGCTTTGACCTGCAGCAATACAGGCATATCCATGTGATGGATGCATGTAGATGAATAATTGATTCATAAGAAGTGGAACCATAAGTAACAGGTCTCCCCTCTCCCATTAGTTTTGAAATAACTTACTTTATATTTCTATTTTTTTTAATTATTCTTTTGAGGCCATTTACTGTTAGAAAACAAGAATTAAGCAATCATGGCATCAGAAATCGCCAGCATCAGATTGCTTGGCCAAGATATAGAACAAGCTACCATCATAAATTAATCTCTCAAGAGTTGTACTGATTATTTGACAAAATGCAAAACAAAAAGATTAGAAGATATTCCAGCAATCGATACGGCGGATTAATGTAATATGACATTTGGTTTACAGGCCCAAGGGTGGACTTTTCTGACAACCCAAGAAAGCAAAATCAGTGGGGAATCTAGAGTTCCTCAGATGTTCTTGTTTTCTTTAGTCTGAAAAACTTCTGAAGCTGCTTATTTCATTTGAAGAGTTTTGATTGCCTGAAGTCAGATTCTGGCAATAATCTTTTGACGTTAGTTCCTAGAATGCAAAGATTGGGGGATGAAAGAACAGCTGAGCAATGTGTTTTTACAGGCTGATCAGAAAATGATTTACATGCAAGTAAATGGAACATTTCTCTGAGAAAGTGGTGGCACTTCAGTACAATGAAAACAAAAGTGAAGCCATCTTTCCATTTGGCCGTATTCAGTGTGCTCCCTTGTTCATCATTCTTTAAATCAGGGTTCCATGATGTGGTCCCCCTGGGCACCGTGGTTCTCCCCGTGGTGCCTGCTGAGCTTTTCAGAAAGCTTGCAGGGTCACTGGCATCACTATTGGTGAGCACCAGGGATCATTTCCTGCAGGAGCTGACAAGAGCGGAGCTCTGGCAGTAAAGAGCCCGGGGGCGGGAACATGTAACAAGCTCCACCCCCTGCTCCCAGCAGCCCTCAGTCAGAGAAAGAAGCAACCAGGTAAGTTGCAGAGCTCCCCCAGGGCCCCCCCTGGTCCAAAACATTCCAGTGGCAGCTTTAAGACCAAGTTTTATTCAGGTATAATCTCTCCCTCCTCTGCGAGTACAGATCTGCATGTTCCCCCCCCCCAATAGCTAGCAATCCAAAACAGTCCAGTGGAGCCTGAGCGGTGGGTGTTGCCTTCTGACACACTTCCGGTGATGTCAGGGGGAGTGGCATATGCAAATATGTTACGCTAGTGAGTTATGCTAATGAGATCCTGCACCTCTTTTTCTACTAAATGACCCCTGGTGAGCACCATGGTGACATGGAAACTACGCTGGAGAACCCTGTTCTAGCTATAGGGTCCAGGGAGCCGGGATGATGTGTGAAGGGAGATGAGTGTTCAGTAGACGTCCACCCCCTCATTCTCCAGGCTCACTGTCTTCCTAGTGGCTGGACCATGTGTTCAATCAAAATATCTATAGCTTAGCATCCTGTAGCAGCCATTTTCTTTTGTGTGGTTCCACCGCCTGCGGCAGCCTTTTTATGTTTACATTCACCACCCCTACTCAAAAATCTAAAGCTGTCCACAGGCTGGAAAAGGTTCTGCTATAAGTAGATCCTTTGATACAATGACCAACCAATTAGTACTTACTCCCCTGGCATCCTGAGTATTCTGTTTGAGGCCTCATTAGAGATGGGCGCTACCGACGGTTCCAGTCTGTAACTGGTTAATGCAATTAATTAGGATCCCAACTCTAATTCAGTGTACATTCATTAATATAAAGACCTGAAATGTCGATGATTAGACCTTCAACCAACTGTAATCTACATGGTGAGGATCTGATCCTGCCCAGACCCTGCTGGAGAATCCTGGAGAAGGAGCAACAAGCACTCACAATCTTTGCTGCGCACACACAATATGTTCCAACATCTTTCAGCGCATGGAATTTTTGGAACTGCCATAGAAACATCTAGTAGCCCTGCTCTTCCCTGATCATCTGCATTAAAGTTATTGTTCTGCATACGAGTCACCTTAGCATTCAGGCCAGAAGAGATACAGAATGCTCTCTAGTGTAGGATAAGCAAGCGTTCTCTCTTTATTTTTAGATTAATTTACATTTTTGTCAATGGTTTTAATTTTCTGCTTTCTTCAACTGGGTGTGTGGTTTTTTTAGATTTATTTGCACAGAGTGCAGTTGTACATTAAAAAATAAATGATTTATACAGTATTTGTAAATGCAGTGTGTGTAATTTATGAATACTACATACATATAATTTGCAGTGCTAATTTACTGATGCACAAGAAAGGTTGCAAATGAGTGTGTTTTACAGAGGGGGAAAGGTTTAAGGAAATGGGGGGAAAAACAGTGCAGAAATAGCAAATCACCAAGGAGAAGTGGAAGGTATGAGAAATTCAAAATCACCCACCTTCCAGTACAGCAATGAAGAGAATTTCACAGCATCTTGCACAGGAATTATATTATTACCAGTGCAATCCCGTGCAAAATTACTCCAGTCTAAGTGCATTAGAAGCAATGGGTCTAGACTGGAGTAACTCTGCACAAGATCACACTGTTAAATCTATAATTTGCCAATTGATAAGAGTATGAAAGGCTTCCCTGTTATTTTAACAGGTATCTAAGCTTTGCCAAAATGTAACATTACATCTTTTGGGCACTGATCTACTAAAGCAGAGAAGTAATTTTTTTTGGAAGGGTAGAATTCCCGAATTTGTCAGTTTTCTAGTTAGCTTACATCCTAAGATACGTGCTCAACATTTCATGTTCAAAGTGCACCGAGTGCCCTCCTCTTGCAATGACATCCTCAGGGGCACTATGGAGTCTGAGCTTTACGAGTGATCTGAGCTGGGTTTAAGCAAGTCCAGTCCCAAGGTGAGCCAGAGGGGTTTGCCCAGCAAACCATGGTACTGCAACTTGCCTGTGATCTTAGCATGAACAGAATACTTCCTAGTCACCAGTGAGTAATTACTGTCACAATCCTTCAAAAAGTGTGGAGTCACATTTATGGCGTTGAGGATGACATAATACTCAGGAAATCTTAAAGTACCTGACTTCCCACTACAGGAGGGGGAAAATGGTACCTACAAGGAATATTAATGCCAAGATTTAAAAAAGAAAAAAGAAAAGCTAAATATACTACTCCTGGGCGAGTACAGAGTGTCTTTTGCTGATGACAGGGTGACTGTGATCTGTTATAAAACTGGATGAAGCATCATTACTACCACTCATGAAGGGTTGGGGTTTTTTTTAATGTTAAGTTTAAAACAGAATCCCTTTGAAGGCATTACATCTACCTGTACCAGGAACCTGGCAACCCCATATATCAGAAGCTGACATTATCCTGTAATGATCGGACTTTACAAGGTTGCCATATTGTCTGAACAGAAGAACACACACATTTTCCATGTGTATACAGTGTTGGTAATATGAAGCAGAATGCTCATAATTACAGTAGTCAGTTTCCATGTGCAATGTACCAAAGCTGTATGCACTTGCAAAATACACGCTGCCCCTATTCAGACAACATGGTGGTTGCACATATTAGAAGCTTCTTACAGTAGTCAGTTTCCATGTGCAATGTATGCACTTGCAAAATACATATTGCCCCTATTCAGACAACATGGTGGCTGCACATATTAGAAGCGTTTACATGCATTGGGGGCTCCTGGTATTTGTGCATGTAACGTCTGAAAAAGAATATATTTACAGTGTAATCCTATGCAGAGCTGATGTACTTAGACTAGAGCAATAGCACAGCTTTGCACTATAAGTAACTTTAAGAATACTGGACTTCCATTTTAGATTTTGCTTTTTCAGTTTGATTTCCTTCCCACCCTTGCCTCACCCCCAAGTTTCTGGCTGAACACCTGCTTAAGTGTGAAATGTCTGGTACAAGAAGTCAGTGCTTTGATTCTTAGTTTTGACAGAATCACAGTAACTGGAAATCTGTTACTTTATGATACTTCTCTGCAGCTGCAAATGGACAATTCTTGCTCCCAAATATGTAAATCACTTCAACAGTTGATTGTGCATAATGCACAGTGTCTTCATTAAACCAAAATAATCTGTTAATGATCTGCAGTCCATAAATTCTTCATTGGATACTCAAGGAAATTATGAATGATTTAATAAATGACCAATTTGTTCAGTCTGTTGACCAGCAACAGAGGAAATGGTTTCATGGCACATTATCTGGATTTGTATGAACAATAAACTGAGAGATAGCTTTGGGAACTTTCCTTGGAAGCTTTACTTTTGACCGTGCTTCGAAAATCTTAAGAGTACAAATGGTGTGCTCCTCATGTTGCCAGATGATAACAAACTGGGTGAATGGACTGGAAATGGGTGTTCCCAGCCCAAACCAAATTGAACAATCATGTAGCCATTTTTATAAGTGCAAAGAATAGCATTGTTCATTGTTATCCGTTTTGCTGGCAATTTAGCATGAGCCACAACCGTCCACAAAGAACAAAATTAGACATGGCTGAATGTGCTTTATGTTTCTTATTTTGTAGCAGCACTGGGGCCTGGGCAGCTAGGAATACAGAGCGGCTGGCAACATGGGCTGAGGTCCATTGATGTGCAACTGGAAATGTCAATGGATTTAGCGTAGCTTAGTTTCTGCAGTTGGGCAAGATCTTGTGAAATTCCTCACTTTTTTTCATCCTAGGAAATGGCTAAATGTTTAATGCAGCAGTAAAATAACTCAGGATCCTCTTTGTTTAACTTAGCACATAAAGCCAGTGTGAGGATTTTTTCTTCTTCATGATTCCATTTTAACAAGGACTCGAGCACGTGCAGAAATCTGCCACTGAATCCAAACCAGGAATGCTCAGCATAATGTGAGATACCGAGGAAGTCTATCAAAGGGGGATAGGGGGAGCAGGAAAAGAAGACAAACAGTTTCATAGGATAGATCCAGAGAACATAGGGTTGCCAGCTTCCAGGTGGGGCCTGGAGATCTCCTGCTTTTATAACTGATCTCCAGCTGACAGAGATCAGCTCCCCTGGAGAAAATGGCTGCTTTGAAGGGTGCACTCTGTGGCATTGTGCAATGCTGAGGCCCCTCCCCTCCCCAAACCCTGACCTCTCCTGGATCCACCCCCAAAGTCTTCAGATATTTTCAAACCCAGACCTGGTTACCCTAAGAGGACAGCATTTGTTGGTCTGCAGTAGAGTAGCTAGATTGAAGACCAACAGCACCTTAGAGACCAACAAGATTTTCAGGGTATGAGTTTTTGAGAGTCATAGCTCCCTTCATCAGATGCAAGCAGAAATGGAGATCTCAGAGTTCTGATATCCCACTCAGAAGACAGGAGGGTGTTACAAAGAAGGAACGCAGGATGCAGAGGCACAATGCACAAAGAAGGAACTCCTCTGCATCCCAAGTTCCTTCTTTGCAATACCACGCCCACCTTCTGAGTATTCAGAGATCACCATTCCAACTCTTATCTGATGAAGGGAGCTATGACTCTCAGAAGTTTAAACTCTGAAAAATTTGTTTGTCTTTGTGAAGAAATTCACTCAATGAAATTGCTGAGCAGTCGGGTTCGAACGGATAAAAGGAAGTACTTCTTCACCCAAAGAGTGATTCACACATGGAATTCACTGCCACAGGAGGTGGTGGCAGCTACAAGCATGGACAGCTTCAAGAGGGAATTAGATAAGCATATGGAGCAGAGGTCCATCAGTGGCTATTAGACACAAGGTATACATAGGAACTCTCAGTCTGGGGCAATTGATGCACTGTATTCTTGGTGCTTGGGGGGGGGCAACAGTGGGAAGGCTTCTAGTGTCTTGGCCCCACTGCTGGACCTCCTAATGGCACCCCGTATTTATGGCCACTGTGTGACAGAGTGTTGGACTGGATGGGCCATTGGCCTGATCCAACACTGACTTCTCTTATGTTCTTATAGTCTTAAGAAATGCCTTTTTTTCCCTGGGAGGTTTGCAATGAGCAAAACCTCCACTGTGCATTTTAAAAGCTCCCCCCCTTCCCCCGCTTTGGGCAGAGGAGGAGCCAGTGCAATTGCTTTCCAGATGTACTTCCGCCTACCTCCATACAAAAGCAGATAGATCTAGCAGGAGAGATAATGGGTGGGTCAGTGACCCGGCACTGGGCAGCATAAGACACAGAAACAAGGCCTCAGAACTTGGAAGAGAACCTGGGAGCCATGACCCTTCCAGTGGGCGATTCTGTACAAAAGGCAGGTGGTGGTGGTGGGCTACCCGAGAGTGGAAGAAAAGCCCCTCCAGGGGTTGAGAAAAACATAGGAAGGCTGGGAAGAATAGGGCCTGCAGGCCAGAGCAGGCACATTCTGCCACAGCCTCTAGGAGCTACTGGACTTGAATCTAGCTGGGTGGGGGAGTAGATCATGGGAATGCAGGAACATGGATTGTCTTAGAAACAAGAGCTGAAGCTGACTGGTATCCATGGAAAGACTCTGGCCTGACATAATAGCATAAGTCAGGCCAGGGGAACTAGTAAACTAAGGTTGTCACTCTATGTGGGAAGAACAGGAATTATCTGCCCAGCCAGTAAAATCCTGTGCCTCATTTGCAGTTGAAGGGCGAGGGAAACAGCAGCCATGTTATAGGAAAGGGGTAACGAGTAGGAAGGTTATCCATGGGTGCAGTCACACATGTGAGATAAACCGGGGGGGGGGAGCGAGGTTATTCCCTCTGGAGGAATTTGACCCACAGTTGCACAATCACACAATCCTTTGAAGCTGCGAGGGCAACCTGCCACTGCATGAACAGACGCAACCACAGGTGAGTCGGCGTGTTGTGTGTGTGTGTGTGTTTTGCTGTTTGTTTCCAATTTGCTTAAACGGGGAATCGATTAATCACATCTCTGCACTGAGGGCTCCCTGTGGAGTGTGCAATGATGTGCATACTGAGAAGGGGGGGGAACAATGACACAGAGTCAGGATGGGCTGATCAGACCATCCCGACGCCATGAGAGCATGCTGGAGTGATCAGACAGGGGAAAGTCCATCCGTGGCCCATAGCAACCCATTAACTACTGGACTTTCCCCGGTGTCTTTTTACTCCACTTCTGCAGCAGAGCAAATCGAGTTGCCAACGGGTGCGCGGCGCTTCCCAGATGTTTGTGTCTGATCACGCCCTTTAAATCCACCTGGCATTCGCGCCTAGGGCACGCTAATTGTGCGTGTGATCGCGCCCCATGATCAGTAACAGACCCCAGTTTTATCTCCTATGTGGTCTTACAGACTTGCATACTGTCTTCATATTCATTGCAGAGCTGTTTAGAAATATGATTAAATAACGCTGAATGACCAATGTCTCTATTTCTATGTCAGGTTCCACAGCCAACAACAGAGTACACGCTTATCAGAAAGGTTAGACTTTATTGAAGAGCTATAGATGCATTAACAAAAGCACTGTTAAGAATGGCATCGCCCCTGCAAGCCTAATGGGATATAGGGCATTCGTATGCACCCCACCTTCCATAAGCCAATTAGGCATATTCCCGCGCACGGGATAAGAGCCCCACACCGTTAGAGCCGAAGCTGGGAACCGATAGCACTCCCACGGTTTTCCCTTAGCGCCAGACACTACACCACCTGCACATCTTAGAGGTAACAGCGTTACAGCAGAGATGAAGCACAGAAGGAATGCAGCAGTAATTAGTGCACAGAAAAGGGAAGCCTCTGGCCTCCTGAACTATCATGGCAACATAGCTGACATTCTATCACATTAACATGACGCCCGTATAGTGTAACAGTGAGATCCAAAGCAGTTACATTCAAGTCCAGTAGCACCCGAGAGACCAACAAGATTTCCAAGGTATGAGCTTTCAAGGCCCAAGGAGCTTTGACCCTCAAAAGCCTAGACCCTAAAATCTTGTCGGTCTCTATTCAATCTAAGTCGCCTAACAAAGTCACACCTTTCTAAGCCCATTAACTTCAATGGACAAAGAATGCGTAACTTTGCTTTAGGATGGCACTGGTAGACGGGTTTCTGGAAGGATGAGATGAAATAACTTGGCTATGCATCCTTTTCATTTTTCCCATTCACTTTAGCAGCTGCCTAACTTCCCTTTGAGTGAGACCTTTAGAATTTTTTTAAAAAGAAAATGAAGGACATGGGAGAAGGGTTGAAACACTACAGGGCAAATTATCGTTAAAGGTAAAGGTTTCCCTTGCTCGAAAGCCAGTCGAATCCGACTCTAGGGTCGTCGTGCTCATCTCCGTTTCAAAGCCGAAGAGCCAGCGCTGTCTGAAGACATTTCCGTGGTCATGTAGCCAGCATGACTAAGCACCAAGGCACACGGAATGCTGTTACCTTCCCACTGTAGTGGTACCTATTTATCTACTTGCAATGTCTTGCTTTCGAACTGCTAGGTTGGCAGGAGCTGGGACCAGAGACAGGAGCTCACTCCGTCATGCGGCAACTCGGGTCTCGAACTGCTGAACTACCAACCTTCCACAGCCTGCAGTTCAGCGTCTTAACCACTTGAGCCACTGCAGCTCCAAAAATTATCATTCCTTTAGTGTAAAAAAATGTTTGATACATTTCCCCTCTTTTGGGGATGAACATTGCTTTGCCAATATATCGGCATCATCAAACACATACAGTTTCTTCATGCTTATTTTGCCCGTAGTCAATATTAGTGTGGAAATAATTTAATATGCCTTAGGGTAGGGTTGCCAGCCTCCAGGTGCAGCCTGGAGATCTGGTATCACAACAGATCCCCGGATGACAGAGATCAGTTCCCCTGGAGAAAATGGCTGCTTTGCAGGGTGGACTCTATGGCATTACACCTTGCTAAAGACCCCTCCTT
The DNA here is from genome assembly GCF_001447785.1 of Gekko japonicus. Lineage (NCBI taxonomy): Eukaryota > Metazoa > Chordata > Lepidosauria > Squamata > Gekkonidae > Gekko > Gekko japonicus. The sequence goes on from NW_015168054.1 coordinate 1,428,979, forward strand.
CCCCAAACCTTGCTGAGTCCCGGCTCCACCCCCTGCCAAATCTCCAGGAATTCCCCAACTGGGAGTTAACATTTTACCAGTATTCAAGAATCTAACTGTTTCTAAATAATCACCTGAATTAGGGGGTGCATCTACCGGGGGGGGGAGAAACCTAAAGAAAATATCTGCCATACAAAGAGTTCATGGTAGTAAACCCAGTGAATGTTGGCAGCTTATGAGGAAGATGATACTGATGACCTACATTTTATTCATATCACTTTAACAGTAAAGGAAGTACACTCTGACAGCTGTCCTTGCCGTCAGGGACAGAATCACTTTCTTGAATGAGTTCTAAAGACTTGAAGATTTCAGATTAATGGCTGATGATTTTCATTGTGACAGGGAGAGACAAATATTTCTGCCGTTACGAGCAGTAGATGTTGAATGAAGGACACGGCACAGGAACAGCCTTGTTTGTGCACATTCCCAGTACTACCTTGGAATTAACCAGTGGAAATAAGTACGGATATCTCTTTTTAAAACAACAATACAAATAAGGCTGCTTATGTTCTTTGGATCTTCTCTGTTCAAAGACCTATTCGCATTCGCAGTCTCCATGTGTGCCAGAGAAACTGCTCATGGAAGCAGCAGGGGCTGGTCCCTTAGGGCTAATGGGGCAGTGCCCCACCAACTCACACTGCCCCCAGCTTCCCCTGCCTGTCTCCTTACTGTCCTCACCAGACAGTCCAGGGAGTGGTAAGCTGGAAGCTAAGTTAGTCTGTGGTTGAATCTGCATCTGCTGTGTAAAGCAGTTTCAGACTGCTGCGGCGCCGTTGTACCCACGACTCCCCTGCATAAAGTAAAGGGAGGTGACCTGGTGGAGGGTGGGGCAGAGGGGGGCTGGGAAGTGAACAAGCTGGGTGGGCATGCTTCTAACCCACCAGGAAAATATATATATATGATTGCAGAAGAAATGTTCCCTGACTGCTTTGAAGCACACAGACAACTGGGGGGGGGGATCGGTTCAAGTGGTCTGCTTTTTGTTCACAGCGTCTTGAGGGTGGGGGGGCAATTGGAACTGCTTTTAACAAGAACAAAACGCCGTAGTGACATCAGAGTCACTGCTACAGGGCAATAAAAGGATGCAGACAGCCAATGCTGACTCGATACAATAGGAAGGTGATGGCGGCATGCAGTGTAGACAGGAATTTGTGAGAAGATGTGACATTGAAGGCACAGCGGTGGGAAAGACCAATGCAGATTGGACCTGTGTCCTACCTTTGTTTAACTCAGTACTGGAGGAAAGCAAGAAGCAGAGGGCTTTTCTTCCTCTTTAAGCCAGGCCCACCCACACAAGGACAGCAGTTCATTGGGCAGGGAATAGTTTTAAGGCTCCACCCGAGTCATTGACTGGTCCATGGATCCACAATAATGTGTTGATCAGGCATGCTGATCGTTCTGTTCTTTCCCAGGGAGAAATGAGAGAAAGAAAGGGGGGGGGAAGCTGACCAATCAGACACACTTTCAGGAGGAGAAATGTTAAGGTTACCAAAGTCCAAACTATTTATTCATTCAGGAGATTTATATATATATATAAATGATCAATATAAGAACAAAGCATTAAAAACAAACCAAGGACATAAAATGGCTTAAAATATCCATTTTTTTAAAAAACAGACCTCAGATGAGAGGCAGACCACGCAACTCCTAAAAAGGGAAGGTCTCTAGTTGAAACTCTAGGTAAAAAAGAAACCTTTGGCCCAAGGACTAAAAAACACCAAGATAGTTGCCATGCAAGCTTCAAGGAGGAGGGTATTCCAAAGCCCTTATTTAGCTCTAGCTAGTGTTGAGTGTGGCTCTGCCCACCATTGACTTGTCCTCGACCCACCAGCCCCAATGCGTACCAGCTGGCACTGTGCGCAAGATAACAATGGCTACTTTAATTTTTTTTTAAATTAAATTATGTTTGTTAAGTACGCCCAGCTCAAAAAAGTTGATTCTTCACTCCTCCACTAATGGTTCTACAGTTACATGGCTCAAACAAGTAATATTCATCTGAGTGCTTCTGTAGCATTGTAAGCCCCATGGAATAAACAGACCTCAGATTAAAACTAGTTTGATTGAAATTTCCTACCCTGCCACAAATTTTGTTAGTCTTTAAGGTGCTACTGGACTCTTGTTCTTTTCTACTGCTACAGACAGACTAACACGGCTACCCATCTTGATCTAGTTTGATTAAGAAAGCGAAGTGAAAGCTACAACTCTTTTTTGTGCCAGTTTGATGTAGTGGTTAAGAGTGGCAGACTATAACCTGGAGAACTCTAGGTTGATTCCCCACTCTTCCCCATATGAAGCTGGTGGGTGACCTTGGATCAGTCACAAATTCTCAGAGCTGTTCTTTCAAAAGCAGTTATCTCAGAGCTCTCTCAGCCCCACCTACTACATAGGGTGTCTGTTGTGGGGAGAGAAAGAGAAGAAGATTGTAAGCCGCTCTGAGACTATGAGTGAGGGATGGGGTATAAATCCAATCTCCTCCTCCTCCTCTTCTTTATCTTTCTTTATCTTTATCAAATTTATACCCCGCCCTCCCCACCGAAGCAGGCTCAGGGCGGCTTGCAAGGAAGTAAAACACATAGATAGCCGTTAAAACAATCATAAAACCATCTAAAAACAATCCAGACAATATAGAGTGCAAGTACACATTGGTTTGACAATAATAATAGTGATGATGTTTGGTGGCAATGGCAGCAAGTCGATGTCCTATCTTATTGATCTGCTCACAGTTAAAGCTGTGATCGGACAAAAACAGTTTCTGCATTCTGCACATTTATACAGTTTCGCCTCTGTGGATTCTTTGGTGTGAAGTGAGGCTATAGCCACTGGCAAAACTTCTTCTTCTTCTTCTCAGTTCGGGGGGGGGGATGTCATGGAAGTTTTTATTGGTAACTCCCTTAAGTGTGAGCACAGTGCATTAATAAGCTAATTTGGAAAAGAAGAAAAGGTTGATTCAAATAATTGTGTTCAAAATATTACACCACTAACTACATAATGACGGGGCTACAGTGATAATAGTGAATGCATGGGACTCAGAAAGAACATGGCAGAACTGAAGTGGAAAGTGAGTGCCGGCAGGCTATATTTAGAGCTGCTGCAATTTGGAGGCTGCACAGAGATGAGTTAGTCGGAACTGGAATGTGTGTGTGTATCCTTTCTGAAAGGTTGCTGACACAGTGTAGGTGATGTATGAAGGAAGTGGGAACTCCACAGAGTCAAGTATAATTTGTTTGCTATAATTTATGAACTGAATCCTGCTGTTGGTCAGGGACTGAGTTATCTTTGCCACAGGCACCCCTTCAAATGAAGACATGAGACAACAGCTTAGATTTAACTAGTTTATTTAATTATTAAGCTGATCTACATCATAGTACTAGATATACTAACACTAGGGAGCAAAGCCCATTGTGGATGAAGACAATGGGCCCTAGAAAGGTAGGGTGGGTG
>NW_015168054.1:1432770-1458111 GCF_001447785.1 Gekko japonicus
CATCTGTCTGGCTTCCCGGGCGGGTGGGCAAAGTGGGGCAGGGAGCGGCGACCCTGGGCCTGGCGAGGCCCAGAGAAGCTGCAGGACTGGTGGTAGGGAGGAAGAGGGGACTGATGACTGTGGGCCTGGCAGGGCCCCAAGAAGGCACAGGACTGGTGGGAGGAAACGGTGACACTGAGGGGCTTCTCCGGCTGGACCACAGCCTCCGGAGAGCTCCCCGGCTCGCCTGCCTCTGCCTTGAAGGCCTGTCCCTGCGCTCACCCTGCAGACAGTCGTGTCATGTCTGAGGACCAGAGCAGAGTGAGCCGAGGAGGCTGGTCGGGGCTGACGTGGGCGGGACTCCGCAAAGCAGCCAGTCAACCCAGCCAGCGTCTTCTGACTGGCAGTTCTTGTGGCCAACCACTGTTGGTGCGCATTGAATGTTAGATGCAAAAATGGCTTTATATATACGGACAGAATATTTAAAAGGGGAGGGGCTGCCTTTGTCATGAAGACCCACTCTGACTCCAAACTAGGCCAGCGTTCTTTCTGATGTCTTAGGGTGCTTGCCAATAATCCCAACCACTGTTGGTGCGCATTGAATGTTAGATGCAAAAATGGCTTTATATATACGGACAGGATATTTAAAAGGGGATACCCACTCTAACTCCAAACTAGGCCAGCGTTCTTTCTGATGTCTTAGGGTGCTTGCCAATAATCCCTACCTATTGTGTTCGGCCCACCCAATCCCTGCCAAACTAATTATGGCGTACACCAAGGATCCTCAATGTGCCCTCTATTATTTCTGATATCAGTGGTGAAAGATACCAAAACCCTGCGAGTATGATGCAAATGGTGTAATTGCCATAGGCTTAAAAAACAAAAACAAAGACAGAGTGAAATCATCATGGAATTCTTGAGCTGAATTCCTAAAATGGCAAGCTACCAACTCCTGCCTGTGTTAGACCTGAAAAATTCTTCGTTTGGCCATGTAGGGAACAAACCTCCCCCTTTCTTTGGAAATCAAAGCTAAACAGCATCACTTCCCCATGTAAAGAGATGGTCTCCTCCCATTTGTGATTGCCTTGTATGTCCCATATGTCCCCGTAAACTAGCTACAGACCTCACACTGCCACTCACTGGCTGTTCTCCCAGTCAATGTAGTGCACGTGGCATTGACTAGAACCCATGTATTTTCTAGCTTATCTCCCACCCTATAGAACAGTCTTCATGAAGAGGTGAGGGGGGGGTGTCATCTATAGAAGTTTTTTATGTGGTATTGCAAGCTATTTTATATGCTAGGGCTTCTGTCTATCTAAGAATGGTATATCCTGGAAATGCAGTTGAAAACTATTTTATATACAGTTTCAGAATATGATACTTCAGCAGTATCCTATGAATGAGCGCAGTGCATGGTAGCCTCTCTCGCACAGAGTATACTTTATCTAGTGCTCACAGAACTCGTTAATAGGGTTTCTTTCTCTTTAAAATGTTGTAAGTATACTTTTCCTTTAAGAAACTATTCTTTTAAAATGTTGTAAGTATACTTTTCCTTGTATAATGATTTAAGCACTTTAAGAAACTATTGTAATGTGGGATGATTAATTGTACAGCCTCTGGTGTGATCTTGTAACCTGAAAATAATAATTAAGAAAAGCAAACAAAAACGATGTTCTGCATAAGGGTGACAATCTGGAATTAATAGAGTGGTACCTGCTGTAGTTCTTCTATATGCTGTCTGTTTTTTTAAAAAAAGAGCCATGAGAGGAGGATGCTGGCAGATTCTAGTTTCCTATGCAACTAGTTTCTTCTTCACCAGTACACAGTCCTCCTTCTGCATCCCTCCACGCACCAGGATTCCAAAGGCAGTTTTTTGTAAGTGCTCAGAGAACAGTGACTGTAGCACAATGAATGAATGTAGCTGCTATGCACATGCAAAGCTTCTCTCCATTATACTCAAGATGAATATTGAGAAAAGCCATTTTGGTGAACCGATGAGGCACTTGGCTCATGTGTAACTGAGGAAGTTTGATCAAATTATGGTCACCTTGCAGTCCTGCTTGTGTTGAAGTTCCCAGCATACGTAACCTTGCAGAAAATGAAGTCAACTTTCTCTCCATGGTGGTTCTATTTGGTGGCAGTATCCCCAAATCACATCAAGGTGCTGGTTCTTACCTTTAAAGCCCTATATGGACCTACATTCCTGAGGGACCACCTTTTCCCACATGTCCCCCAGAGATCACTGTGATCAGGGGCTCAGAACCGGCTGACCCTCCTGGATCTTCAGGAGGCTAGGCTGTTGATAACCAGGACCAGGGCTTTCTCGGTGGCAGCCCCATCCTGGTGGAATGAGCTCCCAGAGGAGATCAGGGCCCCGCGGGATCTTTTAAAGTTCCACAGGGCCTGTAAAACAGAGCTCTTCCACCAGCCTTTTGGGAGCTGCCACCACCACCAATAGTGAACAACGGATGGTTGAACGTGAGAGGGCCCTGGATCCTGGAAACTGCCACAAATAGCCTAAAGGACATCAGGCACTGCAAGGACAATCAAAAAGGAACAATGCAAGCTGACTCTGAGTTAAGAACACCAAATAATGGCTGCTGCCATCAAACGGATGATGACTATTAGCACTTTATTATGGTTTTAGAATTGTTTTAATTGTAACTTATGTTTTAATGTAACTTATTTGTTATATGTAAGCCACCCTGAGCCGGCTTTGGCTAGGAGGGCAGGGTAGAAATTTGAATACATAAATAAAGAAATAAATCCCCCCCTTACATCCAGCACCTTTGATGCATAGTTATCTGTAGTACTATGGGAAATGCTACACTACAGGGACCACCCATATATTGCTGAACAAACAACATAGCCACCATTTTGGGGGGGAAATTAACTGACTTCTGTGAAAGCATTCTGAAAGTCTCTCTCTCAGCTCTAGCTATTAATACTAATTAATGAGGATTATAAATTTGTTATATTAATATAAGGTATTGATAAATGTGATTAATAAAAATTGACACAGTTGTGAATAGGGCAAAAGGATAATGTTTCAGCATATTATTATGGTCTTCAATAATTGCAAAGTCTTATTCGGTTTCACATATTTATGACTTCAATATAGAGCAAGGAGAAGTAACTGTGTGAGCATTCTTGCCGCATACAGCTCAACAAATAATATTCTATGTACACTATCTGTAAAGCTATACTGAAATAACTGATCAAGTGTACTCCAGGCTTTATTCACAAGAAATCTTTTAAGAATGCTAGAGGAATGAAGACCTCAATTTCAGCTTTAAGTTGGTCTCTTCCAAGAAACCTTTGTGATGTACAGAGAGCGATGTAGTGGAAAAACTGGGCATCTGACTTTTCTCAGTATAGCAGTATAGCAGAGGTAGCGCTATAGGGGAAAAAAGCTTTATTGTTGATGAAATTCTTTTCATTTGTTGGTCTGGCAGTCCAATAAGAAGCAAAGCACATTGTCACTGGTGACTTCTGTGTTATATTGTCACTGGTGACCTTTGTGATTACCCCTCATCATGACATCCTTGGATACAACCCAAAGAATTGTGACCAAAGGTGCATTCAGATGGGCAGCTAATTGGATCCTGATCTTTTTTATCTGATGTTGCACGACCAGACAGCTCCCTTTGTGAATTGCCTTACCGTGCGCTGACTCCGCTGTGGATTGTCTAGATGACATCCCCCTGAAGGAGCCGTACGGTTGTTGGGTTGTTTTTTTTTTTAAAAAAATCATTGCACATGTGCATATGTGCTTCACAGTGTGCTTGGTTTTCCGCACATGTGCAGAATCACATGGTTAAAGCACCACCTGAGGAACATGTAGCCGAAGTTCCTATGCCTCCGCATCTCTACCCATGGAGCAACCAACAAGACAGTCCAAGCATACCCAACTTCTTCTTTCAGTTTCTGTTCTGATGCAGATGGCCAGGGCTGGAAGAAATAAGTCCCAACCATCCCCCCTGCCCTGGAGATCTGGGTCAGTGGAGGGACTACTTTGCTTGGGGAAAGACCTATGTTGCCCTCCCTCGAGGTCCAATTTCAATTAATGAGGTTCATTAATTTAACTTCGTTGTCAAGAGACAGATGGCATTAATGAGGTTCATTAATTTAAGGATATTATAGCTTTGGAAAAAGTGCAGAAAAGGGCAACTCGAATGATAAAAGGGTTGGAACACTTTCCATATGAGGAAAGGTTAAAGCGCTTAGGGCTCTTTAGCTTGGAGCAACAACGACTGAGGGGTGACATGATTGAGGTTTATAAGATTATGCATGGGAAAGAGCAGGTAGAGAAAGAGGTACTTCTCTCCCTTTCTCACAATACAAGAACTCGTGGGCACTCCATGAAATTGCTGAGCGGTCGGGTTAGAACGGATAAAAGGAAGTACTTCTTCACCCAAAGGGTGATTAACACTTGGAATTCACTGCCACGGGAAGTGGTGGCGGCTACAAGCATGGACAGCTTCAAATGGGAATTAGATAAGCATATGGAGCAGAGGTCCATCAGTGGCTATTAGCCACGAGCAATGTTCCCGCTAAGCTGTGGAGTCTTGTGAGCAAACATTCTACTTTGTGAGCTACTGGCATTAAAGTTGTGAGCGAGTGATTTGGCTGCTGCATAAATTAATTTGCTCTGGAGCCATCCTTCCTGAGCCAAGACAAAAATGTGTGAGCTGGAGGCTAAAAAACTGTGAGCTAGCTCACACTAACTCAGCTTAGAGGGAACACTGGCCACGAGGTATAGATAGAGACTCTGGGGCAAGTGATGCTCTGTCATCTTGGTGCTTGGGGGGGGGGTCAATGGTGGGAGGGCTTCTTATGTCCTGGCCCCACTGATGGACCTCCTGATGGCACTGGTATTTCTGGCCACTGTGTGACACAAAGTGTTGGGCTGGATGGGCCTTTGGCCTGATCCAACATTGACATCTCTTATGTTCTTATGTAATGGGCCATTGATTAACATGAAATTGTCCTGAACGCTTGAGTGAAGCTCTGCAGCTATCACGTGTTTATGCACATATCACTTGGAGATTTTTTTTAAATGGCGGTCGTTCAGGATGGTCTGGAGCAGATTGCGTGCTGGAATGATCAGATGGAGGAAAGTCTGTCATTGGCCCGTCGACAAGCAAAACCACTGGACTTTCAGTGGTATCTTTTAAGTACAGCTCCCTGACGGGGCAAAACGGGCTGATCACGGAAGCAGCATTTTCCCCAGATGTCACCGTCTGATCATTTCCTTTAAATCCGCTAGACATTTGTGCCTGGGTCAGATGTAAATACCTATCTGAACATGATCCAAGTTCTGTATTCGACATAATATTTGCAAAGAAAACCCAGTATCAGAGGGGGGAAAAAACACCTAGACGGACTGCCAAAGTTTGCTCTGGCATGTGAGGACCTTCTGTTGGGAACAGGAATGAATCCCTGTTCATCCCCCCCCCTCCCAAATGTTTAAAGAACATCACCAAAGCCTTGGTGTGAAACATTTTTTTCCTCCTTGGGGAAATGGAATCTCTAATTAACATGAATCAAATTTGAATGCTACAGGACACTTAGTTAATACTTTGGTTAATCACTTTTCTTGACAATATATTATACAATGTGAATAATATCACTGGAGAAATACTCTAATTTTGTTTTAATGAGAAGAAAATCCAGTTCCAACAAATGAGCCAAGAAATCGTTCATCGGTAATTTTAGGATTGCTGTACTGTCTCTCATTCCCATACTTTAGATTTAAACTAAAAATGTCAGGATCAGATGGTTTGGGGTGCCTTCATGCAAACTGTTTTGTTCAGCCGAGCCCTCAGTTCTCATATGCTGGTCACTCTGTGTATCAACTCGCACTTTTTACCTAAGAAACAGTTCAAGACAGTTCACAACATTCCCTACGTGAATTTGCTACTGGAGTTCTTCCATGAGCATATGACCAACAACCCTACCTTCTACACCTCATAGATCCAGCAGTTCAGACATGCTGTATACCAGCTGCATGGGAACTATATGCATGGAGGCACGGTTACCACAACAGGACCTAAACATTTTTACTGGGAAACTTCTGGGTTCCTGTTTGAGGTGCAGCCTAGGAGGGTGGGGTTTGGGAAAGGTAGGGGCCTCAGCAGGGTATAATGCCTTAGAGTCCACCTTCCAAAGTAGCCATTTCCTCCAGGAGAACTGATCTCTATAACCTGGAGATGAGCTGTACATCTAGGAGATCATCAGTCCCCACTTGGAGTCTGGCAACCCAACTTATCGCTTGAATACGTTCTGACTTACCAACCTCTCCTAAGAGGATCAGTGATACAAATGGTTGTGACAGGCAAAGAAAACAGTGACAATATTCCTGAAAGGAAGAGACAATTCAAGAAATGCCATCTGTCTCTTGACAACTTTAAATGACAAAGCTTGTCCTTGCATATCTATCCACCTTGCATTTCTCTGAGACATATCATAAAAAAAGTTCCACACCTAAAAGGCAAACTATGCTGCATATCTCTTTATGTTACTGTGGTTTTCCTTCAAGGTTTCAATTTTGATTGTATTTGCGGGTCTTTTGATCACAACTTCGGCAATATGTTTCTGAAAAGTCATTTGGTGCTCCTAACAGATTTAACAAGGTTCTTAGACATGAAGAGCAAACGGATTTGCGAATTTTTCTGAAGTGTGGCTTGCCAATCTATCCCCGGAGGAGAATAAACTGAGGTGATTAGGGACTGCAAGTCACCAATAATATGTTATGAGATAAAATATAATAACATTCACTTGCTGAGGGGAGAAAAAAAGCCATGGAAATACAGGAACCAGTTTGCCGCAATCTCTCAAAGAAATAGTGATCTTTTAAAATATAAATAATAAATCCACAGCTGGGTAGCCCTTTAAGATCTTGTTCACAAAGATAAGGCCAAACTTCAAGTAACATATTACAGATTGGTTAAATGACCCAGCTAGGACTCTGTCCTTTGGGGTTTTTTTTTCTGACTGCTATTGTATATTAATACTTTGATTCTTTCTGTGTCCTCAGTCCCTACTGTTGTTGTTAACAGCATTGCCCTAGTTAATTGCACTGGCAACAAATGGCTGTTCCAAATCAGTCGGGTACCTCAGAAGGCATAGAAACTTCCCATACAAACATCAATGGCAATGGAAGAGGGAGGTGCTAGCAAATAGCATGAACCAGCAGAATCAAAAAATGGCCAGGTTAACGGGGATTGTCCTAGGGCATAACTACGTGATACTCCAAAGGTGTACCAAGTCACAGGTGCACAACTAGACTCACAGTCAGACATACATGAGGAAACCTTGCCAGTTTGGTGTGGTGGTTAAGAGTGTCGACTCTAAGCTGGGAGAACCAGGTTTGATTCCCCACTCCTCCATATGCAGCTGCTGTTGTGACCTTGGGTCAGTCATAAGTTCTTTCAGAGTTGTTCTCTCAAGTACAGTTCTCTTTCAGCCCCACCTACCTCACAGGGTGTCTGTTGCGGGGAGGGGGAGGGAAAGGAGATTGTAACCCACTCTGAGACTCCTTCAGGTAGTGAAGGGTGGGGTATAAATCCAATCTCTTCTTCTTCTTAAAAAGTGGTTATTCACTTGATGATGCAAAGACACACTGAGAGGGCAGAGAAGGAGCTTATGGTTTCCCTCCCACTTCAAATGTCCAGATGAAAGCATGAGGGGAAGGATTCTTTGCCCCTTTTCTCTTGTTCTATGTGTGCTTCCTAGGATCAGGTAAATGAATGGTTTATGAGGCGAGTTCCCCTGATGTACGTCTGACTGTGAATCTTGTCGTGCAACTGTGACTCAGCATATGTTGGGTGTATCATGTAGCTTGGCCCCTAGACAGAAGATCACAATTGGACCCCTCCCACCTCCTCCCATTCCACCCTCATCCTTGGAACTTCAGGAATCATAAAAGAGACAATCTCAGTCTTGACAAATGTCTCTCAATTACATCCCCTTCTACTTCACCCTTACTGGTGCAGCATGAGAGACAACCGCCCATATGGGAGCCTTTATTCTGTTACAAGCATAGTGAAACAGAACAAAAGGGAAATCAAAGACAAAAGCATGAAATCCCTCCAAAAACAGCAAAGAGACGCCTTAGAGACATGGATAAAGAGGAAATTTATAAAAGGACCAGAAACAGAATGAGAACAATTCATTTGAAGAGGGAAAGGATCACACAAGCTCTGGGCATCTCCTAAATGATTTTTATAGCTTCTAGGCAAGCCATCCCAGTCACAATACCTTTTCAATACAGAATTAATTTTATTTATTTATTTCATTTATACCGCACATTTCTCCTCAGCGGGGGACCAAAAGCGGCTTGCATCATTCTCATCTCTTCTGTGTGATCTGTGTGGTACCATTCTCCCAAATGTAAACAAGGGCTAGGAAGTAACGGTCACTATAGGAAGCAAAGAGCAGTCGTTTCCTCACAAGAGGCTTCAGTCCAGGAAAATTGGAATGAACGAAATGCTGTGAATCCTAAACACAAAGTTACATCCTTCAAATCCACTGAAGTCAATTGATTTAAAAAGTTGTGACCAGGCCCATAGCCAGGATTTTTTAATTTTTTTTGGGGGGGGCTTTAAATAAGTTCAGGAGCTGCGGTGGCTCAAGTGGTTAAGATGCTGAACTGCAGGCTGTGGAAGGTCAGTAGTTCAGCAGTTCGAGACCCGAGTGCTCCGCGTGACGGAGTGAGCTCCCGTCTCTAGTTCCAGCTCCTGCCAACCTAGCAGTTCGAAAGCAAGAAATTGCAAGTAGATAAGTATGTACCACTGCAGTGGGAAGGTAACAGCGTTCCGTGCGCCTTGGTGTTTAGTCATGCTGGCTACATGACCATGGAAATGTCTTCGGACAGCGCTGGCTCTTCGGCTTTCAAACGGAGATGAGCACTGCAACCCTAGATTCGGATTCGACTGGCTTTCGAGCAGGGGAACCTTTACCTTTAAATAAGTTGGGGGGGACCCCGCACAGACACCCCCACTCCTCCCAAGGGAGTGTCACAATAAAATAAAAAATTGGAAGGGAGGCCTGGGCTGGATGGGGAGATGGGGGGGCTTTGGTAGTAAGTCGGGGGGCCAGGCCACGAGATGCCCCACTGTAGCTACGGGCCTGGTTGTGACTGTGTGCTTAGGACTGCACTGTTAGGAATGAGAGAAGAAATACTAAAAGAAGGAGGAAATACATTGTAGAAAACAGGACCGGGTTGGGAAACTGAAATATTCATGAACAGGTTTCACACTTTCCATTCATTTATTGTTCCAAAATTTCACTCTGAACTGTGGTCCACTTGTCTTTTATTTTGATTTAACTACGAGATTCTTTAAAATTAATTTCAGAGGTGAAGTACATACAGTTTGCCGTAGCTTTCATTTCATTTTCATGACTCTTCTACACACCCCACCCCAATATCAGAAATGCACCCATTGAACTGGGGAAGGCAGAAAAATGCGGGGGGGGGAACCAATCTGGATCTGATGGTACACTGGCATTACTGGTGACCCCTAGCACTGGTAAAGCACCATACAAAATAATATTTATGCAACCACATAAACACATCTAGATTGCTTTTTTGACATTTCCCCCCCAGTACACATGAGCACACCGGGCACATAAAGGTTAAAAAAAAAGAGAGAGATGGAAATGAATGGGAAAAACTCAGCATTGAAGCAGATTGCATATGCCCAGTTCCTTTGTCTAGTGCTCACAAAAAATGGAATAGTGGATGGATTTTCTAATGTGTCAGTTCAGCTTCAGATACAGGAAAGAATAATGAGGAACTCCAAAACTGCGGGGAGGGGCTAATACACACAAAGAGAATTTAGTTAAATATCCTAATTGATATTTGAGAAGCTAAGGAACTAAGACCCGCCCCTGCTATTACTTCAGTCAGCAAAACCTCCTGGAGAGCAAGTTTGGTGTAGTGGTTAGGAACCCCGTCTCCAATCTGGGAGAACCCAGTTTGATTCCCTCCCACTCCACATGCAACCAGCTGGAGGGACCTTGGATTAGTCACAGTTCTCTAAGCGCTCTTATCTCAAGAGCCGTTCTCTCAGAGCTCTCTCAGCCCCACCTACCTCACAGGGTGTCTGTTGTGGGGAGAGGAAGGGAAGGAGATTGCAAACTGTTCTGAGACTCCAAGTGAAGGGCAGGGTACAAATCCAATCTCCTCCTCCTCCTCCTCTTCCCTTTTTTTCTGGACCTCATCTACTCCTTTGATCTCCCCCCATTAGGGTTGCCAAATGGGGCCGGGGGGCGGGGAATCCCCCGCTTTGGAGGCCCAATTTCTGATGCGACGGAATCGGGCCCCGGGGGGACCCCGCCCCCCGAAGCTGTGTCACCAGAGGTGACGCACAACGTAGGGCACGTTGGGGGCATGGCCCAGATTGTCGGGGGGGGGGAACCATATGGCACGCATCCCCAAGCCAGCTCCCGGAGCAAGAAGACGCTCCCCCCACCGGTGAGTAAATTAGATTTGGCAACCCTACCCCCCATGCTCCAATCAGTTTAGTCTAAAGTATTGTGTTTGCCTTCTATCATGTTCTTAAAGAGGCCAGTGATATGAGAATAGCCTTTGCCAGAGCTGAGCTTCCAGAACAAATCAAGAGCTTCCAAGAGTTCCAGAAACACTGCAGGTAAACTGATTAATTAACATAAGCAATGCAATCTCTGCAAGTGTATCCCCCCCCCCCCATCGGAAGAAAACGGCTACAAGGCTGGGATGAATGAGGGCCACTTGATTAATTATTTGCATGATGTAAGCGGCAAGGGCCAAACTAAACAGTGTGGAATAGGTCCAGGCCAGGGGTTACCCCCAACCCCTCCCTGCCATATTGGGCAAGCCACCATGTCCCTGACATGAGCCATCCTTACGTAGCTTCAACCCAGCCAGCATAGCAGGCTACCCCCTGGAGCTCCAGCCCCCTAAGTGGCACAACTTGAGAGGAGGACCAATTCAGGGCAATACCACAGGCAGTCTGCATTTCCAGCCCTGAGCTGCACATCCAGAAGCCTGATCCTGACAGACCCCCTCATCCCCCAAAATGTAGGCGTACCAAATGATGCTCACTGATCTGCTTTCCCTTTTTCCCACATGAACCTCCCAAGTGACCAAATCGAGTTAAACGACACCACCAAATCCAATTATCCAACTCCACAGGCGATAGTGCAGGGTAGGCATAAACACTCCCCACATAGAGCCAATCAGTGAGGGGGGGGGGAATTCCTACCCAGCCCCTAGAACGGTGACCAGCCAAAGCCTGCTGCCTTGCTCACCTCTTCCTCCTCCCAGTACGGCAAAGGTGGCTCCTGGCCACATGCACTGCAAGGGCTGCCGCAGCCGGGCTGAGCCGTATTCTGGTCTGTATGTAAACTCCAGTTTATTTTCATCCTTCGTTTTGCCTCTCCTCTCCTCCATCTGATTTAATTTACTCACTGCATGCTGGTAGATAGCTGGTAGATAGCTTTGTGGAGGATACCTAGTCTGTAACTCTTTAATCTGAGTGTCTCTTCCTTCCATGTGTCGACGCTGTTTTAGAGCTGCATCACTCTGCTCCACCTCATGTGTTTCATTGCTGCTTAAACCTTTCCGCTAGTATACTTTCCTTGTTTTCTTGATTCTCTTGGGGTTGTAATGCTGGGGAAACTGAATGGTTTATCTATCTAGTAATCCAGCCTTGCTCACATTTTCTGCCTGACTCCCAAAGCTGGGCATGTTCATGCTTTGAATGTTCTACACTGGATCAAAATTTGATGGTGGTTTGAAGCTGGAGGTAGGGGTGCTCTCAGTTGATCAATGCATAATGGACTGGGCATCACCGTCCTCCTTTCAATGGCCAGATTACATGACAGGTTACATAGATTTGAGTATTGATGAAAACTTGCACTTGCAAAAAAAAAAAAAGTGCATTTACTTCTTCAAGGGCAGTTCTTGGTTTTATTTGTACTATAAAATGGCAGAACTTACCATAAGAGGCTGTTTCAAGATAACTATTGGATTTATCTCAATCTCTTTTGTTATGTATCTTTTCCTTTGTATTGCCCAGAAAAATTCCAAAGCATTTATGTAACCTTTGCAAATACTTTTAAAAATAGAGCTATGCAATGTTCCACTTGCATATGTTATTTTGACCTCCTCGTGTCCAATGAAAATCTTCTTGTCAAGTCCAAAACATGGATTAATGTTAACACTAATTCATGCACAAAATGGCTTTCAAGAGAACGAGTGCATCAGAAGTTACATTTTGCTCACTCAATCAACAATAAAGGAATCTAAATAGAGCAAATTAAAATCTCAAATAGAGAAAAAAATTCAGATAATTATGAGAGCACTTACCAAGACAGCTCCAACTGTGTTCATTTTAAAGAGCAATATATAATAGATGGTCTTATATAATAGGTGGTTTTCATCTTTTGCGCAGAGAGAGAACAATCAAAATTGTGAGAACCATTATCCTTTTAAATGACACAGGTTAAAAAAGGATAGCACTTGTGAAAAATGTAGTTCTGGGAATGATTCAGCCAAAATCAAGCAGCTTGGCATTTCCTCTGGTATTTCTTTAATGTTGTAGTTTGCTCGTGGCAATGAATCTCTGATACTAACTGGGAGAGCAGGTATAAAAGTATGGAATGTTTATGAATATCCTAAATGGCAAGAAAACATAGTTGTTGGAATGTTTGCAGTCCAGATTCTATGAGGAAAGAGGGAGTTTGTCCATTTGCTGGGATTAAAAAAAACTCAGGAGTAGCGTTGTTGGAATGTTTGCAGTCCAGATTCTGTGGAGAAAGAGGGAGGTTGTCCATTTGCTGGGATTAAAAACTCAGGAGTAGCATTATGGTGAAGAAGAAGAAGAAGAAGAAGAAGAAGAAGAAGAAGAAGAAGAAGAAGAAGAAGAAGAAGAAGAAGAAGAAGAAGAAGAAGAAGAAGAAGAAGAAGAAGAAGAAATTGGATTTATACCCCACCCTTCACTACCCAAAGGTGTCTCAGAGCGGCTTACAAACTCCTTTCCCTTCCCCTCCCCACAACAGACACCCTTTGAGGTAGGTGGGGCTGAGAGAGCTCTTGACAGAAACTGCTCTTTTTCAAGAACAGCTCTTATCAGAACTACGGCTTGCCCAAGGTCATCCAGCCAGGTGCAAGTGGAGGAGTGGGGAATCAAACCCAGTTCTCCCAGATTAGAGTCCACGCACTTAACCACTACACCAAACTGGCTCTCCACCACTCTTGAACCAAACTGGTGCAAGTGGAGGGCTAGAGGTTTGGGAGTTAGGGAAGCTAATAATAATAAATAATAATAATCTTTCAATTTATTAATTGCTCAATCCTGCAGAGCTTGCTGGCTCTGAGTGATTTACAGTTACTCATTCACGTGGGACTAACAATGATTTATCGGGGTAAGGGAGGACAACATATATCTTTTTTAAATGACACACATTCACAGTCAGTGAGGGTTTGTTCAGCTGCAGGGTCAGGTGTTCCGTCGGCATATTCACTTCGGCTTGGCTCGATGACGTCAGCTTCTCCAGGTCTTGCAGCACCACACTGCCACCGCCTGGCCAGAACGGCCCATTACAGGCTTCTTGTCATCAAAGAGATTTTTTCTTAGGCTTTCAATCTTGTGAGCTGAGCATTCCAGCCGCCGGCTAACACCTCCCCCACTGGGTTTTTTTTGGTGTGCCCACCCTCTCTAAGGAGTGGTACCCATTTTATCTACTCACCGAAGCTTTCGAACCGCTGGGTGGACGCTGAGCTAGGGACAAGGCTGGTAGCTCACACCAACTCGGGGCTAGAACTGACAGCCGTACTGTTCAGCTCAGATGTTACTAACCAGAGGATAAATCCTCTGTGCCACCACTCCCATCCCAGCTAAGGCCACGAAGCTCAGAGACTGAAGGAAGGGAACATAGTAGGCAAGACTAAGAAACAGAAGCCTAAGGAGAGGTTATATAGGAAAAGGAGACCTGAGGAAAAGGAGATGTGGAATTGAGGCGAAAGTGGAATAAAGAGAAAAGGGACTCTAATGAAACATCACAGTGTTTGTGGTCAGGAGAGCTGTGTGCTATGGAGTGGGTCAGCAAAGCTATGCAAGCTGACCAAATGGGTAAATGGAGTGGAGCATAGTCTACAGAGGGTTGAAAAGCAGGGGCCTGTGGAAAAACAGGGGAGGGCAGCATGGAGTTGACCAGAGAGAAAAACTGGGACAAAACCTCACAAAGAACAAGGGAAGGAAAGGCTTTCAGTATTGGCTTGAAGGAACAGTGCAGGCCGACTACTGAGAGACAGGGAGAGTTAGAGCCAAACCATGCTGCTTTAAAATTTGCACTAGAGGGAGATTCTGCCATTTGTGGCTTCGACAGCCAATGCAGCATGTGGCACAACAACTGGAGCATCAGCAAAAGCCAAGAAAAAGTGGAGGCAGGGGACTGAATTCCAAATATTGATTGACCATAACCTGTCAGTTCTTTGGCTGGAGGTTTCTAATAAATCAAGTGATAAGTAGGAGACTGTTTGTAGGGCACAAATAACCTAAATAATCACACGTGGCTGGTTCTGACGCCATCTTTGGCATGTTTCATCCCCATTAAAAATGGACTGAATTTTTGCCCTGATGAACAGGGGTGTTGTAGTCTTCAGACTTACTTTAAATTGAGAAACCAGAAAGTGGACCTTCTCTATGCTCTTCTGATACAGTTCTACACAATGTGCTGCCCATCTACCATACATGGTGGCCCATGAGGTGTTTGGCAGCTCCACTGTTTTTCAATCCTATCCTCAGGCAAGCAGCATGAAGCAGAATGTTATCAGGCTCCTGGTGGGCTACTAATCATGGCTGGTGGGCTATGCTTAGCTTGATGGATCACAGACAGTGCTGACCTGCTCTACCAACAAGCTATATTTTCTTTGGTAGCTGACTCCATGAGTTGTGCAAATGCTCGATCACTCAGATAATTTCATTTGTAAGTGGTGATCAGCAATGCTCCCTCTAAGCTGTGGAGTCTCGTGAGCAAAAAATTCTACTTTGTGAGCTACTGGCATGAAAGTTGTGAGCGAGCAATTTGGCTACTGCATGAATTATTTTGCTCTGGAGCCATCCTTCCTGAGCTAGGACAAAAATGTGTGAGATGGAAGCAAAAAAACCCCCCGTGAGCTAGCTCACACTAACTCAGCTTAGAGGAAACACAGTCAAATGTTTTCAAGCTGTTAATTTGTATTCGGACAGTCCATATATGCCGTGGAGTGTCCATGTGTGTTCTTATGTGTTCTTAGGGTCATTGAAAATCTTGGTCAGTGTCCTCTTCAGTAATATTGAACATTTTGCGTTAAATCTAGACTAAATATCTCATCAGCAAAACAGAACTTTCCTGTCTTCCCAAGCCCTCTGCAGTTCACTGATCTCCACAAAATGCTTCTCCTGGGGGAATGGAGAGCTCGAGGTAAGACATGTGGGGAAGGGTGGTCTACATTGGAAGAAGGAATCAGTGGGAATTTCTGGTTTAGTCTGGAACCAACCCTTGCAACATTACTTTGAAAGGGTGAAGCTCTAGAACAGGGCTGCCCAACACAGGCTGCATGGGTGCCATGGCAGCCACCAGCACCTTGCCTGGTGCCTGCCAAGTGTTTTCAGAAAGTGAATGGGGCCAGGTGGGGCTCCAGAGTGGGGTAGGAATATAAGTGTCCTACCTAGATGTTTACATGTCTGAGCTCCAAGCGTCATGACATTACCGGGATGCCCTGAAGCATTTTGCATTTCGAAAAGCTTCTCTCACAAAGGGATGGAAAGAGAAGAAACAGTCACGAAGTAGAGAGGCAAGCTATCCGGTGGCACAGATCAGTAAGAAGAGGCTCATGAATGGATGGCAAGGCAACAGCCAGGGCCACCTCCATTAAGTTACTGTGATGCCACCCCAGTGCCATCAGTTGCCCAGCAGTCCCAAGGAGGCATTTGCTGTCCATCTCCTCTTCAGTAGCCAAAGTCCCTGCTGGCCAGTAATCCTCTTTTCTGTAGTATCACTAAAGGGAACGGGAGCTTGTGTACTCAGTTAGCACTTCATGCACCTAGAACCTAGGCTCTATGAGGTCACTGTGCCCCATAGTCCGAGGCTCTTCATAGACTGTAGTCTTGGAACCACTGACTGGCACTAATGCCACAGAACTGCTTCTAGTACCTCTCATTTCTCACCAGTCATCAGAGTTCACCACTGCTGAATACAGAACTGCTGAAGTACAGTCCAGAGCATTACTATGGGGCCTCTTCTACGTTACAAATCACTAGCGCCCAAATGGACAAGAACTCCTAGCATCCCACTGCTTTGGAGGCTTTCTTGCTTTGCATGGACACTCTTGTTGTTTTGGAAACAGAGTTGAGAATAAAATTTGAATATGCATTCCTACAAACAGAATTTTTTGGGGGAAAGGATCGGTAGAGTTACACTGGAAGAAGTCATTGGTCAGTGATTTTGGTGTTTTGGTTTGCCCTTCTGAACACTAATGAATTACAGCCTGACAGTTGGTGAATAGTCTAATAACCACATTGAAAGACATTCTGAAACTGGCAGCTGACATCAGCCTTCAAAGCTTTGCTCACCCTGAAAAAACGAGATGGAGCCCCAGATCTTCAGAGGAGCCAATCTGCGCAAGCCACTCTACTATTTGAAATTCATTTCATCGGACATCAAGGGAGCGTCTTCTTCTCTGCCAGGCAAAGAAGGAGTAAAGCAAAACTGACAGATAGTGGCCTATTAAGCACGGGTGTTTTCCCTTTGCTTTCACTGTGCATGTCCATTGGGTTTTCTTTGTCCTTCTGCATTGATTTTCCTCCCTTCAGTGCTCAGTTCGCTTTCTGGTGACTGTTTGCCTGGGTTTTCCAAGAGTGCTTTTGTGCCAATTTTCCCCTTGATTTACTTCCAAGCTGAAGGTAATTCAAAGTGAACAGATTCCCTTGGATTTCCCCCCCTGCCTTTTTGCCACCCTTGAAGGGTCACTCCCAACCCACATCAAAATCGTTCTGCCCACTCTGCACCCTCTGCCACCCTCCCCCCTTCATCAGTGTACTAGCTCCATTTCCCCCTCATTTTAATTTTTTCTTTCTTTCTTTTACAAGCTGCATGATTCTAGTGATAAGAAACTATCACTAGGCTTGGATCATTGAATAAAAATATTAAAACAATGGGGGAAAGTTTAAAAGGAGCTGCACAAGATTTAGTTCCCTGCTGGTGTTTACTTGAAAGGAGGATCAGAGAGGAGGCAAATGGCAGTGTCCCCAGTGCAAAATAAAAATAAAAATTCAGTGCTGTATGCAAACAAAATAAAGAGGGGATCATCAGCACGGAATGAAATTGACATGGGATGTAAAAAGAAAGAGAGACACTTGGATGGGAAGCCTAAGTCTTTGAAAACATTTCACCCTTTAATGCTTTAGCAAGCAAAGTTTGGAGGGGAACCATTTTGGCAGCCTCTGGAAGCCTAACATTACAATAGCAGGTGAGCTACATGGACCTTCTGCGAACTGGTGAACTTAAGAATCACTTGAGATCAATTGATTGGGAGGAAGAGTGCAATCCACACAAGATAGGCTTTTAAAAAACTGCCAAGATCACAACCAGTATGTAGGATCAAATTAGGGAATCACAAAGAGAAAAGCACATGTTTGCAAGGAAGGGCTGGAAACTAGCATTACTATGCAACTGTGCAAGGCAATTGGCGAAAACACCCCCCTTTTTTTCAATTTAGGGAGGAGAAAAGTAGAGAAGAGATTGGATTTATACCCCGCCCTTCACTTGGAGTCTCAGAGTGGCTTACAAACTCCTTTCCTTTCCCCTCCCCACAACAGACACCCTGTGAGGTAGGTGGGGTTGAGAGAGCTCTCTCGAGAACTGCCCTTGAGAGAACAGCTCTGACAGAACTTTGGATTGCCCAAGGTCATCCAGTGGCTGCAAGTGAAGGAGTGGGGGATCAAACCCAGTTCTCCCAGATTAGTCTGTGCACTTAACCACTATACCAAACTGGCCAATTTAGTGGCACAAGACTAAAAAAGCTTTCCAGAGCTTTTGCCAGAGGACTCCTCCCCCTCACAAATTGCATCCCTGTGCAAAGTGTGGTGGATTTGCAGCTGACTTTGCACAGGCATGCACACACACATACATGTTGCCAACTATCACACCTTGCAATGCCACTGTCAGAGGGTTCTACCATGCATTCTATACACTCAACATGTTCCCCCATATTATGAGATCATGTGACTCTTTTTCATTGTTCACTGTGGCCAATAACAAAGCAGAGAATCCTCTATTGCTCAGCAGTATGGGAAATGGGGCTCCACAGCTCCTTGTCAGTTTCAAAAAAGGTCTGGCCATTTTCAACAGTGGTTTTCCCCCTTTTGCCTATGTTTCTTTCTGTTTCCTTTCGTTCAATGAACTAACACTAAAATGCATGTGCAAAACCTGAAGCACGAAGATTCAAATGAAAGGTGCTTGCTGGATGCTACTGCCTAACTGTGATTGCCTAATTCTTTAAAAAAAAAAAACTTCAGATGCCACCCCCACATGTCACAAGCAATGCTCCTTCTAAGCTGTGGAATCTTGTGAGCAAAAATTCTACTTTGTGAGTTACTGGCAATAAAGTTGTGAGCAAGCAATTTGGCTGCTGCATCACTTAGTTTGCTCTGGAGCCATCCTTTCTGAGAGAAGACATAAATGTGTGAGCCAGAGGCTAAAAATCTGTGAGCTAGCTCACACTAAGTCAGCTTAGAGGGAACACTGGTCACAAGTGACATTCCATCACGATTTAGACACATGCATTTTTAAAATTGTAGCTGCATAATAAATACACTGGCAGAAAAAGAATGGTGTATAAGGCAGGCATAGAATCCGAAGTCAAGATTAAAGGCTTATTGCTCTGAAAATCTGCAGTAAAATGTGTGGGCATAATTGGCCAGTGTCCGTAGCATTTAGGAGTTTCTGACAGCTTACAAAGGCTATTGAGCCTCAGTTCAATTATTTGAAAGCTTCAAAAACATATTCAAACCGCTGCCATTCTTGCCCTTGTCACAAGTATGCACCATTATCCACATAGAAAGAGGGGGAAAAAATTAGGTGGAATTGAAGGATACACATTAATGGTGAAATAGGGCAAAGAAAGGAATTAGAGAATGAAGGCACACTTAATTTTTGCTACAGTAAATAATTTCTTTCGATTACTGGATACTTTTGTTTAGCCAGTATTCTTTATCAACAGGACTCGGGAGCATCTGCAAAAATAATCTGGGGGACTGGGCATGTAACCACAGATCACTTAACTCTACACTAGAAAATTTAGGACTCACTGGGGACAAGCACCTTCTTGCTAATTTTGCCAACTCTGGCCTTGGAAATTACTGGAGATTTGGGAGCAGTGCCTCTGGAGAAGGGACTCTGAGGAGGGATTTCCTTTAGAATCTATGGTATACCATAGAGTTTCCCCTCTGAAGCTGCCATTTTCTCTGGAGAAACTGATTCCTATAGTGTGGAGATCAATTATAACTCTGGGAGAACTACAGACCCCACTTGGAGGTTGGCAATCCCACACCCTCTGTCAACATGCCTGATTATCAGTAGCCTGCCTGAGCACTTCAGTTTACGGTATCTGTTGACAGATCAAAGGAGCTAAGGAATCTTGGAGAGTTGTGCTGATGAAATAACAGCAGAAAGCCAGGCTCCCAGCAATTAGACATGGCCAACCCAGTGACTTCATATTGTCAGCCACTCACAGAGACTGATGTTGCAAATCCTGTTCTCTACTGTGCCTATATTTTTGTTCTAGAATGTGTTGGTTTACACACAAGGCGCTGATCATTAAGTTGGCCTGCATGCTAATTATTCATGCCAATGGAGCTCCCGGCCTCCTGGCAAACCGATGGAGGTCTGGGGGCTGTTTTGCCACCCCAGAGGAGGCCGGGGCAGCAACAGATGCATGACGCTGTGTGTCATGATGTGGGTGGGGGTGGAGCCAGCTCAGTTAAATGGCTGGGCTCCGCTCCTGCCCAAAGTAGTCGCCGACTTGTGCTCGAGCTTGAAGGAAGCTCTGAGCACACTGAGGGGTGAAGCTGCAGCGTTGAGGGCGAAAGCATGGAACCCACTCCTTCCAGATTGGAGCAGCTTCAACAGCAGTAGCCATGGGGTATTCCAATAGTGAGATTCAGCAGATAGATCGCTGGAAATTGCGTTGTTATAGGGGTTACGTATGGGATTGCAAAATTTAATGTTATGTTTCAGTTATTAATAGGTTTCCTCTTACAGGCGTTGCAGGCCGTGGGGTGAGACAATGAGTCACCATCTGCAGCCACAGAATGGTCGTTTGGGCTGCTCGCTGGGCCAGGAGGACACCCATCAGTTCTCAACTTAGCGACTGGGCTGTCGTTGAATGGTTGGGAAGGAGGGGCATGAGATGGCCTGCACTCCTTCCTCTGTTATCCGAAGAGAGGGGGGGCCTTCTCCACACATTTTGGTGGTGCACCTAGGAGGTAATGACCTGGGTCTGATGAAGGGCTTGGCCCTTGTGTTAAAAGCTACGGTGGACCTTGCGATGATAAGAGCAAGGTGGCCCAGTGTGCAGATAGTCTGGTCGGCTATTCTGCCCCACAAGGTGTGGCGTAACTTGGGGGACCCCCGTTGCATTGATCGTGCCAGGCGTAAGGCTAACAGATGAATGAGAAAGGCCATGGAGGGTGGTTTAGGGCTATTTTTTCTGCACCCTGACATACGGGTCAAGTTTCAGGACCTGTATAGGGCTGATGGGGTTCACCTGTCTGACAAGGGCAACGGGTTCTTTTTGCAAGACTTGTAGCAAGGGATTAGCTCAGCCTTGGCCTTTTAGTGGGAGCAAAGATCAAAGCAGAGGCTTGGTCTTGGCTGTGGCAGGTTGATGCGGGCAAGAAACTGGAACCGGTGAGCACCTTACGGCATTTTCCCCATTAGGGAACAGGGGGTCATCAGGAACTGCCTTTGGATTTTCAGGTCCAGGGTGGGAAATGGTGATCACCTCCTCTGGGAACATCTTAGGGTATGCTCCTCTCTGAAAGTTGGAAGGCTTCAGGGGTAGGCACTCCTAGGTGGTGACCAGTTTGCTGGGCTGCCAGCCGTGAGCCAGACTGATGGCTCAAGGCCGGAGCTGGGTGACCTGCCTGAGAAAAGGGCATGGAGGTTGGTCAAGGGAATGACATCTGCCTTGCCTGTTCTGTGCTCACTTAGCTGGTCCCTTGCCGCAATGTTATGTTAAATAGTTAATAAAGTGGCCCTTGTTTACTTCCAAACTGTTGTCTGTCTCGTTATTCTGACTGGGGGGGGGGCAAAAGGCATAAATCTCTTTGCATAAAACTGAGATGAGTTTTTGGCCTGTGCCGATAACATTTCTGTAGTTATGAAGGCGCAAAAGAAAGCCAGCCAATCTTTTAAAAGGCATTCCTCTTGTTGTCACTTTAGGATTAAAATTTCCTTCCCTCCTTAAATTAAATTTTGGATATATCCAACAGCAGGACATTTTAATATTGCTGAGATTCTCCTACACAAACACATACTTTGAAATCTTTCTTTGCCTCCTCACTGAAATCTGAAATGGCACCCCTGCGTACAACTAATTATAACACAACGTAGTCCAACAGCAAAGATACTTAAGGTATTAAAAAGCAAATAGAATAGATTAAGGTAGATTAAAAAGTTACATTTCCCCATCTGGATATCACTCTGTTCAAGAGATTGCCAGTCATATGTGAAAAAACACTTTGCATTGCACACAATTCCCTGAATTCCTTCCCCCCCCATTACTACTCCATTCCTCCACAACTGAATCTCGGGTAGGGATGTTAACAGACTTTGAGTTTGGGGATTTAGAGAGCTATCCTAAACAAGTCTACCCAGAATCCTACTCAGGTCTATTCAATGGCACTTACTCCTAGGAAAGTTTTTTTTTCCTCTTAGAATGACACTGTTAGCTGTTCCAGTTGTCCTTTATTTCTAGGATCCCTTAATTATTACATAACACTCATGGAAAAGAAGAGATGCACCATGACTGTACAATACAACTTTAACTCAATAAATTACGGGAATGGTCCCTGTAATTCAAATAAAGTACCTGTCTGACACACATAAGATGCTGCTTTTGTATGGCTGCACTTTTGGGGGGGGGGACTGTTTACATGGTAGCATTATTATTTACATGTGTGCAGTCAAGTCGGAACTGACTTATGGCAACCCCAGCCAGGGGCTTTCAAGGCAAGTGAGAAACAGAGGTGGTTTGTCATTGCCTTCCTGTGCAGAGTCTTCCTTGGTGGTATCCAATCCAAATACTGACCCTGCTTAGCTTCTGAGATCTGATGTGATCAGGTTATACCATCTTGCTTTCCTTTCCAACAAGCTCCCCCCACCACACACACAAAAGGGACAAATCTCTCCCACTTAAAAAGCTAGCATGATTTTCAAGGTAGGCATGCCCCTTTCAATACAAAATTACTTGTGCAATGTTCAATGTAACCCAGTAGGGATACCCAGCCCTGTCCCCAGGTACAAACTCTGCCTTTTTGAAGGGCTGTGGGTAAGAGGAGTAACCAGCCACAGGAAGAGTTGAATAATGGGGCAGATCCTTTCTCCAAATTACTCTTCCAAAACATCCCCAGAATGACTTGCTGCCAAGGGTGATGGGAATTGTAGTTTGCTTGGCCTTGCAAGTCAGTTTCGGAGGCTGTGAAAATGACAGATATTTACAACCCAGTGACAGTGCCGCGAATGTTTGGAAATTGTGATTTCTGGGATAGATAGGCTCAACTTTAAATCACCATTACCCACAGAAGGTTACACCCATACGTTCAGGATATGGACTAATGGTGTACACTTTGAACAGTCAGAAATGTCCATCAAGAATTTTTGAGGTTTTAATGGGCAAACCTTTCCCTCAGTTCGTGCTCACTTCTTGTGAGTATATCGTGCAAGTATGGTAGGGGTCATGAAGCCAATGAATAAACTCAAGACTGGCAACTTGGAGGACTATGTTTCTTTGGAGTGCCTTACATTTTCCAAGCCAGTGTACATCATTTTGAAGTAAGGAAGAGAAACAGAACACTGGCCAGGAGATTTCTCCTCACTGTAATACTCAAAGCCCTACATAAAGCAGTGTCTGAGGGGCAAGTAATGAGGCATGGGGCTGGTAGCTAAAACTAGACTCAGAACAAACCCCCCAACACCACTTTTTTCACCAACTGCATAAGAGCGTTGCAATAGATGGGGTGGTGAGGTTCTGCTGATTATCCTTTCTAACTGTAACCAGCTACATCACATTAGACATGGTTCTGAGGGTCTACCTATCCCAGGAATGGCTTTTCAGAGGGCTTAAAGCAGCAGTGGTGGGTGGGAGGTGGCTGCATGAATCAGTGGGTCTAGGGGCTGAGGAATCACGGAGGAAGGACTGGCCAATGTAAACCCCATTACAAGCACGTATGAAGCTTGAACAGAGCTGGGTTGTCTTAGATGAGGGCAATCATGCTATGAGTGTAGTATCTTGGATTTTTGAGACCTGCAGGGCCATAGCTAGGCAAGGGCAGTGGGGGCAGGTGCCCCCTCCCGATTCTCTGACTCTCCTGTCCTGGTCACCCCAACCGCCTGAGGTCCCATTTTCCCTTCCCTGCTGCCAAATGGGGGGGGGGGTCAGCACAGTGATGGCCAGCCACATACTTCCTTATCAGGAAGTACATGTCTGCACAGCTGACTCCACCCCAGCCCCATCATTTGATTACTGCTCTTTCTTCTCCCACCACTGATCAGGGGTGGGGGGGATGGAGGCTGATTGGGTAGCCACCGCCAGGCTCCTCCTTCAGTCTAGTTCATATGTGCCACCACCGAAGCACGCTGAATCTCTCCGTGCAGAGGAGGGAAGGGAAGAAGTAGAGGAGCGCACCCAATGAGTGGGCAGTAGTGCTGGTGATGCATCTAGCTGTGGGCCTGCATTAGTGTTTAGAGATGCTCCCAAAAATGTGACCAATTTTGGTCATCAGTTATAAGGTGATGAGAGAGGAGATCATACAACTGATGGACAACTTAAAAACTGACAAAGCACCAGGCCCAGATGGCATACGTCCAAAAGTTCTGAAATAACTCAATGTGAACTTGTGGCTCTCCTGACAAAAATATGCAATCTATCACTAAAATCTGCCTCCATTCCTGAGGACTGGAAGGTAGCTGATATAACCCCCATCTTTAAAAAAAGTTTCCAGAGGAGATCTGGGAAATTACAGGCCAGTCAGTTTAATGTCGATACCTGGTAAGTTGGTGGAATACATCATCAAAGATAGAATTAGTAGGCACATTGATGAACACAAGCTATTGAAGAATCAGCATGAACTCTGTAAGGGGAGACTATGCCTCTCTAACCTTTTAGAATTAGTGATTTGGAGTTGGGAGTAAGCAGTGAAGTGGCTAAGTTTGTGGATGACACTAAATTGTTCAGGGCAGTGAGAACCAGGGAGGACTGTGAGGGGCTCCAGAGGGATCTGTCGAGGCTGGGCAAGTAGGTGTCAATTTGACAAGCGAGGTTCAATGTGGGCAAGTGCAAAGTAATGCCCATTGGAGCCAAAAATCCTAATTCTAAATATATGTTGATGGGGTGGTAACTGACTAGGAGAGAGAGATCTTGTAGTCATGGTAGATAACTCACTGAAGATGTCCACTCAGTGTGCAGCTGCAATAAAAAAAAGGCAAATGCTATGCTAGGGATTATTAGGAAGGCGACTGAAAACAAATCAGCCAATATCATAATGCCCCTGTATAAACCTATGGTGCAGCTTCATTTGGAATACTGTGTACAGTTCTGGTCACCACACCTAAAAAAGATATTACAGCCTTGGACAAGGTGCAAAAAAAAGCAACTAAAATGATTGTGGGGGACACCTAGAAGAAGAAGAAGAAGAAGAAGAAGAAGAAGAAGAAGAAGAAGAAGAAGAAGAAGAAGAAGAAGAAGATATTATAGCATTGGGAAAGGTGCAGGAAAAGGCAACTAAAAATGATTAAGGGGATGGAACACCTTCCCTATGAAGAAAGGTTAAAGAGGTTAGGGCTAGGGATGGGCATGAACCAGGAAAACCAAAGTTCATTTTGGTTCATGGGGCCACACGAACCACAAACCTTCATGAACTTTCCCATTTTCTGAACCATTTGTTTCATGAGGTTCATGATGTGGTAGAATGGCCTCCCTGTGGGCTAGAGATGCCCAACTCACAACAAGTCTCCAGCTGACTCTCCTCTACCTGCTTTACAATTTTGGTGAGGATTGGGTTTAGGGGTGGGGGCTAGTTACAGCCCCCCAAACAGGTGCCCCCAGGAAAG
>NW_015168055.1:0-57620 GCF_001447785.1 Gekko japonicus
TCAAATGGGGGCATATAAAGTGACATTCCCCCAGAGGGGTCTCCCTGGCTCTGTCCCTGTTACCTTGAATGGAGTGAGGGCCCTAGGATATGGTTAGTGTTAAATATGTGTGTGATCTAGTATGAATAAGAAAAACAAAGTTGTGTCTTGGGGTGTTTCGCACAAGAGGCTGAATACTGACATTTTATAACATTGATGTTGGCTAGCATGTTCACCTTCGTTATCTGATGCATTCCCAGCTTTACTGACAACCGTAAAAGGTGACCCAAAGGCTGTGAGTAAGGCTCAAAGGCACTTTTGTGTGAAAGTTCCCGTAGAGGTCTTGGCTCTTTATCATTGCATCTGAGGGACAGCAGGTGTTATGCATGTGGGTGGGCCCCAACAGTGTGAGGTGTATGAAAAGCAGCCAAGGCTTGCCTACTATTTTGTAATATTTCCATTGGCCCTAATGAAGGTGTTACTTTACTGCTGCTTTGGGATGTTTTTCTAGTGGTCCAATGTAACTGCCTGCAATTTCTGACTCCTTCGGTAAATACCACATTTAGCTGGTTGGTGGGCAGATCTTATAGTTGGAGGAAGATAGTGAAGAGATGTGGGTGGAATCTGAGAGCTGGAGGAAGATAGTGAAGAGACGTTGCTTATGGGAAATGCATGCCCTCTGACTCCTTGGATAAAATGATGTGATTTTACTTCCATTGAATCATTATCTAGTGCACCACCTAAAATTTATTTTGGTTTCTGCTAATATAAGGATTATCATTTTTTAAATTTCAGTTTTATTCTCTGCTGTATAAAAGACCTATGATCTAATGACTGCTAGAAAAAGAAGCAAATGACTGTTGACTTTTCAGCACTCCTTCCATTCTGTAGTCGCTGTTGTAACTTTGGGCCCTTTTGTAGCCTTTGGTGTAACCTGACATCTTTTGCAACTGGTGTGATGTAATCTAATAGTTCAATCCTAAGAATGGTTTTCTGAGAGTAAGCCCCATTGAATAAAGCTGGGTAGGATTCTGGGTAGACATATTTAAGGTTGCACTGTAAGTTACACCTACTCTGTTTCATATGAAAACTATCACACAGATTTGGGCTATTTCATCATGCCCAACAGTATGTTTTTAGCTTTCTCACCATCTTTTTAAAAATTAATTTTCATCCTGAAGAAGATCTCTGGTGAATTTCAAAGCTTATTCATTCTTTTGTGAAGTACTGAATATAGATATCTTTGTACTGTTGGCTGAGATGTCAGTACAGGCTGGGCAGAACTGTGTTTCTTTTACTGCAGTTAACAGATACACAAGATGCTAGTTTGTGTTGGAGTATACAGTGTATCTTGCTTGCTGCTTAGTTCATGTAATTAGGCTTTAAAGGACTGTTTTGGAAATGATCTGCTTAAAGGCTCTGATGTGGTGGAAAGGCTGTCCTATGTTTCTTATACTTGCTTCTAAAGGTTTTGAGTTACAGTTTGGTGTAGTGGTTAGGAGCATGGACTCTAATCTGGGAGAACAGGGTTTGATTCCCCATTCCTCTACTTGCAGCTGCTGGTTTGACCTTGGGTCAATCACAAGTTCTTTCAGAGCTGTTCTCTCAAGAGCAGTCCTCGAAAGAGCTCTCTCAGCCCCACCTACCTCACAGGGTGTCTGTTTTTAAATGGTAAGCCGATCTGCATGAACAAGATTGGGGGGGGGGACATTCAGATCAGAGTCCTTTTAAAATTTCCTTTTGCCATGTGCAGCCCAGAGAGAACATTGGCAAGGAATGTGCACTCTGTACATGTTCATGCTCTTCATTTTGCTGTTACTTAAAATGGTGTGGTACAGTTTCAAAGGGACAAGTAACTGTAATATGTAAAAGGAATGACAGGATTGCCCATTGGAAACAATGGGAGAGGCTTGAAGGCCCATTGGAGATAATGGGAGCCAGGAATGGCAACTGACTTGCATGGGAATAGTTTTTCGATTATGGTCTTTGGGCCCAGATAGTCTACTCTGGGACTGGAATAACAGCCCCCAGAGTGGAAAGACAGTCCCTTCTGTGTTTCCCTTCTGTCATAAAGTCGTATGCTAGTGCACAACAGCGCACGCTGCCACAGCTGGCCTCTGTCCTGATTGGCTCCGGCCTACCACGTTGCCTCGGCGCCACGCCCTGCTGGCCCCGTCTC
This sequence comes from Gekko japonicus, assembly GCF_001447785.1. Taxonomy (NCBI): domain Eukaryota; kingdom Metazoa; phylum Chordata; class Lepidosauria; order Squamata; family Gekkonidae; genus Gekko; species Gekko japonicus. The sequence goes on from NW_015168055.1 coordinate 2,159, forward strand.
CGTCCAGGCCGCTCGATTCGCCGCCGTCATGCTTCGTCAGCTGCCGTCGCCACCACTCAGCCATTGCTGCTCCACCGCACACCGAAGGGAAGGAGGGTGCCCCCCCCGCTCTAGGAGTAGGTACCCAATTCATCTACTCGCCCGTATGGGCTTTCGAACCGCTGGGTGGGCGGGAGCTGGGACATGGACCAGGAGCTCACCCCGGCCGCGATGGGACTCGAACAGCCACCGAAGCTGTGTTACACACCTAGTGCCAGAAGGTATACTGAAGCTATCAAACTTTTCCTCCTTTGTTTTTGAAACTATTAAATTTTCCTTTCTGTGTTTCTCAATAAATGTCATAAAGTTGTATGTTATGGGGGGTAGTGTGATGTGTGCTATTCGCTTATTGGAGAGGGTGTGTCTAGTGTGACATTAAAAGTGTTGAATTGGAAACTTAAAAAAATGTTTTATTGGTTTTGTCAAAACCATTTTGACAACAAACAAGGTAAACTGAATAAGAAGCAAAAGGTGGGTGTGGCTGGATGACCACATTTCTTGTAACACGGGGGTGTGGCCTAATACAATGAGCTATGCTGTCATGGGTGTGGCCTAATATGCTAATGAGTATCTGCTGTTGGGTGTGGCCTATTATGCTAATGAGTTCCTGCTGCGCTTTTTCTACAAAAAGAGCCCTGTAAATACTATTTCTGGATTTCCTTGGAAATTTCCACTTTTTTATATAGTTGAGTGTAAAAATCTTGAATTATTTCCCTTAATCCATTCTTATAAAATTCTTCTTTTCTATCTTTATCATACAATAAGTGGATTATCTTTTTCTCTTTCCTTTCTCTTTTCTTAATTTATAAGCCAACCATCTTCCCAGTTTATTGGCATTTTCAAGATAATCCTGTTTAGCAAATTTAATATTTTTTGTTATTTCTTCTGATAAAAGTAGATTAAGGTGATGCTGGAGTATATTTTTTTAGCCCCCGGAGGGGATTTTTTATTATTTTTTCACTACAAAAACTACAACAGAAGAAAAGGGAGGGAAAACTACATATACGGGATAAAGTAAAGAACCCACTACTAACTAAAAGCCCAAGAGAGGAGATCCTCCAACTAGCTTAGGTACATCAAGTCTTCCCATCATTGATCCCTTTATAAACTGAGTCAAACATTTATAACACCTTTTCTTTAAAACTTTGATTTAACTTTCTAGAAACAGTACCCCCAATCATCCCATAACAAAAGTCTCAAAGGCACAATTCAGAGTCCTTCAGCCTTTACTTCGACTTTCCCCTTCTCTTCCGCAGCTTGTAAGGACTTTTTGGGGCTGCTGCCCCTTGCTCTGACAGAGTCCTCTCCAGAAGAACCAGATTCTAGCTCGCCACTGGACTTGCTGTCCTCTTCTTTTTTCCCGTCCTCTGGCCTTCCCAGCTGAACCCTTAGAAATTCTTGAGCTTTCTGAACAGAGTCAATCTTTTCTTTTTTGTCTGTAATCTTCAAATGCTATACTATTATCAATAGAACTGTACTACAACAGGCATTTGTTTAAAAATACTGTCTTTAAAAAAACACGGCATCTTTTTCTGTAGGTTGGTGATTATTGGGGGGCAGTTAGCTGTGTTAGGTACAGCTTAATATGTGTCCCCCCGTTTTCAGGGGTGTTCCAGCAACTGCTTTCAGGATTGCATCCCTCACATGCCTCTTTGAGGATCATACGAGGATCATACGAAGGATCATATTTGGACTTGCAACAGTTGATCTTCCATGGAGATTTGTTTCCTTTCCAGCTTTTGCACTTTCTTCTTCACCTTCTGTGTAGTTACAGCCACTTCCTTTACCTTCTCAGCATCTTGCTTCATTATTTGTATCAAGTCGTTTATCTGGGTTTGTTGTGCAGTAATGCTTTGAGTGACTTTTTTGAGTGACTATAGACATCTGTTCCTTGAAGTTATTCAGCTGTTCCAGCAGAGGGTGCATATAATCCACTATAGACTTTGCCTCCTCACTGGTAACTTCCGGTTTTGGGCTCTCAGACCCTTTCGCTTTCAAAAGTTTTTCTCTGTCCTTCTTCCCTGCCGTCTTTATTGTTTGTTTACTTTCGCGAATTTTTAAGTCTCTGAATGTGCGCTTGACCGCTTAAATTCGCTTTGGTAAGTACTTCTAGGCAGTTTCCCTCACGTTGTCTTCCGCTCCCCCCCTCAATCGCTCAAAAGTTCATGCGCATGGGAGGCGTCCCACCCCCGCTCGTTTCCCCCCCGGGGGGGGGGGTGCGAGCCTGCACACCCCCTTCTTCGGCTGGAGCACAGCTTCACCCCCGGGAGGTCCGGGAGGTGAGTCTGCTAGCACGTCGCCATGAAGCGGAAGTCGATGCTGGAGTATTTTAATCTTCATCTTTAAATTCTCATTTGAAGGATCTAGTTTCAATTCTTTCTCTTTATTCTGAATAGCATCCAATATATATTTAAATGTTCTCATTCTTTCTCTTTTCTTTCCTGCTGCAAACCTAATTGCCAGTCCTCTAAAAAAAAAAAGCTTTACTTGCATCAGTGTTTCTCCATTCATATTTTGCTGAAAAAGTCTTCTTTTCTTTCTTAGTCATCTCTAAAAATTTACCATTTTTAAGTAATTGTGTATTCAAACTCCAGCTAATTTTTAAAATTATCTTTAATCCTCAGTAATAGTGGGTTGTTATCTGCAAAGGTTTGTGGCATAATATCGATATCTTCAACTTCCTGAAAGAGATTTGATGTAATCATAGAATCATAGAATGTTAGAGTTGGAAGGGACCTTGCAGGTCATCTAGTCCAACCCCCTGCACTCTGCAGGAGCATAGCCGAAAGATAGCCCTACAACATACCTGAAAGATGGCCGTCCAGCCTCTGCTTGAAAACGTCCAGTGAAGGAGCATCCACCACCTCCTGAGGCAGTCTGTTCCACTGCTCAACCACTCTTTCAGTTAGGAAGTTTCTCCTGATATTTAGCCGGTCACGACTCCCTTGTAATTTCCACCCATTAGAACTAGTCTTGCAATCCGGAGCAAGAGAGAATAGATCTGCTCCATCTACTACATGACAGCCCTTCAAATACTTGAAGACTGCAATCATGTCCCCTCTAAGTCTTCTCTTTCCCAGACTAAACATACCCAACACTTTCAGCCTTTCCTCATAATACTTGGATTCCAACCCTCTCGCCATCCTGGTTGCCCTCTTCTGCACATGCTCAAGCAACCCTAGATTGATAGTCCTGGGTGACTTCAATGTCCATGCCGACGATGTGGCTTCCTCACGGGTGACGGACCTGATGTCGTCCATGGTGGCGCTGGGACTCTCCCAATATGTAACAGCCCCCACTCACCGAGCCGGTCACATGCTTGACTTCATCTTCACGGCGGGGGTTACAGTGGACCGGATTACTGCTACGGCAGTTCCATGGTCAGACCACCATGCCCTGAGGGCCCAAGTGAATGTGTCACCCCTACCCTGTTTGGGCAGTGAGTGTATTTTAGCTCGCCCGCGAAGCCAAATGGGCCCAGTCTGGCTTCTGATGGCTCTGTGGGATCCTATGCCCCCTGGCAGCTCATTAGATGAGCTAGTCGACAGCCATCAATGAGATCGCTCCCAGATGCCCTCTGCGCCCGTGCACAAGGCTGGCTCCCTGGTACACCCAGGAGCTGAGGCTGATGAAGCAAAGGCTTAGGCGGCTAGAGAGACAGTGGCGGCGTGCCCGCGATGAAGCAACAAGAGCACCCTATAGGACGTTTATGAAATCCTATGAGGTGGCAGTCAAAGCTGCGAAGAGGGAGTTCTGTGCAGCCTCGATTGCGTCTGCTAGCCGCCCTGAGCCGCTTCAGCGGAAGGGTTGGGATAGAAATCTAACTAATTAATTCCCAATTAATTAATTAATTCCCAAATCTAATTAATTAATTCCCAAAATATTCCAAGCGTAAAAAAAACCCACATCCAAATCCAATAGCAAATAGCAAAGGAAATCCAAACTTCTTCTTTTATATTCCAACCAAATCAAGTCCAGCAGATCAAACTCAACTTCCCAGTAATACTTTTTTAAAAAGGAAATAGCCCAATCTTCTCCAGATCAAAAAAGCCAGTGTTCTCAAGAATTATAATCCAACAAGATTAGATAGAAAAACAGATTTTCCCAGTCCAGGAAGAAAAAAACCCAAGAGCGAAGAGTAAGTCCAAGTTAAAAAAAAGTAGAGAGGAAAAAAGGGAGGGTAACGGGCTTTAGACACTGTCTCTCACTCCCCATCCCCTCCTCCTCCAAATTTCCTTCTGTGAAGTTATTTATTGCAAACAGGTAGGGAGGAGAGAGCTTTAAATTATAACTCACAGACTTGAGAAGATTGCAGGCAAATTCTCTTTTATCATTGAGTCATTCCGTAGCACACAGCTAAAAGCCAGGATGGCTTGCTGTACCCACCGGGTGGCTATCTTCGGATCTCTTACTCTCAGACTGAGAGGAGTGGCCCAAAAATGCACCTCACTGACTTCAGAAACCCCCCGAAGCCTCCTTGAGTCTAGAATCCTCTAACACCCCCCCCTCCAAGGTGGGCCAGTTCAGTACGTCAATGGAGCTTCTCAGAGCTTCTCTCCAACAGCACTGCTGCATAAACAAGAAGTCTCGCTCTTTGGGCCCTCTTCAAGAATGTTTCTTTCCCTTTTCCTGGCAGTCCCCATATCTTCACCCTTCTTTGCTTCCTTTTCTCCTTCCCATCCACCAATTAACCTACCTTTTATCTGCCCCCCATCTTCAGTTATATTTACTTTTTATTTGCTTCAGTTATAGCTCAGCTTTCTCCATAATGGGGACTCTAAGCAGTTTAATCATTCTCCTCGCTGCTATTTTATCCTCAAACAACCCTGTGAGGTAGGTTAGGCTGTGTGTGTGACTGACTCAAAGTCACTTAGTGAGCTTCCACAGCAGAGTGGAGGTTCAAATCCGAGACTTCCTAGTCTAGAACTATACCAACACTGGCTTTTGTGGGGTAGCTGCTGTTGAACATTAGCAAGCAGCTGGCCTGAGTGAGTCATGGAACTTGTGTCATATCAAGTAGCCAGTGGTTGTTGCCAAGCCTGGACACAATGAGTCCTTCCTTAAAGGCCAAAACAGCCCTGGAAAAGGCCCTCCCCCTGCCCTTTTACTAACAAACTAAGCCTAGAATGCTGGCCAAACTGTTATGGCTGCCTAGCAATGGTCACTGATGGCATCTGTTCCTTAAAGCTGCATATGCTTCTTTTACTGTTTTAAGGGTTGTTTTACTCCCACCATTAAAAAAAAAAGATTTCATATTTTCTGCAGACCTGGGAAGTTTTCCAGGTTTGTCGAAAAATCTGTCTTGTCCATTCACAGCTCTGATCTCCAGACTTAGGTATCCTCATATTTTGCCAGGCTGAGAAATAGAATATTCAAGTGGGAACCTGTGATATTTGCAGGGTGGGGAAATCCCTTCTCCCTCGTAGCTGTGGATCCTCCCTACCATTGTAGCTGGTCCCAGGGAGCCCGCCGCAGCTCCTGCTCCCCATTGCCTCCAGTGCTGGTGAGCCTGGCATAGCTTTGGTTTCCCTTCTGCCTTCACCCACAGCAAGCCCAGCATGGTTCCCTGTCTGGACCACCAGGCCCACTGCAAGTCCCATGTTCCCTCTAAGCTGTCTTGGGAGCAAAAATTCTACTTTGTGAGCTACTTGCATTAAAGTTGTGAGGGAGCCTACATTTACTACCATGTAAACCTAGCCTACCTCACAAGGTTGTTGTGAAGATAAGACAGAGGATGAAAAAACAACGGACAACTCTCTGTGCAACTTGAGGGAATGGGCAGGATAAAAATGTACTAAATGTACTAAATATCCAATTGAAAAATGTGTGGGAATCCAGTTCCAGTCTGATTTCCCAGACATATGTGCATAGATGTTTAAAAATGTATATACACATGTATAACCTATTTATCCACTGCAGCAAATTCAGATATAACATTGGGCTAACAACTGTAATGTGTGGAGGTGTCCTAACTGCAGACAGCCAGCGGTAAGAGCATCACATGAGGATCTGGGAGAGCCAGGTTCAAATCCCAACACTGTTATGCCAGCCTGGTAGTGACCTTGGGCCAGTCTCACATCCTGCATAACCTACCTGACAAGGTTGTTGTGAGGGTAAAATGGCAGAAAGGAGAGCAATATTGCAGGTTGCTTTGGATTCCCACTGGGGGAGAAAAGCAGCCTGCAACAGTATTCCCCCCACCTACATTTTATAAAATAATAAAAATAATTCTGTAAGCAGAAGGCAGCTTCTGAATTAAAGTCAATTAGAGACAGAGAGAGAGGAGAGATTGGATTTATACCCCGCCCTTCACTACACAAAGGTGTCTCGAAGCGGCTTACAAACTCCTTTCCCTTCCCCTCCCCACAACAGACACCCTGTGAGGTGGGTGGGGCTGAGAGAGCTCTTGACAGAAACTGCTCTTACAGCTCTTATCAGAACTACGGCTTGCCCAAGGTCATCCAGCCAGGTGCAAGTGGAGGAGTGGGGAATCAAACCCGGCTCTCCCAGATTAGAGTCCACGCACTTAACCACTACACCAAACTGGCTCTTGCCTCATTCTCATTCAAAGCGACTATATAGAATGACAGCTAGATTTTATGGCCAATCCGCATACACTGCTCATACAAAAAGTGAAATCTGATTTACAGCTTTGAATGGAATAATCAAAGCATAGATTTTTCCATGCCACTTGGTTTGCAATGTGAGGAGTGCTCACCAGATTAAATCAGAGAGCAATTTAACTAGAAATTGACCTGTGAATTAGAAAATCTAGAAGCACAACCAGAGTGAGTGAGAGAAAGAGAGCTTCCTCTGTACAGGCTGTCAAACAGTATGTTTGAAGAGGTGGCAAACCCTAAAATTTTCTGTACTTCTTGGAATTTAAACAGTAGTGTGCAAGAAAGCCTCCAGCAAAGATCTGAAACAAGATAGATTTTCTATTTCAAAACCAAGACAAATCTTGCTCATACAACCTGAATAAGGTTTGCAATGTAGAATTTGTTCTGATGGTGCAAAAACCAACCGACCAATAATGTCTGCATGCACACATACAGCGCATCACAAAACACACTGAGCTTTCATGAAGAATGTTACTGTAAGCCACAAAACAAAAAGGGGGAGAAAATTAAAGGAGACTTATGTTATCTTGATACCTATAAAAAAAAAGCACCTGAGCTCCTTTACTAACCCCCCCCCCCAATAGAAACAAGACACCACAGCAATGCAGAAACAAAGGTGAGGTAGAATAAAAAGAGGTGACAGGGATATTCTCCAAAGAACAGCAAAATCTTTGAAATAATGTGAAGACAACTGAATTCATTTTGGAAGCAGTTCTCACACTGAAGTTGAAATGCACAGTGAGGGCTTCAGTCCACAATGCTAATGATTCAAGGTCATTTCTGAGCACCTCTGTTTATCCTTGTCTGCTTCACTGCACTGATTCTGCATAGGTTGCAAAATGCCATGTTCACTTTCTGGCACGCTTATTTTCTCTCCTTCCAGGCTGAACAGCCTTCCTGAGCAGGGTTACTTTTTGTCATGCCTCACTGCAGGTGACCAATATCAAAGCTACATAATCCCTTTTTTGCCCCTTGAGAGCAGCTGTTAAATAGGCAGATCTGTGTTCATTCTGCAGCAGACAGGCAGAGAATAATGACTGTCTCCACTGCCAGTTTCTGATCTCAATCAGTGTTCTGCTGTATCAGCAGACTAAAAATACCCTCTGATTTTTTGCACTGGGTACATTACGCTGCTGCAAAAAAAATGGAAAAAGAGGGGATGGGGGAAAGGCTAATATGGAAAGGCAGTTCCAGCTGGGTCCATCTTTTCACTTCAGTATCCTGGATCACTATGCTGATGGTACAGCCTACATTACTGTCTCCTCAGGGTTGGAACAGAAACAACCAGCTGTCACCCACAAGAAATCTCAGGACAAAGGTTCCCAAGGCAGCTGCAATGTGGCCATAATGCATGCATGGAATATTGTCAGCTGCTGCTTGGGAGGTTTCACTGCCACAGCAGTGGAGATAAAAATGTAATCTGATCTTTGAAAGTAAATTCTTCAGCAAGGGCAGGGGAAATGGTAGTTGTGCTTGAGGGATTTTATAGAAATGCAGGGTACTTAAAAAAATACTACTTTGAATGTCCTGTTAAGCTTTATTTCTATATCCTGAAAATCTCCATTAATCATAAGATTCTCTTTAACTTAATTAATGGGCAGCCTTTTGGGAGGCCATGGAGGGGATAGGCTGTGGCTTAGTGGTAGAGCATCTGCTTTGCATGCAGAAGAAGCCAGACTCTGCCCTTCTGGGACCCCATTGGTCACACCTAGGCTTTGCTCCTCCTGGCGGCACACCCCTGGGACCCCTCATTGGTCCAGGTAATCTTGTGTCTTCACCTGGGACAAGCCCCTCAAGGTCTCCCATTGGGCCGCTTTGTGTTCCAATGTCTATATCCATCCAAGCATATGGCCATCAAGGTGTGCACTCAGGATGGTGCCTATACTTTGAGTACACTCCCAAAGTCTCTCCTTGGGGCCCTCTCCATAGCATATAATGCTGGCCATTGGTGCTGTTCTCTTCAAGGACCCCTATGCATCTGGACAGGTAGAATAACCCTGTAACTGACCCCTCTATTCACTATCATCACCTCTATTTTCTTAGTTCTGAATTCCTTGCTGTTGTTTGAATGCTTAGTGTGCTTGTAATTAGGGAAATTCTTCAATAAAACCTATTTGATCTACTCTTCAATTTGGAGTCTTCCTACTGTCCTGGACCTTGGTATAAACAGGTCTACGATCCCTGGTACCCCTCTGGCCTCCCCTGCTGTATAGCTAGCTTCCCCCAACAATGAGGCAGGCCATTGCTGGTAACATCATCCGAGAGGCTTTCTCCTACAGGACACTCCCTGTCCCAAAGATCTCCAGCACTGAATGTGTTGGCCTGGTTTGGGACACTAAGGTGAGTCTGGCTGGCTGGTGTACCATCCGCTTAGTACACCAGCCAAGATGATAGTGGGCAGGTCTTTGGAACTTCCAAGGCTTATTGTGCTCGTGGACTTCAACATCCATGCTGATGCTGCTGCTTTGCAGCAGGCACCAGACATGGTGTCATCCATGGCGGCACTGGGACTCAGATTGTATCAGGTCCCACATGTCAAGCTGACCTAGTGCACCTGATAGAGATGGTAGCGGGCTGGGCCTTGGAGTTTCTGAAGCTTATTGTATTCAGTGTCCATGCTGATGCTGCTACCCAGTGGCAGCACAGGGACTCACCCAGATTGTATCAGGTCTCACACATCAAGCTGACCACATGCTGGATTTGATCATTGGTATGGGGATAGATATTGATCTGTTGACTGTAGATGCAGTGCCATGGTAAGATCATTTTGCCCTGAAGGCTTGGCTGAGGGTCCCAGCTCCCTCTTGTCTAAGTGATGGGCAGATTTATGCTCACCTGTGGAGACTAATGGACCCAGTTGGGTTCCAGAACATTCTGCAGGATCCGATGCCCCCCAACAACTCATTAGATGAGCTGATAGAGGACTGGAATACACATCTCTCTGAAGCTATCGATGAAATTGCCCCTCAATGTCATCTTCGCTCCCATCCCAAGTTAGCTCCATGGTGTACTATGGAGGTTAGAGGGATGAAATGGGAGCTTAGGCAACTAGAGCGACTTTGGACATAGCCTCACAATGAGGTTTCAAGATATCTTATAGGACATTTATAAAATCCTATGAGATGGCAGTGAGGGCTGCTAAGAGAGAGTTCTGTGCAACCTCTATCGCATCTACTAGCTCTCGCCTGGAACAATTGTTCAGGGTAATTAGATCTTTAACTTCTCTTACAGAGAGATCCAAAACTGTTAGTAATTTGATCATAAGCCGTGAGGCATTTGCAAGCTTTTTTGTGGATAAAGTCTTGTCACTCTACTGCAATCTGTCTGCCAACTTTGATATGGTATGTAAACTAGAGACCCCTTGGCCATCTTTGGTTCCAATATTTGACACCTTTGGCCAACTCTCAGAGGCCGATGTTGACAGGATTCTTGGTGCTGCAAAGCCAGCCACTTGCCTCTTAGACTTGCGTCCTTCATGGCTAGTGCGAGCTGGCAGTGAGGGTATACGGGGCCCTCTGATGGACATTATCAATCTGTCCCTCAATTCAGGGGTTTATCCAGAGGGATTAAAAGAGGCAGTGGTAATACCGCTCTTGAAGAAGCCATCGTTGGATCATTCCGATCCATCCAATTCCCACCCAGTTTCGAACCTCTCATTTCTGGGCAAGGTAATTGAGAGAGCGGTGGCAGAAAAGCTCCAGGGTTTCCTGGAGGACACATCAGCACTAGATCCGATCTGGGTTCCACCTTGTTCACGGGATGGAGACAATGCTTATCGCCTTCACAGACGATCTCTGTAGGCAGTTGGATCGAGGTGGGTCGTGCTGCTGATACTGCTTGACTTGACAGCAACATTTGACACAATCAATCATGATCTGCTGGCTCACCACCTCACCGACATTGGAATACGTGGGACAGCCCTGAAGTGGGTTGTTTCCTTTCTCCATGGTTGCGGTCAGAGGGTGGCGCTAGGAGAGAGAGTTTCACCTTGATACTCCATGGTATGTGGGGCCCCCCAAGGGGCCACCCTCTGTCCAATGTTATTTAACATTTACATGCTCGCCAGCTGGTGTGGAGTTTCAGGCTGGGGTGTCATTAGTATAATGATGACACCCAGCTATATCTCCTGATGGATTGCAGGCTGGATGCAGCCCCAAGTACTCTGGCTGAGGGCTTGGAGGACATAGTTGGATGGTTGAAGTGAAGTCGGTTGAGACTGAATTCTTCTAAGATGGAGGTTCTCTGGCTGGGTGGGGGATATTCAGGACTTGGGCACCAACTTCTGGCTCTTGACCAAGCGCTGCTAACTCAAGACCTTGGGTATGTTCCTGGGTATGTTCCTTATCATTGGAGGCCCAGTTTATAAAATACTCCAGGATGCTACAGATGACAAACCACCAAGAAACCAAGAAGCGTGGCATAAAGATCTCAGGTGCTCTCTGACGGAAGTACAATGGGACATCATCTGAAAAACACACGTCAAAATGTCTCATTCGACTCTAATACAAGAGGCGGCTCTCAAAGTTCTTCATAGGTGGTATCTAACACCTGCAAAGCTGTCCCATATACACGCTCATTCGTCACCGCTATGCTGGAAGCACTGCAGCTCAAAAGCTACATTCATCCACACTTGGTGGGAATGTCCTTTAGTAGCAGAGTACTGGAAGCGGATCATTTCTAACATTCAAACCCTTACAGGATATGATTTACCGTACGATCCAAAGGTGATGATGGTCCGCCTGAGAACAGGAGACAGTTGATTAATATTTTAGTAATTGCCGCAAAGATCTCTTTGGCAAGTAAATGGAAAACAGACTCCCGACCATGCAGCATTGGCTACATAAAGTGTGGGATTTCTTTCTTCAGGAGAAAGCATCTATATGGCTAAGTAATAAAGATGCTGAATGTCACTTACTAAACCCTTTAGATAAATGGGCTCCAATTATTGCTAAAATGAATTTGGATAAGTTCGATTGGGAACACATAAAGTCACCGAAATTTAAGATGCTTGTCTTAGGGTGAGAGTTTGTTACTTGTGTTTTCAGCATTTGAAGTTTAGTTAGACATAATGGGTTGCACAGCCTTTTAACTCGATAGGGCTCTGTGTCATCAACTGAATACTTATTTTTTGTTTTTCTGTAGTTTTGTTTCTGTGCTTTGTTGTGCTTAATCAATTTTATTCGAAAATTTAATGTTCTCTCTCTGTACTTAATGTATTACGATGAAGTTTGAAATTTAATAAACAGTTATTAAAAAAAATCATTGGAGGCCCAGGTTACAAATGTTGTCAGACTGGTTCCAGCTATGCCAGGTTAGGCAACTGGCCCCCTTCCTGTCTCACTCTGACCTAGCCACTGTAATCCATGCAACAGTCACCTCTAGGTTAGACTACTGTAACTTGCTCTACATGGGCCTACCCTTGAAGCTGACTTGGAGGTTACAACTGGTCCAGAATGCAACGGCTCAGGTTCTTACGGGAACCCCATTTACAGCGCACATCCAACCTGTGCTTTGCCAGCTGCACTGGCTCCAGACTGAGTACCGAGTCAGATTCAGGGAGGGTTCTGGTTTTGACCTTTAAGGCCCTTAACGGTCAGGGACCAGCATACCTTTGGGACCGTCTTTCCTGGTATCTGCTGGAGGTCCCTGACCCAAAGAATGTCTGGCTGTCCTCAACCAGAGCCAGGGCTTTCTCTGTCCTGGCTCCAACCTGGTGGAACAATCTGCTGACTGACATCTGGACCCTGCAGTATCTATTACAATTCTGCAGGGCCTGCAAGGCAGAGATGTTCTGCCAGGCATACGGTTGAGAACAGCGACAGTATGGTTAGTCCTCCTCTCTTCCCTCCCTCCCCTGATGATCGGGGCTAGGAAATCTGTGAATTATGGCACCTTAGGATTCAGGACCTTGTTGTAGCATAGCTCTTAATTTTAGCAGTTTAAATTATTATGTATTTGCTTTTAATCTGTTGTACACCACCTTGAGCCTGCCTCATGGGGAGGGCAGTATAAAATCTAATAAATAATAATAATACTGTGAATACCTCTGCAATAAGAGCTACACAGAGAATCATCTCCATGTGCAGCAGTCCTGGGCCACCTCATCATGTAGCTCTGCCCTCGCAGAGGAGGGAGAACTTGTACCTGAATAAAACTTGGTCTTAAAGGTGCCACTGGACTGTTTTGGACCGGGGCCCGGGGGGGGAGCTCTGCAACTTACCTGGCTGCTTCTTGCTCTGACTGAGGGCTGCTGGGAGCAGGGGGTGGGGCTTGTTGCATGTGCCTGCCCCCTCGGCTCTTTACTGCCGGAGCTCTGCTCCTGTGCGCTCCTGCAGGAAATTACCCCTGGGCATATATATGCTGTTTCTTTATATTCCTAAAATACAAGCCGTGACTGCAGGTCATGATATCCTTCACTGGGCAGAAGTTGCTACTCCAGTTGTACCATTCTTTACAGTACCATGTAACTAAGTAATCTTTGTGGTCTAGAGTAAGCAGAGGCTGCCATATGACTCTACAAATTCTACAAGGTTCATAGTGAAAATACACATTTCACTTTGTGTTGCTCACTACAAGTAGGGCTTCCTAGATGTCCACTCTCCTTTGTTTCCTCTTTCTGTCTAGTTTCCATATGCTGCCCCACCACCCCAGGAACCCGTGAAGACACTAAGAAGTCTAATCAACGTTCGCAAGGACACACTACGCCTAGTCAAGTAAGTCAGTAGTTTCAGGTCAGGGTTTGTGGTGCCATGAATCTCAGTGGGAACAAAATACAATTGGTTAATTGACACAAAGGTCACTTTAGCTCTTGGGTATGTTTGGGTAGTCGACAGCTGGTTGAACCTGGTGCTGAGCACTTGATGAAGAGTTCTAGGAGCCCTTGATGATGATTATGAGATTGTTACCAGCATACTAGAAAGGTCTTTTAATGCAAATTCCTGAAGAGCTAGTTTGGTGTAGATTGCTGTACTAGGAATCTGGAAGACACAGGTTCAAATCCCTGCTCAGTTATGAAGCCACTGGGCCAGTTGCATGTACTCAGATTAACCTGCCACATAGGGTTGTTATGAGGATAAAATGATGGAGGAAAAAAAACATGTGTGCTACCCTGAGTTCCACTGGGGAAGGATGAGATGGAAGTGTAATGGGCCGAGTAACTGTCTTAAAAGATCTAAATACAGAGTACATTTTCCTCACCTTCCTGGGTCCAGCATTCAAGTACACACACTAAGTTCTGATCTTGGAACTCAAACAAAGAATATTAGATGTTGAACGACAGATGGACGTGAGTAGGATTAGGAGCCCTGTATTTGATGTAAGTACACTTAACAAGATAGTTGTGAGATCTTACATCAAATATTTAGATATCAGCAAGCATAGAAGAATTTTTACCCTATTAAGATACAACGCCTTACCCTCAGCCATAATGGAGGCCAGATACACTAGATCACTGAGGAAAAGTTGTATATGTGGGATGGGACCTGATGAAACATTGGAACATGTAATTTTCGATTGTCTTATATATCATAATATCAGGGAAGTTTTGATCAAGCCGATAGTTAACTCCTTCCCAGGTCATAATAGAAGGACACTTTTGTCAATTATGCTTGCAGGAGATAATCAAAAGCTGACTAGGATGGTTGCCAAATTTGGTTGGTTGGCATACCAAACTAGGAAAGAGATAAAGTTCAGATAGGCCTAAACCTAACCTTTGATCATAATTTTGATTTTATTATATCTATATTTTAAAGTTTTTAGATCCTTATTTATAATTTTAGATGCCATTGTATTTTATAATTTTACTGCTCCCTTAACTGTATTTACTTGTCTTCTATTATACTGGTCTATGACTGTAATAAACTTGATTGATTGATCTTGGAACTCAATTTTCAGGAGCATAGGAGCTGATTCAGATGAGGACCATGATGTACATACAGGGAGAACTGGCTTAACCCCCCCCCCCACACACACACACACATTATTTTTCCCAATCTGCAAGGGGGGTGCTATTTGGCCTGTTGGTGTACTAAAGGGCGGCACATACCTGGGCAGGTCAGGTAAGCAGCAGGGTGGGGGACTCTGAAGAGCCTTCTCTCCATGCATTATGGTCCTGATCCAAATCAGCCCCTTCACACCTGGGAATTGAGTTCCAAGCACTCATCTTCAACCACATATCTGATCACTGGCACCTGTGAATAAAATTTAATGTGTAGTTAAGCCCTTAGTTATTCATAGCTGGTTTACTAATCTGTGTCGCAAGGTTTAATGCAGTCATTATAGGGTTAATCTGTTTATCTTGTGTGCTATTGTTTAGACTGACCTAGAAGGGAAACCTGGCTCAGACCCAATGAAAACAAAGCCCAGAAATCTAAGTCTGTTTACTCACAATCATTGGTTAATGTATTCAGGTGATTTCCATCTAGGGGTCAAGAAGAAGAAGAATCTCCATTACAGTTGTTGTTGAGAGACCATGTGGTCGGTCTGTTTCTGTAGCTGTAGAGATGTAGCCTTAGATCTTTTATTTTGTAGCTTTTCCTGTGTACCCTTCCCTTAGAAATGAAGATTTTTGCACAGAATGAAATGGGTCCTCTCCAGTGAAGCAAAGATCCATTGCAAACTTTGAATATCTGAGTATTTTTGCCAATTTTTCCAACAATATGTTGTAATATGACCAGTTGGACCCACAAGCTTATACTGTCAGATAGCTATATAAAAACTCATGCCATGACAAATTAATCTTTAAAGTGCCAAACATTTTTACACAGAGACAGATGTGCATGCACACAGGCCAAATGGCTCTTTGGGGGAAAATACAGATGTTACAACTTTGAATGCAGTGTTTGTTTTGAAACTGGCAAAGGGTTCTACCTCCTTCATATCTTTGGGCTGATTCTCTGAATTTAGGTTTGAAGAAATACCTGGCTTTATGTGAGAAACAATGTGTGGACAGTTTTGAATGGCATGTGCATTTGTTTAAAGGGCTAAGTTTCTTCAAAATAGACAAGGAAACCTGGAGCCTTCTGATTTGCTCTTTCTGTGTTTAAATAGCCTTCAGAGTTTCTCATGCTCCCAAGTAACCATAGCTGATAAGCAGTGATCAAGAAAGGATCAGGCTCTCTGCTTCTGTGTTTGTGGTGAAATTCACCCATTCAGACTTGTGTGTGCTATTCACAACTGACATTGACACAAGTGCATTTTTTTGCTATCTGTTACTGTTTGAACCCAATTTCAGACGTTAACATAAGAGAAGCCAATGTTGGATCAGGCCAATGGCCCATCCAGTCCAACACTCTGTCACACAGTGGCCAAAAATACCAGGTGCCATCAGGAGGTCCAGCAGAAGTTGTCTCCTGTGTAGCTCTGCCTTGCCACACATTGTAGGAAGCAGTCCACCAGCTGCTGTACAGCAAGAGATACCCGCATGTAGCTCCTAGAGATTAGTGTAGAGATTAAGTGTGGGTGTTTGGGGAAGAGTTATGAAGATGTTCATAACAGTATCAGACAGGCTGTTTTCCTCTTTCTTTTGTTACCTTTCTTGCTTGGGTCACTGGAGGAGACAATAAGATTTTTTAAAAACTATTTTTGTGAGTATTTTGTGTGTGTGTGCGTGCGTGCACTGAAGCATTGCCCACAGGCACACTTGAAAAAGAGAAATGGGAAGGCAAGACCCTGCCAGACTCTGTCCCCTATCCAGCAGAGTCTGACTATCAGGAGACCGGGGACTCTTAAGGTCCTTTCCACATTTGCTTGCCACTCTGGATTTTTTCAGCATTCAAGGCAATTTAAATCCACTGCAAAACAATAGGGGACTGGAATGCTAAAGTAGGAAATAAAAAGGTAACCGGAATAACAGACAAGTTTGGCCTTGGAGAACAAAATGAAGCCGGGCAAAGGCTAACAGAGTTTTGTCAAGAGAACATGCTGGTCATAGTGAACACCCTTTTCCAACAACGTAGGAGGCAACTCTACACATGGACATCACCAGATGGGCAAAACCAAAATCAGATTGATTATATCATTTGCAGTCAAAGATGGAGAAGCTCCATACAGTCGGTAAAAACAAGACCTGGAGCTGACTGTGGCTCAGATCATGAGCTACTCATGGCAAAATTCAGACTTAAACTGAAGAAAGTTGGGAAAACCACTAAGCCATTCAGGTTTGACATAGATCACATCCCTTATGAATATACAGTGGAGGTGAAGAATAGGTTTAAGGGACAAATTTGATAAAGTGCCTGAAGAACTATGGACGGAGGTTTGTGACATTGTACAGAGGCAGCAATCAGCACTATCCCAAAGAAAAAGAAATGCAAGAAAGCAAAGTGGCTGTCTGATGAGGCTTTACAAATAGCAGAGGAAAGAAGGAAAGAGAAAGGCAAAGGTGAAAAGGAAAGATTTATCCAACTGAATGCAGATTTCCAGAGAGCAGCAAGGAGAGATAAGGAGGCCTTCCTGAATGAACAATGCAAAGTAACAGAGGAAAATAATAGAATGGGAAGGACTAGAGATCTCTTCAAGAAAATTGGAGAAATCAAGGGAATATTCTGTGCAAAGCTGGCCATGATAAAGGACAAAAACAGTAGGGACATAACAGAAGCAGAAGAAATTAGGAAAAGATGGCAAGAATACACAGAATAACTATAAAGAAAAATCTCAATGTCCTTGACAACTATGACGGTGTAATCACTGACCTCGAGCCAGACATCCTGGAGTGCGAGGTCAAATGGGCCTTAGAAAGCATGACTAACAACAAAGCTAGCATAGCTGATGGTATCCGAGCTGAGCTATTCAAAGTCTTAAAAGAGAGCCAGTTTGGTATAATGGTTAAGTGCATGGACTCTAATTTGGGAGAACCGGGTTTGATTCCCCCTTGTATACCTTGTTAGCCAAATTGCTCTATTAATAAAGATGGGGAATTATAATTATTAATATGCAATTGGCTTAACTATAGGATCAGACCTGTGTATACCAGAGTTAGAATTCCCAAGAACCCAGGAATTGACACAGAAACTGGGTGGCTAAAATAATTTCTTTATTAAATATTCTCAAGTATACAAACAATATTCAAACATTCACACACACAATCCAGAACTAAGGAAGCAGAGGTGATTGATAGTTTATAGATAGGTGATACAACCTGTCCAGATGTGTAGAGGTCCATGAATAAAGGGTTGTGGCCTAAACCCAGAGAGTTTAGGGGTGGACTGCCAGTTGGCATCATGGCAGAAGCACACGGTCTAAAGGCCATGTGTTCACTGGGATATAGCCATTGGAAGACAATGCAGACCAATGGGTGGCCCTGGGGGCTGGTCTCAGGTGAGAACAATAGATTACCTGGGCCAATTATGAATCCCAAGGGTGTGTGGCATCAAGATGGGCACGGCCTGGATGTAACCAATGAAGTTCCAGAGAGGCAGGGTCAGGCAATGCTGAGATTTGACAGTATCTTGATTGGATTAGCTAGGTGCTGGGTGGCTAGTTGAATGAGTTTTCTGACCACAAATGGTCCTGCCAGGGTAGTTTGAAAAGATTCCCAAGTATAGACAAAAGGTGGGAGATGAGTCTCTGATTAGCGTCAGGAAGGATTGCTAAACATTTGAATGCTTGATTGGTTTATCCCAGTATCCTGAGGGACAGAGCAGGAAAGACAAAGAATTTACACATAGACACAGGATGACACAAAAGGGCTGGGTGAGGTACTGGAGAGAAGAGGACTATTTGCCAGGTGGCCTCTGAATAGACTTTAGAAATGTAGATACTTCACCTGGTACAACTCATTGTCATTCCATGAGCATATCTCTCCTGGTGGAGGGTGAAGACTGGAAGTTTGCCCTGAGGTTGCCTTTATTGTCACATGAATATGAAATCCCTTTTTGCAGAGTACTTGCAGCTTGACTCTGTGGTTCAAGCTGAGAGTGCTTTTGGGGACTTTGGTTCAGGTTAGAAAGTGGGGTGCCCCTGCTTTGGGGCTACCCACGAGTAAAGGCAGCGCCTCTGGCAACAACCTGCTGGATGGCTATTGGGCAAGCGATAGTTCTGGCACAGCTGTTCTTGAAAAAGAGCAGTTTCTGACGGAGCTCTCTCAGCCCCACCTACCTCACAGGGTGTCTGTTGTGGGGAGGGGAAGGGAAAGGAGTTTGTAAGCCACTCTGAGACTCCGAATGAAGGGCGGGGCATCAATCTCCTCCTCCTCCTCCTCCTCTTCTTCTTCCCAATTCTTATACTCCATGAAAAATTAGACTGTGCGTTTTCAGATTCATAAAACCTTTATAATGGCTTTGGTACTTTTATCCTTTCTCAAGGAAATGTCACTATACCATTAGGGCCACTACACTGGTTCCAGTTCTTGCCAAGAGTAGTTATTACTTTCTTGAGATATGGAACCATCTAGTGTACACTTTAGCAGAATAGAGATGTCAAGCCTGCTTGGGGCTCCTTGGCTTTCATTTTCTGGAAATCCTTGGAGCAGATTAATATATTTGACTGTGTCTCAATCTACTAGATGCACAGAGGAAGTGAAGACTCCAGGAGAGGAAGTCAGCAAAGCAAAAATCCGTTACAATGTGGAGTTCACATTTGACACTGATGCACGAGTGGCTATTACAATCTATTACCAAGCTACTGAGGAATTCCAAAATGGAACAGTGAGGTAAGAGGAATGTTGTGGAGAGGAATAGTCACATCCCGTGCAGTCTTTTGAGACTGAAAGCCAGATTCGATAATACTCTGTCATATGCAAGGTAGAGAATGGGGTAAGAGTGAGAGATTGTACTTTTGGCTGTCGCACTTGTGCATGAGTGTGTTTATCAAGGATTGAATGGCCCTTTGATTTATCAGGGAAGTGTCCAGTGGGCTGCTGCCCTGGAGGACCACTGGCAGTACTGCAGGAGCCACTCAACTCTGACTTGCTTACACAAGGGGGGGGGCTGATAAATCAGCCTTCATTGGGTCTCCATTGGCTGGGTCTGAGCCAAGTGCAGCATTGTGAGCCTCACAAGGGCTGCTCGGCTCAGTTTGCTTTGGGGGCATTTTAGTGCTCTGGTCTACCCCGTGTGCTTGTGCTGTCCTTTACAAAGCAAAACTGGCAAGCACCAGCAAGGCTATCCTCCCTTAGCAGTACTTTTACTAAACGGCAAGGCAACTCCTAACTTTTTTTCGTTTTACCTTCTAGTAGGGAGTTGACCACTTGTAGGGTTTTGTTCCCAAAGGCAATTCCTAGTCTCTTAGCCAAGGAATGCTGAATTTGGCCCCATTTTAATGTTATGCCACGGGATGAATGGCCAGCGGCATCAGAGATGGGGCATGCATACCAGGTAGATGGGAAAGGAAAGCTCGCTATTCCTTTCTCGACTCCCTACCACACATAAAGCTGAGAATGATCCAACTATGACATTCATAGCACTATATCTGAAGGCACAGCACAAGGGGAGAAGTGCACATCTGTATTCAAGGCACCTTGGAAAGAATGCAAAGAGAAGGAAAATAAGAAAGGTTGCTAAGTGGCAAGGGTGGGGAGGTAGCCTTGCTGGTGTTTGCCCATTGTTTGGGGTCTGTAAAGGGCAACTTGAACATGTTCACGCATGGATGCTGCCACCAGAGAACATGTTTAACTTCTAAAAAGTTAATACAAACACAGTTATGCTGCGGGGTGGGGAGCATGTGTCTAGCAGTTTTCAGTACATTCTAGTGCCGCATAGAACTGCCAAACCAAAATTATGGTTGTTTTCCTTCTGGAAGAAAATTTTATTTTTCTCAGCAACCAAATACTTTGGATTAAGCACTGGGGAAAATGCCATTTCCATTCAACAGGAGTACAGCTTTTCAGAAAAGATACCTTGATTGCACATTCCAGAAACTAAATAAATCTGCCAATGGTCTGAATGTAAAGAGGTTAATAATAGTTCAATTAATTCCAGTATTGTGCAAAGGTACAATGTTTTGGCTGTCTGTGACATAGCAAGTGCTAGCAGGAAGTTCAGAGGCACGTAGCTTGCAGTTTGGTTGTCTGTGACAATGAAGTTAGGTGGGTGGGGTGCTGAAGAGATGGGGCTGCAAGTGCTGTATGATCAGGCAAGGAGTCAATAATGTGTGCAGATAGGTCTGGTAAAATGGAAAGTAACAGCAAAACCAGATAATAGCTCCATACACAAAGTTAGATCTAAGAGTGTAAACAGCGACCCAAAGTACTATGACTTGTTTCAGAGGTAGCAGACTCATTACGAGCTAGCTATCCATTCAGGGAGAAGGAATAGTTTGGCCATCAAACTATTGTTTTCTTTAGTCAGATAATCTCAACAGTACTTGTAGCAGTTTGAACTGTGGAGTCTCAGACATGTTAGTCTAGGCTGACATTTAGCTCTGTCAACCCATGACAAAGCGGAATTCAGCCCAGAATAGCTTTTGATAGTGTGTGCAGAGTTCAGCTGGAATAGCTTTTGATGGGTCCCTGCAGATGCCCAAAAAGTGTATCAGAAGCTGATCTGAGCTGAATTATCCAGATGTCATCTGAATGGAGAATGGCTGCCTCGCTGCCTTCTAGAAGTTGATATCAATCCTGAGAATATCATCTGAGTAGGATACATTAGAGAGCTTTGATTGAAGGCTTTGTATTCTGGATGGCAGAGACCATTTTTGTTAGCAGATATGAAACAGCTTTGAGATGTAGCTTGCTTGTTTGAGGTTAAAATCTGGTATCCTGCACGGAAGAAGAGCTTTCTCTTGCTTTACTTTAAGTGCTTTACTTCCTCATTTATGGGGCAGAGTGCAAGAACAATCTCCTGTTTTGTTACTGTTCACTCTATCTCCTGCCCGATCAGACGTCATGTTTTACGAGCATTGAGCATGCTTATATTTAAACCGAAGGTATTTATAGCAGAGAATGTCATCCAGACATCACACTGGTCACCTGTCTCAGTGCACAGTCACTCCGTGATTGAATGTTCACATCACCCACACTGTAATTGCAGAGTGTGCGGGCACCATTTTAAAAAATCAGTGCTTGTGCATGCGCATAAGTTGTCAACCACACCTCTTTCCCCTCTGAACGCGCATGTGCATTGACGATTAATTGCAGCTCAGTGATCAGATGTCCAGAAATGCATGGCGAGACTACTTGGATCAGCCACCACTGAACTTTCTCCAGTGGCTGCAAAGTCAGGAGTGAAGGCGAGTGGTCTATGAGTGAGGAATGCTATATATATATATTTCTGGATGCACCTGTAAAATCTGGTAGGGAGAAGTAATGACATCGGACGAATAGCTCATCTGATCATGGCCTCCATTCTTTCCATGGCAGTTACATCCCCAAAGACAACAGTTTACAGTCTGAGACTGTCCATTACAAGCGAGGAGTTTGCCAGCAGTTCTGTCTCCCCTCCCATGCAGTCGATCCCTCAGAATGGACAGAAGAGGAGGTAAGGCTTTGAAAACAAGGAAAGGAAGTCAAAGGGGCCGTCAGGCAGTTACTTCTGATGCAGCAAACTTTTGCCATGTGGAAACCATGGGATTTTGTCTAGAAATGGTACGTTGTATACAGTATATCATATTAATGTGGTAAACAATGCACATGCACCTTTTAAAATTGTACAGTGGCTAATAACTTTAGATGGTACACAATCCTGTTTTGGAAGACTCAGTATTGGGTTTTGTAACAGCAAGTGTCTTGGGCGATAAGGAAGAGATGGTGTGAGGGTTTAAGAAAAAGGGCTCTTTCCTTGCAAAGCATGTGGGAGAAGTCTGAGCATGAAGAGGAAGCTGGTTTTAAACGTCAGTGTTTTACTGCATCTTGGAGAGGTCTGGGGTGGTGGCTGCCACTAGTTCTGAGATGAAACACTCAGCTCTTAGAACTCTTTTCTGCTGCATTAACACCTTTCACAGAGGCAATCAGATGGCGTAATTGGCACTCAAATGAGCTTTTTATATTACATGTTTTGTTAGTTGGAAGAAACTGTCCTATAGTTTAAGATTATTCCACCCGTTGGTGTTTTCTTTGAACATTCTTCTGTACCTAGCAAATCCTGAAAATATCCATGCAAATTGCAAAAGAGCACGTTCTTTTTGGAATAGACTTGTCTTTGGTGCTCAGTGGGCTGTAGCATATACATAACTCTGCTGGTCTGACCGTTCTGATTTCTCCATATTTCCTCCTTGCAGCTCAGCTTTGATCTAGACCGTGAAGTGTACCCCATGGTGGTACTTGCCGTGGTGGACGAGGGAGACGGTAAGCAAATGGCTTGTCTGCAAGTTGTCATTGTATTCATATAGCACAGCTTCTGTTTACATAACAAGATTCTGAAAATGCATAAAGTACCCTGCTGGACTACCAAAATGGCAGCCAGCGTGGAGCCTTGGAACTGAGCTTCTCCGAATTTACAGTAGTTTCACCCTAAATACCCGGCTAAATTCTTCAATTCAAGTAAGAGCAGGAGGAAGTGGGAGTGGACAGAATTTACCAGGCTCTGGTGACTGGGGTGTTGCCAGCAGGGGTATGTCGGAGTCGCCGCTATGAGGGGGTTGTGGAAGGAGATGCCCGAAAACACCCAGGTTCCAGCTTCGGGCACTTGGAAGTGCGGACGTGCAGCTTGTGCCGGCTATGGCTTCTCTCCACCTTTGGCAGTTGTTTCTTCTTTCGGCAGCCGATGTTGGGCCATTGTTGTTAGGCCGCCGCAAGGCCGGCAGTCACTGGGTCTGCCCGCAGTTGGGCCGAGGACTCGAACCGCCGCTTGTCTGAATCACTGCCGCCACCGTCGCGGCGAGGACGGCCTTGGAGGGAGACGCCTGAAAATGCCCGGTTTCGAATCTTGGGCGCTTGGATGAGGGAGACACTGGCTGGGGCAACAAATTGTGCCCCTCCGCTCTCGTCCATCACTGCCTGCTGCCGCGGTTGTTTGTCGCTCTGAGCTGGCGGCCAGGGTTGAACATCACCTCCTCGGCGAGCTCCTGCTCGGCCAATGCGGACGTGTGATTTGGAGCTCCGGCCGGGAAGTTGGCGGAGATACAGAGAAGTTCGGCCCCCTTCCAGCCTGCGTCTCATCCCGAAAGTGGCAGGCAGAGGGGCTGGGATCAATGACCCCCCTCCAACATTGGCGTTGTGTAACGCCAGGTCCATAAATAATGACCTCAACCCTGTGGGATTTCCTGCTAGAGCAGGGAGTGGTTCTGGCGTGCATGACCGAGACTTGGGTGTGAGACCTGGTGTTGTCCATGGTGGTGCTAGAACTCTCCCAATATGTAACAGCCCCCATTCATCGGGCCGGGCACAAGCTCAATTTGATCTTTGCGATGGGGGTCACAGTGGACCAGATTACTACTCTGCCAGTACCATGGTCAGACCACTATGCCCTGAAGGCCCGTGTGAATGTTTCACCCAACCCTGTTTGGGTGGAGAGCATATTTTGGCTCGCCCGCAGAGCCAACTGGACCCTTTGTGGCTTCAGATGGCTCTGCGGGACCCCATGCCCTGGGCAGCTTGTTAGATGAGTTAGTCAAGGATTGGCACAGTCGGCTCTCGGCAGCCATCAAAGAGATCGCTCCCCAATGCCCTCTGTGCCCTTGCTCTAAGCGAGCTCCTTGGTTTACCAAGGAGCTGCGGCGGATGAAACGAGGGCTCAGACGACTAGAGAGATGGTGGTGCCGTGCTCACGATGAAGCAACAAGAGCATCCTATAGGACGTTTATGAGATCCTATGAGATGGCAGTCAAAGCTGCAAAGAGAGAGTTCTATGCGGCTACGGTTGCGTCTGCTAGCTCACGCCTAGCACAATTGTTTAGGACTATTCGGTCATTAACAGAGCTGCCACAGGGCAGACCAATTGTTAGGGAATTGGATATTGGCTGTGAGGCTTTTGCGAGCTATTTTGTAGACAAAGTCCTGTTTCTCCACCGTGACCTCCCCGCTTCAGTTGAGACAGTGAGCGAATTCGAGGCCCCATGCACATCTTCTGGTTCTATTCTGGATTATTTCAGTTCACTCAGCCTTGAGGAAGTCAACAACAAATTGCTCTCAGCAGTACACCCAACCACATGCAGCCTTGATACATGTCCTGGCCGTGAGGGGTTGTGAGGTGCCCTCAGGGATATTATCAACAAGTCCTTCGCTGAGGGACTGTTCCCGGGGGCTCTCAAGGAAGTGATGGTCCGGCCTCTCTTGAAAAAATTGGCCAATTATCAGCCGGTTTCCAGTTTGTCCTATTTGGGCAAATTACTTGAGAGAGTGGCGGCGATTCAGTTGCAGAGCTTTATGGATGACACTTCCATGCTGGACCCGTTTCAGTCTGGCTCTTGGCCAGGCCATGGGATGGAGATGGCACTGGTTGCCCTTACAGACGACCTCCAGAGGCATCTGGATCGAGGCAGTACGGCAGTGCTGTTATTGTTGGACCTGTCGGCGGTGTTCGACACGGTTGACCATCAGCTACTGATCCACTACCTCACCGACACTGGGATCCAGGGACTTGCCTTGCAATGGCTCATCTCCTTTCTCCAATGTCAGAGACAGAGGGTGGCATTAGGGGAACAGACGTCCCAGAGGCACCCGCTGGTCTACGGAGTTCCTCAAGGGGCGGTGCTATCCCCTATGTTATTCAAAATCTACATGCTCCCACTTGCCCAGATTGCCTGGAGGCACAGGCTAGGGTGTCACCAATATGCTGATGACACCCAGTATATCTGTTGCTGGGTGGTCAGTCCGACTCCACCCCAGATGACCTGGAGCGGGCGCTTCAGGACGTGGTGGGCTGGCTTAGACTGAGCCGATTGAATCCAACAAAGACAGAGGTCCTGTGCCTGAGTCGGAATGGGTCAGGGGTAGGGATCCCACTACCGACCTTCGATGGGGTGCCATTGGCACCAGTGCCGAGGGTCAGGAGTCTGGGAGTGCTCCTGGATGCCACCTTAACAATGGAGGCCCAGGTAGCAGCCACTGCCAAGGCAGCTTTTTACCATCTACAGCTGATTAGGCAGTTGATTCCCTTCTCTGAACGCAATGACCTGGCAACAGTGATCCACGCTATGGTCACCTCAAGATTAGACTACTGCAACGCTCTCTATATGGGGCTGCCCTTGTCCCAAATCCGGAAGCTGTAGCTAGTGCAAAATGCGGCAGCCAGGCTGCTGATGGGTCTCTCTATAAGAGATCACATCCAGCCTGCGCTGGTCACTGCACTGGCTGCCAATAGCATACCGGATCCATTTCAAGGTGCTGGTTTTGACCTTTAAAGCCCTATATGGTCAGGGGCCTGTCTACCGGAGGGACCGCCTTTCCCCATATGTGCCCCAGAGAGCACTGAGGTCAGGGTTGCAAAACCGCCTAACTCTCCGTGGTCCGAAAGACGCCAGATTGGCTACCACTAGAGCTAGGGCCTTTTCAGTGGTGGCTCCACACTGGTGGAATGAGCTCCTGGAGAACATCAGGGCCCTGCGGGACCTTCTGGTGGATAGCTCCAAGTTGATTTCAGCACTGGTCAGCTCAGAGGCCCTCCATTGCCAGTCTCCCGTTGGGATCCATGAGGGAAAATGAGCGTGGCGCCGCGGCAGGCTCCAGTTCTCATTCCTCCTCACATTAGGGGGGTCTTCAGAGCCAGTAAACAGCCAGTCATCTGCGTTTCTGCTATGCTCCACCTCCTTCTGGTACAAAGGGGCTCGCCTTGGACGTACAACTGGGGTTCCAGCCTTTGTAGCATCCCAGAATTCGTCCCGATCGCCCACCTCATCAACAAAACGGAGCTCTTCCACCAGGCCTTTGATTAGGAGCTGCCACTGACGGATGAGCCATCGGAACATACTATGGCCCTTAGTGTTACACCATGGGATGCCACTTTCTTCTTGGATCATGTTTAGAAACTGCTGCCATCTGTATTGTCTTACTTGTACTTTATGTTATTATAGGAGTTTTACTGTATTTATTGTTTTATTGTATTTTATCTCGTGTAAGCCACCTTGAGCCAGTTCGCCCGGCAAGGCAGGATTAGAGATGTAAAATTTCCGGAAGCTTGGAAAAAAACCCGGGGGGAAACGGAAATTTCTTTTGTCTTTTCTAGATTGAAAGTCATTCTGTTACTTTAGGAACATAAAATATGACTATGGACATTTTTACTTGGCATGAAATTATCACAACTAGCATATTAAAAATATAGTGTATCCAAACAATTATTACAAACAGAATACCCACCCACATGCAAAAACAAAACTGAAACTTTTTTATTTTCTTCTGACAATAGCACCTCCTAAAGCAAGGAATGCATCTTGTTCTTGCATTGGAGTGTTCAGTTTGTAACCTAGTACTTGCTTGTTTTCGGTGCACAGAAATTAGATCAATCTGATACCATATACATATATATTTTAGAAATGATTTGGAAAATATTTGAACACCTTGTCTTAAAATATTTTATTCAACATGTTAAAATAAAACGTTCCATAATCAATTTTTTTTCCTTTCCTTTTCTTTTTTCAATTTTTCCAATTTTTCGGAAAAAAACAAAAAGGCTTCAGGAAAAAAACGGGGGGGGGGGGAACGTTTTTTTTCTGAATTTTTCTGTTTTTTTTCCGGGCCTTCACATCTCTAGGCAGGATATAAATGGAAAATAAATAAATAAATAAAATTTCTTGGGAGGGGATGTAGCATAGGGGCTTAAGGAACAACCTTTGATCCAGGAAACCTCTCATTTCAATCTCATTTGCCATGAACTGACCAGGTGTCTTTAGGCAAGGCACTCTCTCTCAGCCTGCAATATTGTGTTATTAATACTGACCTACCTTACAATGCTGCTGTAAGGATTACAACACGGTAATGTTTGTACAGCATTTTGCACACTGAATGCTTATTAGGAGCAGCAGCATACAAATATACTATGAAAACCATCTCTAAGAAGCTACTTGTGCATGTTTTAATTGTTAAGAAGTTAGATACTTGCAGTTAAAGCACAGCTTGTCACCATGAACACTTTCATCTCTAACTGTTTTCTTGTCTTACAGAGCCTATGGGTCACTGCCATGTGCTATTGGCTACTTTTGAGAAGGTGAGTTCTGTCTTTTTGGTGATATCTTGTCCAGGATGACTTTTATGCACTGTATATGGTTCTAGGCTTGTAGATATGGACACAGAGCTAGCTGGGGAGCACTCTTAGATAACAAGGTAGATTACTCATGGACTGGCAGGCAAGGCCCCACTTTACTTAGAATTAATTTACATGGGACAATATGTTTGATGGCACTGTTCTGTCACTAGGGCCCTGAAACTAGGGCCTGCTGTTGAATCACTACCTTTAGTTTTCTCCAGACTACTAGTTATCCCATCTAGGAAAACAATGCATATGAGGAAGAAGGTCCCAGACTTCCAGCTTGCTTCAGCGATGTGTAGCCCTGGTCCCTGGACATGCAAGTCAGTGTTGGCCCCTTCACAGAAGGAGAAAGGAGGTGAGGCCTGACTGAGGGAGCCAATCATTTCCAAGGAGTTGAAGGCTGGAACTCATAACCATATGCAGAAATGCAGCTTGCCCTGAGCAGCTGAAGGTATCCAGATGATGGCATTTTTTGAATATTGGCTGGGACCTCTGATGCGTTGTAGTTGTGTTATCTCTGAATGCAGAACTTCCTGTTGTCTTTTCTACTTATAGGATTCAAGCATCAGAGGAAAGGTCATTAGCTTTCCAAAGGTTGCTTGATCAAGCAGTAGCTATGATGCTGTTATACTCCTTACAGAATCAGTCAGACACAGCTGATTATAACCAAGAATGTCTGCACATAATTATGGTACACAGACAAGTTCATGTTTATAAATATATATATATAAAGCAAACACAAAAATAATGTCCAATCTATTTGAAAAAGTGTGCATGCACACGAAAGCTCATACCTTGAATAAACCTTTGTTGGTCTTAAAGGTGCCACTGGACTTTTAACCACTACACCAAACTGGAGAGCCAGTTTGGTGTAGTGGTTAAGTGTGCGGACTCTAATCTGGGAGAACCGGGTTTGATTCCCCACTCCTCCATTTGCACCTGCTGATGTGACCTTGGGTCAGTCACAAGCTCTGGCACAGCTGTCCTTGAAAAAGAGCAGTTTGTGTCAGAGCTCTCTCAGCCCCACCCACCTCACAGGGTGTCTGTTGTGGGGAGGGGAAGGGAAAGGAGTTTGTAAGCCGCTCTGAGACTCCAAGTGAAGGGCGGGGTATAAATCCAATTCTTCTTCTAAATGTGTTCTACTGGCTTCAGAACAACACTGCTGACCACCTGGAACAAAAATAATTACATAACGTAACGGTGACACAAATATTATGAACTGCAGACTACTTTGAACTATAATTATCTTTTGTAAGAACTAGAATTTAAAATAAAAATGCTGAGTGAGTGTAGGGGACGAAGTTGAAAGCAGAGTGATTCTTAGAAGATTCTGAAGCACAAGGTGGAGCTTCAATGGAATTGTAAAGAGGAACTAAGTAGTATCCTCTTGCAGAGATATTGGATACTTTTAGGCAGGTATGGATGAATTGTGTTTCATCACAAATTCCTTACCTTTAACGCCTCTTTTGAGTGATAGTTATATCAATGCTCTGATCAGGTCTCTTTTCCCCTCCCCTCTCCCAGCATGCTGATGGAAGCTTTTGTGTAAAACCCCTAAAGCAGAAGCAAGTGGTGAGTGTTATTTGGTTGGGGCTCCTTGGTTACCCTTCCGGGGAAGGTGTCTGGGATGGTGAACTGTGATTCCAATATAAAGGGGGGGGGGTGATTCAGCGATTTATTGTTCTTTCAGGCCAGTTTCTCTCTTCAACAGCCTATTGCAACAAACCTTAGAAAAAGGGAAGGAGAGCGCATGGAGAAAGGTGACTCAAGCCAAGGATGGCTTTAGTTAGTTTAGGTACCATGCCCTACAGGTAATGGAGGAATTCTTGTGTCTAGAGCCATGCAGGCCGTTCCTCGCAAGAAGGGGTAGCTCAGGGAGAAGAAAATTGTTTGCTAGTGAGGCTGTTGTAGTCTGTATTCCTGGAGGTGTCTATATCTCAGCTTCTGCTTTCTTCTACAGGTGGATGGTGTAAACTACCTCCTGCAGGAAATCTACGGAATAGAAAACAAATACAACACACAAGATTCCAAGGTAAAAATATAATTTGAAGACACAGGTAAACTATCCAGGCCCAACAAGATTTTTTTAATAAATGAAAATCCAAGAGACTGCCATTTTGACTAGAGGACGCGTCGTGCTTTGCCTGCTGGCTCCTTTTCCTACTTAAGATCCCCCCTAGCTTCTCTACACCCTGGGTTCTGGATACACACGTGATTATGATGATGATTCCATGTGGGGACCTTGGGTGGGGGGAAGCAGCTGGAGAGATTGTGCTGAACAGAAAAACAGCAGGCAGAGAGAGGTTTAAGAATCTACCCCCTCCCTCACTCCTCCATGCAAAATAGGGTTGCTATCTCTCATTTGGGAAACACCTGGAGATTTTCAGGTTGGTGCCTGAGGAGGGCGGGGCTTGGGGAGGGGAGGGGAGGGACTTCAGTGGGGTAGAATGCCACAGAGCCCACCTTCCAATGCACCCATTTTCTCCAGGTGAACTGATCTCTCTCGCCTGAAGATCAATTGTAATCGCAGGAGATCTCCAGCCACCACCGAGTGTCCAAGATATGAGGTTGAATATAACAGATTTTTCTGGACAATAATATCCCGCTTCCCAGGAAGGTCAGATCAGGAGAAATTAGTCATATTATTGGCAGACAGGGACAAATTCGTTACTTTCCAAATTGTAAGATTTCCTGTTGCCATCATAAACGATAAAAAGATGATGGAGTATTCTGGACAAAGTATGTCTGACCAGTGACTGCTCAACTCTGGGTTACTTGTAATTTGTCTCTGGACTGTATGGTCTCTTTTTCTTATTATTAGATACTTTTCATAATGAGTTTGTGTTTTAATATCTTCTGTTAAAATGTCCAATTTTTATTTTTTTTAATTCTTTTTCAAATCTTATCTTGTTGGACATTTCCATTTTACTTTGTATAGTTGCAATGGCTTTTTTTTTGCTAGTGTAATAAAGGTTGATTGATTGAATGACTGCAGGCTGTGATAATGAAAGAGAGTATATTTGTTAATTGAATGAGACTTCCATGCCCTGTGTGGCTCTGGTCCCCAGTGATGATCTCCTTCCAGCAAAAAAAAAACAACCCTAAAGACCTAAGATAATGTGGTCTAGAATAAAACAAGCAAATTAAACAATGTGATCTGAAATAAGCAGCT
Source organism: Gekko japonicus (assembly GCF_001447785.1). NCBI lineage: Eukaryota > Metazoa > Chordata > Lepidosauria > Squamata > Gekkonidae > Gekko > Gekko japonicus. The sequence continues at coordinate 33,046 of NW_015168055.1, forward strand.
TTTCTGTCAAGGGTCTCACCGTTCTATATGTAAACGGCCTTGAGTACATATAGTTAAAAATTACACAACTACATATGACCATGTGATGATATTAACTACATATTGATCATTCTCAAGTTTTACTGCTTCTCTTCCCACCACCTGTTTTGGTAAGTGAGCTGGCATTTTTCTTGGGCTTCCAATGCAGGTGGCAGAGGGTGAGGTGAGCGACAACAGTGCAGAGTGTGTGGTCTGCCTCTCAGATGTCCGGGATACCCTAATCTTGCCATGCCGCCATCTTTGCCTGTGCAACACATGTGCTGACACCTTGCGTTATCAAGCCAACAACTGCCCCATCTGCAGGCTGCGTAAGTTCTTGTCTTCTGTTATACCTTGATCTTGACTAAAGTAGGTAGTCTTCTCGGGAAAATCAGTGGCTCACCATGTTTAATCCTTAAATTTTGCGCAATTTAGAGGTAAAAGTCATTAACATTGTATGCTGAACACATGCAGGATTCATTTGTGACTAAGCACCATTTTATCACTGCTTACCTTTAGAGATAAAGAACGACAAGAAGGCCTCTGTAAAGATCTGGCCAAGCTGTTCTTTTGTGAACTTGACTGGCTTAGCACGAAATGTTCATAAACAGAACCCTTTAAAGACAATCTCATTTTAGCACTTGTGCCTTTTCAGTGTTTTGGAGGATGATTTATTCTCTCAGTACCCCCTCCCCCTTTTTTGTCCTGCAGCATTTCGAGCCTTGCTGCAGATCCGAGCTATGAGGAAAAAACTTGGACCCCTTTCCCCTACCAACTTCAACCCTGTCATCGCATCCCAAACATCTGATTCGGAAGAACACTCGGTTAGTATTGGAGTGCTGACAGTTCAAATGCTGGCTTTGCCTCCTGCCCTTGCTAATTTGATCTTCTGGACTGTGAAATGGCTCCTGGGTTTGTTGCAGTCTCCAATTTTAGGGTTAAATGTGTCCCTGTTGTCTAGTTGTACAGAAGCTGTTATAGGCCAGTTACAGAACCCCTGGCTAGAGAGGGAGGTGGAACCTGGGGGAGAGATACCTCTGTGACAAATATAGCAATAGCATCACAGTCAGGGGCACAGGAAATTCAAAACTGTCAAAACAAACTGGAAATTTTTAAGCACAAGTCAGGGTCAGTTCACATTTTATGCAGCAAGCCTGTTTGCTATGTATACAGTGATGTTTGCAAAGTGTAGAAAAGGAATGAATGTTTGTGAACATGCAGTGGCATGTGCCAGAGACAGCTGATTGACTGTGCACTCCTTATCCTTCACAGATTCATTGCAGGTCTACAAATACAGGGTAGACGGGAAAGAGAAGCACCATTGATTAATATCCAATGGAAAATAAATAGGCTACTTTATCAAAATTGACAAACTGTTCACTCAATTCTTGAATGGCATTAATGGGCAATAGATTCAGGAGAGAAAAAAGAAATATTTCACGTGGTGAACAATTAACTGGTGGAACTCAAGGCCAACTCACAAATTATGAAGCCCGCATTGCTATCACAAGCACTTTGGATCAGATGGGAACTTGGAGTTCCACATTGGAATTCCGTTCCCAGTTATGTGGACACCAGTTTAAAATCAGGACAAGTGCGTGGGGAGAAGGGGGCTTCAGCCTGCTTCCCTTACATGCACACACACCAGTTTTTAAAATCTGAAATGGACTCAGAAGCTACCCAGAGACATTCTAGGTTGGGATGGCATTACAGGGGCAAAGGTTAAGCAGTAAAGGTTGCATCAGTGCTTAGTTCTTGTGGCCCTTTCTTACACGCCTGGGAAAATGCTAATTGCCACTTTGGGATCAGGAAGCAATTTTTTTCCAGGCCAGTTTGGCTGGAGATCCTGGAAGTTTTTTGTCATCTTCTGGGTGTGGAACAGCAGTCACTGCATGTTAAATAGTGGGTTCCATGGATGAGCAGGCTCGAGTCTAGTGATCAGCTCAACTTTGACTCCCATGCACGACTCCAGAGCCTCAGCTCTGTTAAATAGCTTACAATTGCCACACGCAAACACACCCCACTCCCAGTGATAGGCTATTTACATAACATTACTACTAGGGTCCTGGTCACACGGGCCGGGAAATGCAGGGGGGGGAGCGTGGCTGTTTGCCCTGGAGCAAAGTAACGCGCGGCAGGCCGATCACATGTCCCGTGGAGGTCACGTGGGTATGCCGTTAGGTGTCGATCACATGGCTATCCTGCAGCACGGCAAAGAAGCGGCACGGCGCGATCACACTGGCAATCGCTAGGCGTCGCTTCTGTGGCAAACGGGAATTTTTTCCCCTCACCACAGTGTGCACATGTGCCGGTGGGCGTTTGTGCGCATCCTGTTGAGTCTTAAAAAAAAAAATCTGGTTTGCGATGGGACATGGGCTGGTGCCGGATGCCATGGGATTCCAGCAGAAACGTGATCAGACGCCCGCCCTTGCCCCGCGTTTTCCGGAAACAAGCACATCGTATGTACTAGTTTTTTACTCTGTATCTTCGGCAAGAAGTTACAGGTTAGCCACGGGTGCACTATGCTTCCAAGATGTTGTGGTGTGATTGCGCCCGGAAAATCCACCTATCATCTCTATCTTTCGCGCGGCAAATGCTCCGTGTGAACGGGGCCCAGATTGATTACTTTCAGAATCCTGGCAGGCAGGGCCAGTGCCAGGGGTTTTTTTGCACACTAGGCGAAGCTACCTTCTGGCGCTGCCCCCCCCCCCCACTGTGCGCCCACCAATTTTCAAACATGAATGCATTTTAGGAAGAATGAAAAACACAAAATTTTAAATTGCTAATTTCTTTTTTAAAAAATTGTGAGAACAAGTAAATCATCTCTAGATATCAATTACCTCATTACACACTGTCTAAAAGCCAGCATGCTGAGTTGTAATTCTGAAATTCATTTGCCCTTTAACACCTATTTCCTACAGCTGTTTAGAAAGGGACTATCCCATGCTTTAAAATATAAAAAATAACAAGAGTAATGAGCACGGTTGGGGGCAAGAAGTTCCTCTCTAGACAAGTGACTGATGCTTTTTTCTTGACAGAGGTGCAAATGAGAGTAATATGTTTACGTTTTCAAGTCTCCAAAATGGGTGAGATGAGAAAATGGGAACATAACATGACTCCTTCCCCCTTCCCTTTTAAAACAAGACCTGAAATCACCCCCACAAATTTATGTAAGGCAGAGAGATAGAGAAAATGTCAAGTCCATCCGCAGGGAGAAAGAGAGAGAGGGCAGTACCCGGTGGGTTAGCTCCTGCTATGGCTCCTGCCCGGCCCCGGCTCTCTCCTCCTCATGCTGAGGCGGGCACTTGCCCCGCACACGGGGAGCGACCCAAAGAGGGGGGTACAGGCTCTGCTGGACAGGCTCACTCCTCCTTGGCTGCTGTGTGGCTCGCAGGGCTGGAGGGGCGGAGCCAGCCCCAACCTAGCCCCATGCTGCTGCTTGCTTCCCATGCGCGACTCACATCCTGCTGCAAGCCTGAGTGTGGGGTGGTAGCGAGACCTGGGCAGGGCTTAGCGAGGGCATGGGGGTTGCTGGGCAGGAGCAGGTTGCGGCATTTGTGGCGAGGGGCTGCAGGTGCCTTAGTTCGCACAGAGCCCAGCCATGGCACCCGGTCTTGTGGAGCGAGGAGAGGCAGGCAGTGCCTTCTGCTGGGCCTGACGCTGGGCCTGGTGAATCTTTCACCCATTGGCAAAGGGCGGGGAGGGGGGCAGCAGGCCAACGGGGAACCTATCTCACATGGCATCCCTAGGCAATTGCCTAACCCTGCCTTCTGGGAGCTCCGGCCCTGCTGGCAGGCTGTTATTCTTGTGCTCCAAGTTCAGCCAGTCTCTGGGGTGATTAAATCAAGGATGATTCAGTCCCAATACATAACACTGGTGGTGTGGGGGGAGGTAGTTGTGAATTTCCTGCATTGTGCAAAGGGTTGGACTAGATGACCCTGGAGGTACTTTCTATGATTCTGTGCCTCATAATCCCAATCCAGAGCAGGCCCTTGAGAAAAAAATCCCAGAACAGAATTTCAGTTCATGTTTGTTGACAGGCCATGTGTCTATCATATGGACTGTACAAAATGTGAACTGACCCTTAAGATAAGATGATAGGCGCTAATTTAGTTTTAGATGGGGATTAGACAAATACATAGAAATACATTTCCCACTCAAAGCTGCGCGGCCGCGTTTTGACCCGCGGCTTCGCCCGGTTTTTCCTGTGGTTTCGTGATCCTCAAAAAACAGGATCACGAAACCACGGGGAAAATCGGGCGAAGCCGCGGGTCAAAACGTGGCCGAGCGGCTTCGAGTGGGAAATCGACCAATAGAAGCGGGGCAAAGGGAGGCGCGACCGCAGCGCAGCTCGTGTGTGAAATCGGTCTCAGTTGGGTCTGAGCTGCTGTCTGTTGTTGCTTTTCCCTTGCCTCACAGTGCAGAATTAAGGTTCCTGGGCTGGTTGCTGAGGGAAGGAATTTCTCAGCTTTGGGCTTTATTGTTTGGCATTTTAGACAGCCTTACTCTTGCACGTTAACTCTGAAGTTTGTGAGTGGGGCTTGAGCTGGAGTTTTTGGGGCGTGGATCCTGAGGAGAGCAGGGGTTGGGGAGGGGAGGGACTTCAGCGTGGTAGACTGCCATAGAGTCCACCTTCCAAAGTGGCCATTTTCTCCAAGTGAACTGATCTCTGTCACCTGGAGATCAGTTGGAATCCCAGGAGACCTCCAGCCATCACCTGGAGGTTGGCAACCCTAGTTTTTGGCTGCTGCAAAAACGCTTCTTAAGCAGATTCCCCACCACCACCAGCTTATCCATCCTAGCACTATCACCTCACTGCATATCACACCTAATCCAATCAAGCCTGCTGTTGTCATTCATCTGCTATTGCCATTCGGCATCTGAAATCACCCTTATATCTCTGGTCCCTTGTGTTACATTTTATGGCACGCATGGTTTGGCCTGACAAAGTGACCTTTATGTCAGATCCAGCCCTTGTAACGAATGAGTTTGGTGCCTCTGGTCTAGAGGTTTTGAAGGCTTTTGTGGCAGTGAGCGACTGAAGGTTCTGACTGTGTCCTACAGAGATCTGGGTTGTAACCTAGCAATGCATTCACGGATTTGTCTTATGCAAGCTTGCACGCCCAGAATTTTGTGCAGATCTTCCCATACAGAACAGAGATTTCTTAATATTTAAGGCCTAATTCACACAAACAGCAGATGAGGCTTTCTCGATTGTACCACTTCTGACTGCAGTTGTGGAGAAATATTTTTATATGTGTTTCATTTTTTAAAATGTTACAGTTGGGAAATTAGGTGTTGGGGAGTAAATTTCTTGCCTGTTAGATTAGTTTTGTGTATGCATGGACTTTTTCTTCATGGGAAAGCCTTCAGCTATATGGTCTTTTCCCTATCCCTAATGCAGTCTGAAGAGATACATTCCAGATACAAGTTTACCACCTCACCTGTGGGTATGAGTAAACTTGGCCTCAGGTTTCATGTTAAGGGCATCTGTCCTAATGGTTGTGCAAATTTTGTTTGAATACATGCAAGCTGAGTCTGGGAGAAAATGTGTATGTTTCCATGTTTGTTTGGGGGTGGGGTTGTGTGCATATGTAGCTTCTCATGCCCTGCATGACTGTGGCCCCCAGTGGCATTTCACTACTACCAAAATCTTGCACCTAGTACCTCTCCTTCAGAGATTTCAGGCTAAACAAAAGCTAACATACATTGTTCAGAGACAAGCACGTGACTTAAGCAACTCTGATAGAAGAATTGCTTATTTCACAATAGTATCAGCCTCTGGCCTTCCTGCACGTGTCAGCTTTTTGGAGAGGGATTGAAGCTTTCTGATCTGTTTCAAGCGCCCTTGTTAAACCATGTTTGCTACTGCTGAAAGTGACCTTCTCACACCCATCTCTGGTTCCTCTAGTCTTCAGAGAATATCCCTCCTGGCTATGAGGTGGTCTCCCTCCTGGAAGCCCTTAATGGGCCTCTGACTCCATCCCCAGCAGCCCTTCCACTCCACGTTCTTGGGGACAGCCACGTTTCGGGCATGCTGCCTTCATATGGCAGTGACAGCCACCTGCCTCCCGTGAGGACACTATCTCCCCTTGACCGTGTGTCGGATTGTGGTGGCCAAGGACTCAAGCTGAAGAAGAGCCTTTCCAAGTAAGTGATCTGCAAGTCTCTCCCTCCTGCACTGCTGTAGCTGTCCTGCAACTTGCAAAAGCTGGGCTACAAATGGCTGGCAACCCTTCTCCTTGAGTTATGTTTACTGTCTGATGTAACTAACTGCCTTTCATATGTACCTGAACATCAAATAAAGCTCCAAAGTATTCCAATTCTTAAGGAATTCTTGTTATTTAAATGTTCTTATTTAAATGTACTATTCAAAACAATTGGTACACAGACAAGTTAAGAACTTTTTAATAATATATTTATTAGATTTTCAAAGATAATAAACACATACACCACAAACATATAGACCAAAGACACAAACAAATTTACAAACATAGACTAGGAATATTTTCTATACAGTAACATAGCCAGGCAAAGAAAAACAACAACAACAACATTTATTTATTTATTTATATTTATTTATTTATTATATTTATTATAACATTTCACCAGTGAACACACACTTCTGATAGAACCATCTTTTAAGATTTAACTTTCCATTTTGTTTAGCTACACATTTTGTTCAAGTTAGTTTTACAAATTATTCAAATTGATATTACAGGTTAATTTTCAAGTCACCATTCAGAATCAACATTATTCTCTCAAAGAAAGGTTCTAACAACGTCTCAAACTATTAATCCCATTTCATTACCATTTACTCCCGGAGTCTATATATTTCTCACTTATATATATTTTAAAATTAATTTTTAGCCCATTATAGTTAGGATTATAGACTCAATTTTCCCAGTTAGGAGCAGGAGTAATAAACCTTTCAAGTCACTTTTACTACAGCTTATTATAGCCTTTTGTCCACTTTGGAACAGTGAAGTTTATTCTGGGAATGTAAAGTTTCCTTCTAGTTCTTGTCTGTGTAGCAATTGTTTTGAATAGTACATTTAAATAAGAACATTTAAATAACACAAATTGCTTAAGAACTGGAATACTTTGGAGCTTTATTTGATGTTAAGTTACATATGGTTTACATTATTCATCAATTTCCTTAAATTGTTATAAATTTCATATGTACCTAGCTAGTTGTGCAAGGGCGCTTGGTCTTTTTGGTGGCTTCCAGCATTTTATGGCTTTTGCTTTCCAGCATGACTTGTGTTAGTAGGTTGATGGATTGCTTTCCTTTGCCCAGGTCAATCTCCCAGAATTCTTCAGTACTACATGAAGAAGATGATAAGTCCTGCAGTGAATCTGAAATCAGGATCTCCAGGAGAAAGTCTCCTTGTCATCATGAAGAGGTGATGTTTTGTTTTGTTTAAAAGGGTTTGGGGTCTCTTTCGAAAACTGTCTCAGTTTCTGCTTTACTTTTTTTTCCTTGGGGATGAAGACTGTATTCAGAAGCCATGATAAATCATGAATGTAGATGTTCCAAGAAACTGAGGTTTATGGCTGGCCCTAAACTGGCCTTTCAAACTAGGGTTTATACTAATTGTGGTTTGTTGTGATGGCTGAATTCACAAACCATAGTTTGAGTAGCACTTACAGCCACGTGGCCAGAAATAAAGAGGATGCTTCCTTTTCTGGTGGCAGGAGAAGAGGCAAGAAGCAAGAAGCAAACCAACCAGGAGTTGTTGTTACTTGCATCTTGTTAGTAACCAAGAGTTGATTGTACCAATCTCAGTTTAAACAAACTATTTTTGTCACAATGTCTGATTGCAGCCATTCTCTGTAGAACAGACACTGGGAGGGAAGGTTCCACAGTTTGCCTGTCAAATATAACAGGAGGTGAATACGATGGCTTTGGTAGTCAGCCAAAGTATTGACACTCAGCCTATAATAATGGTCCGTTTACTGGAAATAACAGCAAAAAAATTAAAAATAGTTGTTTGCCACTCAATAATCTCATACGATAAGTAGGATAATTTAAAAAAACACACAAATCTTTGCTTCTGGTGGTTGTTGTTTTTTCTTCAGGAACGTGGTATAACTCCTGAGAGTGAAAACCTCACCTTATCCTCATCAGGTGCAATAGACCAGTCTTCATGTACAGGGACACCTCTTTCTTCTACCATCTCTTCCCCAGAAGGTACAATAGGAGAGTTTACTTGTCTTGCTTGTTCTGATCGATCACTTACACTGTCCTTGCCAACCATATTCTAGGTTTCCTTGAGAAAGGTCACTCTCCAGCTCCCTGATCTTTGCCCACCACCATCCCACACTCCTTGGAGAGGAAGGTCTGCATAGCCTGAACTCAGTGTCTGATGCATCATCAACATGTATCTGAGCTTTAAAAAAAATGGCTTTGCAGTTTTGTTCAAGGCAGAGGATTGGGTTTAACTTTGGAAATTCTTAAATGGGATTTGGGACTCATTAGCAAACGTATTGCTTATAACCCGTCTCCATCATGTCTCCATGTCTTGCCTGCACCCTTCCTTCTTTTCCCTAGGTCCTGTTAGCAATAGTCTGGCACAGTCAGTCATGTCTATGGCCTCCTCTCAAAGCCAGCACTCTGAGATCAGCACTGACACCATGTCTTCCATGTCAGGCTCCTATGTAGCTCCTGGCACTGAGGAAGAGGGGGACATAATCCCGTCCCCAGGTGTTGCCAGTGGGATACCCTCAGAAGAAGACGTAAGTATGGCCAAGCTGACCAGAGTGACATGTAGTACAAATTGTGGTGATGGATTCAGTTTCTGTCTTTATTGGAAGAAACCGTTGTCTGCAGGTATTACGTACCAGGGCAATTTAAGTACTTCAGAATCCTTGTAACACTTTAAGTGTGTACTGGTTTTAAAAAGCAGTTGCAGCCGTTTTGACATTTGAATGGAACACAGTAGCTATATGGCTTATCTGTCACGAAAGATGGCAGCAACTTGTGTGGTGCCCATGTTGAATACAGTTTTATGTATGCACTGCCTGTGAATTACATAAGTTGAAACAGTAATGACAGCCAGACATGACCGCTGTGTCTTGTTGATATTCTTATTGAAAGTACAGGAAGAAAGCAGGTGAGATGCATTGAGGAGTGATGTGGGGTATAAGAGTTGATGCTACTGATACAGTTTTCTAGATGGTCTTAAATACTGATACAGGTTATTTCACAGTAAGTCTAAGTTTATTCTTTCTCATTTTAGTCAACTCCTGTTGAATCCCCAGATGCAAATTTCGTCAGTATCTCAGCAGAGGAGCTAGATGCTGAGGTAAAGATATGAAAGTTTATTTAATATATGGGATCTGATGGGGTAGAGTGACAAATATCTTTTGATATTAAAGCTAATTGTGGTCAGGTAATTGTATTTTAAGGGACTTGCGTGGCCGGTCATAAAAAATACTGGTCAAAGAAATTAGTAATCTGATTGGAGAAGGATCCTTCATGAGTCAGGGGTGGAATAGATGCAGGAACTGGGGACCACCAATGAATGAGGTAATTTATGTAACAGTTTGATAGGTCACAACAGCAAGAAGTAAACAAGAATCTGGGCCAATGAGGGGACTGTTTGTCCTGAATAATTTGGACCATCATGGACAGAGTGGTTAAGTGAACCTATTCTATAGAGTTTCATTCCTTTTTGCCCAAGCAGAACGTTTCTATACCTGTGTGACTGGGGCTACTATCCTAGGGGTGAACATTCCCCAATTTCAGGCCCACAAGCATCAGTGCCTCTTTTTTTTTATGGGGTTAAAGTACCACCACACTGGATTTCATATACAATCTATTATTATGTTCAGTCAGTCAGCCTGATCCAGACTGGTTGGTTCTTTCATTGTAACCATTCCTTTTGTAATCGCTCAAATGTAAGCTAACTATAGCTTCTAGTTCATCTTTGGTCTTCTGTGGAGGCACACATTGGGACTGCGCTTGCACAGGCCAACCACTGGAGGATTCCTTCCCGACTTTTACCTCTCTCCTTGCCTAAAGCTGAAGGAGGGGAGCCTGTCCCAGAGCTGAAAGTGCGTTTTCCTACCCAAACGGTCACATGCTCCTGGAAGGGGGCCCCCCTTCCCTCCTTCAGTTTTTTTCTTGCCACCACTGAGCAAAGAAATGTTTTCTTCCAGCTTCTTTTTCCTTTGTCTTTGTGATGTTGCAGAAAGCACGATTAAAGAATTGTTCCCAGTGTGGGACTAAGATGACCCATTCATTCTTCTTTTTTGTATTTGTGTGTTTTTTTTGTATTTTTCATTTGTGTGTGTGTGTGTGTGTGTGTGTGAGAGAGAGAGAGAGAGAGAGAGAGAGAGAGAGTGCACCTGGAAGTCATGGCAACCTCTGATGACCGGCCCCTACTGGGGGCCTGGAGGATATTCAGAAAGGTGGCTGAATAAAGTCTGCCCTTGCCTCCCAACTGCTGGTGTTCCAAGGAGGTCTCCCATCCAATACTTGCCAGAGTCGACCTTGTTTGGCTTCTGAGATCTGACAAGATCAGGATTGCCTGAGCTATCCAAATCAGGGCACGATGACCCAATCTGGTGGGCATACTTTGTGCCTCTTTGCCTTGGTCAGTTGCACATTCTGACTTCAGTTTATGCCCAAGGTGAGGTCCAATAGAGCAGCTTGACTTAAGGCTAGCCTGTGGGAGAAAGCTCTTTCATGCCCTGAGAGCAACAAAATACTTTTGATAGCAAGTCTCGTGCCTTGACCAATCAACCATCACATATGCTTTTGGTGATATCAGTGCCGTCGGCAGGCGATCTTGCTCTGCTGCCAAACTGCCCCCTAAGAAGGCCAGGGTGAAATAAAAACATAAAGAGAGACATTGTGACAAGTGTCACTCAGCTCCTTGGTGCTCTCTGGTTTTGACCTCTCTACTGGTTCCAACAGATCTGATGCATCGATTCCAGTATCGATTCCAATTTCAGTTCTGGATGTCCTGCCACCAAGAACCCCATCACCGCACCTGCAGTCATTGGCCCTATTATGATCAGAAGGATGAGATAGAGCCTAATTCTGAGTAGGTTCTGCAAACCCAGACAGACCTGATTCTGGCGTCACAGTCCACCCAGCCAGTTCCATGGCCCTCTTGAGGCCCCTCCACAATGCTGGCAGCAGTATCCTTTCTATTATCCTTCTCCCTTCCTGAATGAATGGGGTGATCATCCTGCATCTGTTGGTGAACCTCCCCTCCAGGAGTGTCGCAGATATCTGCCCACCTCTACCTGGTCACACCACCCATGGAGAGGGGATTTCCTGTGCTCTCTGAGTCAGACAAAGAGGGTGCTGTTTTTCCATCAGCTCTGGCCCACCCTCCAACCCTTCACCTGAAGACACTGTAGGTAGTATGGATCCCAATGAAGACTTGTGGCTGTACGCTGATAAGAATGGCCAAGACACTGGAGATTCAAGTCACCTTGTTGGTTCCTAGACATAATGATAAAATATTGGGGAGACTTTACTCTGACTCCCTGGTGGCAGTTGCCTTCCCCATACTGGAGGGAATCTTAGACATCTCCAGCTCTATATGGGAGAAACCATCTACTGTCCCTGCTACCTCAAAAAGAGTGGAAAACCTTTACAGAGTGCAGTAGGAGGGTTGTCCTTACCTTTTCACACACCCAGCCCCACCATCCCTCATTACAGAGGAAATGCAGGCTCATCACCGACCAGGTACCCATTCCTCTCCTGCTGACAGAGAGGGACATAAAATGGATGCCATCAGCAGAAAGGCATATTCTTCATCGGCTCTCAACCTCAGGATTGCCAACTATGCAGTCACAATGAAGAAGAAGAGTTGGTTTTATACCCTGCTCTTCACTACCCTAAGGAGTCTAGGAACAGTTTACAATCACCTTCTCTGGTGGTCCAGGAGTGGGGCAGTCCTTCAGACTCCTTACTCCTGGGAATAGCTCCTCCTCTCTGAAGGCAGGGCCAGCAGACTCTTTAGTCACGGAGGGGAGGGGCTTGACCCCTGGAACCCAGTCTCTCCAGCCCTGCCTTCTGAGCAGGACTTTGCAGACAGGGCTCCATTGGAGCACAGTAATTAGAAGAAGGAAGGAAGGAAGAATAAACCAGAAGGAGAAGGGCAGGAACAGGTAGCTTCATAGCTCCTCTGTCCCCCCCCCCACTTCCTTCTGACCATTTACAGCCGCAGGAGAACCTGGGAGAACCCTGGGGAACTGCAACACCAACAAGACTTCCACTAGCGCTTCCAGTCCAGGGGGGGGGGACTGGTTGATGAGCCTTCACTCCCTGCCCATAGGCAGCCTAGGAGGTAAGCGGTAGAGTCTCCAGTGTCAGCGGGGCTGCCACAGCTGCGCCAAAGAATCCTCACCTGCTGACTACAATCGGCTCCTTGTTCTTACAGACGTGGGAGGCCAATTCCAAGTCCTGATCCATGATGGTGCGATAAGCAGGGAAAGGGACTGGGAGGGCTTCTTCCCGAGGCTGACCCAACCCCCTCCCCCATAGATTATAAGGGGTAGAAGGGAAGGTACTGCGGTGGCCAGGGCACTGGAGAAGAAAAGGAGATGGGGAAGGGCTCCTTCACTAGCATGGCAATCCTTCCCTCCCCCCCCTCCAGGCTAGCTTACATTTAAGCTTGGAGGCCAAGAAAGACCCAGAACATGGATGGGAGACTACCTGGAAGCAATGCTCCCTCTAAGCTGTGGAGTCCTGTGAGCAAAAATTCTACTTTGTGAGCTACTGGCATTAAAGTTGTGAGCAAGCTACTGTGTAAGTGAATTTGCTCTGGAGCCATCCTTCCTGAGCTAAGACAAAAAAAGTGTGAGCCAGAGGCTAAAAAACTGTGAGCTAGCTCATACTAACTCAGCTTTAGGGCTGCCAATTCCCCCCGGGGGGCGGATTTCCCCCCGCTTTGGAGGCCCAATTTCCACCGCTGCGGAATTGGACCCCGGGGGAAAACCCACCCTGGCATGCACATCAGCCGGATGTGACGTGCTGACGCCGGGCATGCTGGGGCATGCTGGGGGTGGGGCCACAGCCATCTGAGGGGAAAACTCTATGTTTTCCCCTCAAATGGCTGTGACCCCGCCCCCAGCGTGCCCGGTGTCAGCACGTCACATCCGGCTGACATGCATGCGGCACGCACGCGCTCAAGACGCTGTCCGGGAGCCCCCTGCCACAGAACAAAAGGTATTTGGCAACCCTACTCAGCTTAGAGGGAACACTGCCTGGGAGTTCTAGGGTTGTTAGGTATACTGAACAAATACCTCCCAACTTGGGGTTTGTTCAAAGCTCTCCCCCCCCCCCCACGACCTTTCAGGGCCATAGAAAGTCTAGGCAATGGGAAATAAAGTTGGGAAGCAGCCATTTTGGGGATAAAGTTGCTACTTTCATTTTCAGGGAGAGTATGCTACTAAAGCAGGATCCTCCACTTCTCTGAAACTGGAAACTGAAACTTGTACTTTTGTCCTGGCTGAGTCTCCTAAATCCCCTTTGAATAGGGTTGCCAACCCCCCCCGGTTTGCCAGGGGTCCCCCCCCCAGATGGCCAGCGGGGGAAACCCCACCCCCAACACCCACAGCCACCCATCTCTCTACCTTTAAGTGTGTGCAACCTGTGTTTCATCCCAAGCGCGAACTCCGCAAGCTTGCAGGGAAAAGCCAGCTTCATTCTTAAAAGGGAAACGCAGCTGCTCTTAAAGGGGAATCGCCGGCTGCCGGCTACTTTAACTGCAGGGAATTGCCGTTTCTGGAGATCCGGCACACGGGTGGGTGGGTGGGGGATGGCAGACGTCCCCAACGTGACGTCATCACGTTGGGGATGCCCCACCCCCTCCAGGAACGCCCCCAAAGTCCCCCGCTGGGGGTGGAAGATGGACTTGGCAACCCTACCTCTAAATCAAGCACAGGAACACCCATTTGGGAAAGAGGCTCAATCTAACCTTCTTTCATGATTGAAACTAGAAATGAGGAAGGAGTTTAAAGCCTTGTGGCAGGAGTCTCACAGGTGTCCCCACACTCCCCAGTGTTACAAAAGGCACAGCCCTCGTGAGTGGGAACCTGATTTTCCCGGAAAAAAAGAGAAAAAAGGCCCAAGAATACCAAAGGGAACATAGTCCTCTATTAGATGAACTAGAGTCTGATTCAACATCTGAAGACTCTGGTTCACCCAAAGAAGAGGGTGAATTGTCAGAAAAGGAGGTGGATCCTGTGGCCCAATCTAGGCTTTTCCCACAGGAATCCACATTAGGACACTTGAATTAGCTTAAACCACAAAAGAAAAGGAGGAAGATGATTCTGGCTTTCCTGTAGGATCAGACAAAACCATGCCCAAATCCAGTGCTAAAACAGTGGGGGTACCACTGCCAGCAGCCTTCTATAATGTTATGAAGGCAAAGTGGGAGCACTCAGCTAAACCTAAAGCCACTCACCTGGTTCTTTGGGAAGTTTTATTCTCTGATACCAGAAGCTTCAAAAAAGCTGAAACTGTCCATAGTAGATGACCCAATTAATAGCCTGGCATCCACCTCAGTTCTTCCTATGGGAGCAGATGGGTTTCCAAAAGAGAACAGCAAGCGCATAGAACAAGCCCTGAGGAGAGATTTCGAAGCATCGGCTAATGCTCTAAGAGCTTCTGTTACAGGGTTCTTGTTTGCCAGAGCAGCATATGCATGATCTTCTGATCTGGCAAAAGCAGGTAGTGGCATTCCTAAAGAACTAAAGAAGATTGTTCTTGCCATGGCCTTTGCGACGGATGTCACACTGGATGCAGTGCAACCTTCGCCCAGGAGCATAGCTTGCAGTGTCACGGCAAGACGTAACACCTGGCTGAGGAGCTGGGATGTGGATCCTTCAGCACGGGTTAACGTGGCAACAGTTCCATTCAAAGGTACCAACCTGTTTGGAGAAAGTCTGGAAAGGTACCTTGTTGAAGATAAGGATAAGAAGAAGGTTCTTCCCTGAAAGAAGAGGGAAGGAAAAATGAGATGATATCTTCAGTCCTTTGGGGACTCCAGAAGAGAGACCAAAACTGGCAATAATAGATCTTACAAAGACAAGTGGCAACCCAAATTAAAAAACGGCAGATCATCCTCTTTCTCCACTAAGCAATCCCAGAATGGCAAGAACGTGAAGAAAGGATCCCAGGCATGTCTATGCTGGAAAGAGGACACAGACAGGAGTCGGGGTTCAACATCAGCAGTTTGCACAGGTATGGCAGAGGACGGTCACAGACAGATGGGTTCTGGTCACTGTCACAACAGGATATTCCCTGGAATTTTGGTCAGTACCTTCAAACCGTTTTATGGAGCTACCAAAGAACGGATCCAGAGTGAAACACAGACAACTGGAAGTGGCCATTGCCCATCTGCTCGAGATAGGGGCAATAGAATTGGTCCCATTCCTAGAGAGATCTCAAGGAGTCTACTCAGTCTTCTTCACCATACCAAAGAAGAATGGGGATGTAAGAGCGATTTTGGACCTAAAATGGCTAAACAAGCGGGTAGTTACCAGAAAGTTCAAGATGGAAATGGTGAAATCCATTCTGACCTCCATACACAAAGGGGACTATATGGCGTCCATAGACTTATCAGAAACTTATCTACACATACCAATTCAGGAAGCTCATCACAGGTTTCTTCGATTCGCCTACCACGGAGACCATTACCAGTATCGGGCACTTCCTTTTAACCTGAAGTCCTCACCGAGGATCTTCACAAAGGTCCTAGTGGCCTTGGTTGCCTACCTCAGAACCAAGGGGGTATCACTGTACCCCTACTTAGATGACATATTCGTCATGGCCAACTTATACGATCTAACGGTAAAGTCATTGGAGATCATGATGAAGGTACTCAGAGATGATGGGTTCTTGATCAACTTGGAAAAGAGTTCTTTGATACTGTCTCAATCCCTACTTCATCTGGGAGTGTGCATTGACACGGTGAGGGAGAGAGTGTTTCTGTCTCAAGACAGACAACAGAAACTAAAACAACTGACACAGGAGGTCATGCTTTTACAAAGAGTGGAAGTTATGATACTAGCACAACTCTTGGGAATGCAAGTATCGTGCCAGGAGGTGTTACAATGGGCCAGGTTCCACACACGTCCTCTACAATGCTTTCTCCTCCCCTTTCAGGACTTGATAGTTTAGAAGAGGGCCAGAAAGGTGGACCTTCCACAGGTAGTGAGACAACAGTTAGCTTGGTAGCTAGAACCAGACCACTTCTCAGAGGGCATGCCACTCAGGGAGCCAGTCCGAGTGTAATCACAACGGACGTAAGCCTGTTTGGTTGGGGGACGCATATGAAGGGGGAAATGGGACAAGGCACTTGGAGCCTGACGGAGAGTTCCAACAGCACGAATCTGCTGGAGCTAAGGGCGATCAGAATGGCTCTGGAGAAATTCCAGGGAGAGATAATAGGCAGTCACATATTGGTCCAAATGGACAACAGCAAAGGCTTATGTCAACAGACAAGGTGGAACATGCTTCAGACGGCTGCGCAAGGAAGCAAGCAAGACACACATCCTGTCCATAAAGGTGATACATGTGGCAGGTCAGGAGAACACTGTGGCTGAGTCGGAGTGGATGCTCAACAGGACAGTGTTTGTTCTCTGTCACAGATTTGGAACACCGGAAGTGGTGAACAAAATCGTTAAACAAGAAACTTTGTATCAAGACTAAAGAATCCTCTGGCAATGGGCAATGGGCACAGATGCACTACATCTTGAGTGGCCAAAGACACTACTGTATGCCTTCCCACCAATTCAAGTCATTCAAAGAGTGGTCCAAAGAGTGTTAGATCAAAAAGCAGAGATCATTCTAGTGGCCCCATTTTGGTCCCATCGGTCCTGGTTTCAAGATCTGCAGAGACTGTCAGTGGGTGAACCATGGCATCTGCCTCCAGTGGCAGATCTCCTGACACAGGCAGTGGTGGTTCATCCTCAGCCAGGGACATTAAGTCTCACAGCCTGGAGATTTAGCGGCAGCAGCTGATGAAAATAGGCTATCCACAGGGGGTGGTTAAGACCATGCTAGTGGCCAGGATCTACTAACAGGGTCTATAATAACACATGGGCAGTGTTTCATTCTTGGTGCATAGGGAGGGGGCAGGACTCTCATAGGGCACCTGTGGGTGAGGTCCTGTCCTTCCTTCAAAAGGGGTTGGAGAAAGGACTTAGCACAAGCACCCTGAGGAGGCAGGTGGCAGCTATCTCCACCATCAGGGGAACTCGGAAAGGTATTTCACTAGCTAGACACCCTCATGTTAAAAGGTTCCTAAGGGTTACGTCCCTCTTGAATCCTCCACAGACACATAGGTTTCCAACTTGGAACCTCAACATAGTCCTCAAGGCTCTGTGTAAGGTCCACTTTGAGCTGATGGCAGCATATGCCTTAAAGTAGCTGACCTTTAAGACAATCTTTCTGGTGAGCATTACTTCAGCATGGAGGGTATCGGAACTGAGGGCCCTCTCAGTAGACAAGGAATTATGTGTCTTCCATAATGACAGAGTGGTCCTCCGTACTGATCCAGCCTTTGTCCCTAACGTCTATTTGGCCTTCCATAGGTCCATGGATATTGTCCTTCCGTCTTTCTGCCCAAACCTTGAAGGACAGAAGGAAAAGGAATGGCATTGCCTGGATGTGAGGAGGACACTACGGTTCTACTTGGATAGGACGAGGCATGTGAGAAGCACTGACTTCCTATTTGTCTCTTTCAGGAAATCGTCCCTAGGTAGGAAGGTTTCTTCTTCCTCCCTAAGTAGATGGATTCGAGCGTACATATGTTTGGCGTATAGGGCTAGGGGTCTGGAGCCTCCCCAGGGGGTTATGGCCCATTCCCTCAGAGGGGCAGCCACCTCTGCAGCCTATAGGGCTTCCCCATCACTGGAGGTGGTCTGCAAGGCGGCTACCTGGAAATCAGTGCACTCCTTTATGAGGCACTATAGAATAGACAAGATGGCCTCAGCAAAGGCTGCCTTCAGCTGTAGGGTCTTACAGCACACCTTGTAGGGGGGGAAGTGGTTGGACCCACCCTGGAGCGTACTGCTTTTTCACATCCCAGGAGTAAGGAGTCTGAAGGACTGCCCCACTCCTGGACCACCAGAGAATGAAAGATTTGTCTCCACTTACTGTGAAGCATCCTTCTTGGTGGTCCAGAGTGGGGCAGTCCTGCCCACCCTTGTGCATGGGGACCACTTCCTTCATCAACAGGAGTGTTGTTTTTTCTGTCTGTGTACAGACAGGGGTTAGGGCTTGGTTCCATTTGGGGACGGATTAGTTCAAGTTTTGTTGGATGGTTAGCTCCCTGTTGGGAGCGATATGTTGTCAGTTTCCTTTTCAGTTAAGGGGAATGGGGGCTTGGAAAACGACTGGGTTTCAGGGGTCAAGCCCCTCCCCTATGTGACTAAAGAGTCTGCCGGCCCTGCCTTCAGAGAGGAGGAGCTATTCCCAGGAGTAAGGACTCTGAAGGACTGCCCCACTGTGGACCACCAAGAAGGAAGCTTCACAGGAAGTGGAGACAAATCTTCCATTCACTTCGTCTCCCCACAACACACACCTTGTGAGGCAGGTGGAGCTGAGAGAGCTCTGAGAGAACTGTGACTGACCCAAGGTTACCCAGCTGGCTTCATGTGGTGGAGTGGGGAATCAAACCCAGTTCTCCAGATTAGAGCCTGCCACTCTTAACCACTACACCAAACTGGTGGATGGGTGGCTAATGGGTGGATACCAATTCTTTTTATGGGAAAGGATGTCAGCCTATATTAATCTCCTACTAGATGACAAGAAGTCACTTGCCAGGCTTCTTTAAACAGAGATCTTGAAGAAACAGTAGATCACTGGGGGACATGCGGCAGATTCCTCTGTCCAAACTATGGCTTCAGCCGTGGTGCTCTGCAGAAATGTGTGGTCTCGATTCACTGCCCTTCTAGTTGAAACCCGTCAAAAGATTGATGATCTGCTCTTTGAGGGTGCTGCCCTTTTTTCTGCCAAGTTATGGATGATGTCCTCTCACAGTTCAAGAAAAACAGACAGCCCATTCTTTCAGCATCTCTGCACCTCTGTTGCAGTCTCATCAGAGATCTTTTGCAAAGCCTCAGTATCATCCGTACAGCCCCTGTCAGCCCTCACAGTTGTACCACCACACACAGTATCCTCAACACAGGGTTTTCCAGTCACACCAGCAACAGGCCAGGCGTAGACCCCACCACAGATCCAGACCTCAGGGGGAGCAGCTACAGCAACAGTCCTCCAAGGATGCCTCACCTGGGCCAAAGGGCCCCCTTCTAACTAGGAAACCGGCTGTTGAGAGCTCAGCCTTTCTTTTTAAATAGATTGGCTAATTTCTACCTCATTTGGCAACGCCTGACATCTGATTCTAGGGTGCTAGCTATTGTTCACTTAGATTATCATTTAGAGTTTGTAGAGCTTCCTTCCTTAGAAATCCCTCTGGCTGCCTTAGGTAATACCATGCCTGAACTTGGCCTTGAGTTGGAAATCTTTTATTCAAGGGAGCAATAGAGAAACTTCCCCCTTCCGACACCTCTAAAGGTTTCCACTTCAGATTCTTTCTAGTCCCTAAGAAAGACGAGGGTCTCCGAACTATTTTAAATCTTTAACCATTTCCTGGGAGTGAAAAAATTTAAAATGTTAACCTTTTTCTGTTGTGTTGCCTTTCTTGGAATTAAATTCATGGTTCACTGTTCTACATTTGAGGGATGCGTGCTTTCAAATGCCTAGTTTTAAGTTTCTGGGTACTGTATGCCAATATACTGAGCTTCCATTTGGACTCACTACAACCCCATGTGTGTGTACAAAATGTATGCCATGGTGGTGGCACATCTTAGATCCCTGAGTTGTATTATTTACCCCTACCTTGATGACTGGCTGATTACTGCCCCCTCCAGAGATCACCTTTTACAGAATGTCTCATTGATCCTTGAAACGTTAGGAAACTTGGGTTTGATTATTTATTTTGAAAAATCCAGGCTGATGCCTGCCCTTCAGGTGTCCTTCATCAGCTCCCTCCTAGACTCCTCAGTAAGAGGGTTTACTTGCCCAAGGATAGAGCAACCGATATAAGGGCCATGATGATAGCGTACATATCCAAGAATTGCAACCAATCAGCTCTCTTTTTCCAGAAGCTATTAGGCCTTATGGCCTTCATGGTGGTGACTGTCCCTTATGCACCCCTCAGAATGAAGCCCCTTCAGAATTGGCTTGTTAGGTTAAATTTCACTAGACACTCTCAGGGGCAGACGTTCTCCTTACCATGTTTTCTGGTGTGATAGTTGCAGTAGTGGCTGGCTGGGGTTAATATTTCCACAGGGGTCCCCTTCGGTCAACAACAGCCTTAGGTGACTATTACCACTGATGCTTCACTAAAGGACTGGGGTGCATGTTGTGGCCCCTTTTCAGTACAGGGCAGGTGGCTTCCCTCCAAGAGGACCTTACATATTAATCTGTTAGAGCTGTGTGCTATACAATACGCCCTTAACTCCTTTTCAGTTTTTGTCAGACACAGAGTTGTCCAGATCCAGGCAGACAATACCACAGCTATGTCTTATATTAACAGTCAAGTGTCCCTCTCACTTTGCCAAGAGACAATCAGCATTTGAGAACTGGCTATCATCCTGGAGGTTTTGCTACAGGCCCTCCACATCGCATGGTCTGAGAATACCAGGGCTGATGAACTCAGCTGGATGAGCAGTTCAGACCACGAGTGGTCCATTGCTTCAGACCATTACTGGGGAACACCAGAGGTAGACTTGTTTGCCACAAGGAGCAATGCCAAGGACAAGAGGTTTTGCTCCAGGGAAGGAAGCGACCCTTGGTCAATGGGGGATGCATTCCAGATCAGATGGCAGGGCTCCCTATTCTACACCTTTCCCCCTATTCCCTTTGATTCCCAGGGTACTGGCCAAGATTTTAGCAGAGCATACATGGTGCATACTAGTCACCCCATTTTGGCCAAGGCAGACATGGTTTCAAATGCTGAGGTTAGCCTCCCAAGGGAGATTCCTACACTTCCCTAGAAACCCAGACCTGTTACATTGTGGCCCCACTCTCCATTGCGAGGTGTGGGATTTGCACCTGATGGCATGGCTATTGAACCCCCCAGGCT
Organism: Gekko japonicus; assembly: GCF_001447785.1. NCBI lineage: Eukaryota > Metazoa > Chordata > Lepidosauria > Squamata > Gekkonidae > Gekko > Gekko japonicus. The sequence continues at coordinate 54,186 of NW_015168055.1, forward strand.
GGGGTTTTTGGAGCAGGTTGCAGAGGTTCTCTTAATGCTAAGAAGCCTTCTACTAGATCTTTGTATCCCAGCAAATTGAGGTGTTTCTTTATTTGGCAGTATCTAAGGGCGTAGCTGCTGATTCTTACCCTCTGCCTTTTGATTACCTGTGGTCCCTTAAAGGCATTTGTTCTCTCTGTCTCTTCCACTAAGGTACATTTGGCAGCCACATCTGCCTCACATGCGCTGGTGGAAGGGAAAACCCTGTTCTCTCACAGGTCTTCTCATTTATTCCTCAAGGGCCTGGCTAATATGTTTCCGGCTTCACCGCCCATAGTCTCCCAGTGGTCGTTGTTTTGAAAGGGCTCCTACTTAGCTACAATAAATATCTGGCCTAGGCAAAAGCCAAAGAACTTCTTTATCACACGATGGGACAAGCAGAAAGTTATAATTCAAAACATTCAAGTTCAAAACATTCTGTGCCTTTTGGGATATATGGCCTCTACTATGGCAGTCCTGCCTTTGGCTAGGTTACAGATGCGACCCCTGCAGCTCTGGTTTCTGTCTTGTTATAGAACTGGGTTTCATGCCCTGTGGCATAGATATTTTATTCCCAGACCTATCGTACATTCTTTATTGTGGTGGTGTTCTCTGGATAATTTATCCCAGGAGATTTCCTTTGGAGTTCCTGACCATGAGGTTGTCCTAATACAAACGCTTTGCTCTTGGATTGGGGCACCCACTGTGAAGGATTGTTCGCTTGGGGTACTTGGTGGGAAGATGTGAAGCTGCTGCATATTAATATTTTAGAATTGTAAGCAGTTCATTATGCCCTTAGTTGTTTTTCAGATATCCTTCAGAACCAATCCATCCTTGTCCAAACAGACAATACAGATACAGTGTTTTATTTAAACAACCAAGGGGATACCAGGTAGTGCCCTGTTGCAGGCCATATTTGATTATTAATTGCACCTGAAAACGAAGGGCCTGGCGTTTTTCTCTCTGAAGGTTCACCTGGCTGCTATCTCTTGCTATCACAAGGGAATCGTGATCAGACTTCTCCCATCATTTGTCCAAGAATTTTCTTAAGGTGCTAGGTAATCTTTGCCTGCCCCGGGATCCTTTAGTGCCCCAATGGTCTCTATCATTTGGGCTAGCACAGTTAATGCTCAAGCCTTTTGAACCTCTTGCTTTGTGTTCTTTGGCAGAGTTTTCTATGAAAGCGTGTTTCTTCTGCCAGGAGGATATACGAGTTAGTGGCTCTTCAGATTGAACCTCCATTTATGACGTTTTTTCCTGAGAGGGTAATACTTTGCCCTAGTCTTAGGTTTCTCCCTCAGGTAGTTTCCAGGTTCCATTTATCTCAAGATAATTATTTTGTCCAAGTTCTTACCTTCACCGAACTCTGAAAATGAGTGCTCATTGCATTCTTTAGATGTTGGAAGGGTGTTATTATTTTACCTCAAGAGAACACACAGGGATAGAGCCCTGTTTATTTACTTTAGTGACTCTAAAAGAGGTAGGAGAGTGTCCTCTCAGATCTTGTTCCAATGGATTGTCAGAGACATTAGAGAGTGTCATGATCGGCCCAGGCTACCATGACCTTTGAACATTCACACCCATTCTACTAAGGCAATGGCTTCTTCAGCAACTTTCCTGGATGGAGTGCCTTTGATGGAGATTTGCAGAGCTGCTACCTGGTCATTGGCATTCATATTCGTGCGTCGCTATGCTTTGGATATGCAAGCGAGACGAGAGGCTCAAGTGGTTCTCATTTGCTGTTCAAGGGCAGAAAGCATGCCCCACCTCCTGGTGGGTAGCTTGCTAGAATCCTCATGTGGGACTGCACAGAAGATTAATGATGAAAAGAGAGTTGCACTTACCTGTAACTATTGTTCATTGAGTATCTTCTGTGCAGGCACACATACCCACCCTCTTGCCCTGCTCCATCGTCTTGCTTCAGCAGCGCTAGAGGTACTGGGGGGGGGGGGTGCTGCTGTGCAGGGACACATGATCTCTGGGTGGGAACAAGCTTCTGGCTCCAGCGCGCAGCACCCCTGGGAGGCAGGCCTGCTCATGTGCAGTCCCCATGTGTGCCTGCACAGAAGATACTCAATGAACAATAGTTGCAGGCAGCCCTGTTGCCAGAAATTTTGGGTTGGTGGGGCATGGACAAATTTTGTGGGGCAGCAGGGGAGGGGGAGGGGGGAGGAAGGAGAGGGGCAGCCACATGCCTTTCTTGATCTCCAAGTGGTGATTTTGCCGCTTGGAGATCAGGCATGGGCATCCCCTGCTAGGAAACCCCTTAAATGCTGTTTTTCTAGTGGGGGCTGCCTGCGCCTGATCTCCAAGCTGTGAAATTGCTGCTTGGAGTTCAGGAAAGGCATGCAGCCAGCAGCCGTCCCTCTCCCTCACCTCCTGCAAGATTTAAAGGGCTTGCTAATCAGTTGGAGGGCCTTTTAAATCTTGGAGGAGGAGAGGGAGAGGGGCAGCTGCAAGATTTAAAGGGCCATCCAGTGAGCCCTTTTCATGTCATCTGGCAAATGTGAAAATGGAGCTCTCTCTCCAATTTTCCATGAATGGGGGTGGAGCTCATATTGCTGCTAATATCCATTGTCACCTAGCTTCCAGATCACCTCAGCAGTATGCAGAAAAAGTGCTGATTGATTATAGGGAACCAGTAGCTTTCCCTTGGAATACCTGATGTTCAGCTTTTACATGATACTGGTTTTTTTTCTATTTATTTGAGTAGCCCCAAAAGTTTTTCAAGGCCCCTTCCCACCACTGTGTAGCTAGAACTCTAGCATGTAAGGGTCTCACTGTACAGTTATGAAGAAGTAAGAGAATAAAAGCCTCCACAAGGGATGTATAGCTTGCCACAAATAGTTTGAAAAGAGTCTTTCTGGCATATGATGTATGTCGGTGAAAGAGGAGGTGGTCTGCAAAAATATTTAAATCAAAATGAGGGTCCTTGGATTGCTTTGGCTTAAGAACTGCATGTTCTTTTCTTAACCACCTCTGGAAGAGGAAACCTAGTTCCAACTAGGGAAAACTTAGTTTCTGTTTTCTTCAGTGCATCAGGAGGTCTTTCTTTTTAATAGTCATATTTTATTAATTTTTGTGGCAGGGGAATGATGTCATGGAGGAAGAGGATGGCTCCCCCACGCAGGAAGATGGTAACAGAGAATGGACAATTACTCCTTGTTTCATGTTGTTTGATCATATTTCTTATCTAGCTGACAGTATTCACAGGGGAAAGGGGGAGTGGGTAGGTTCTGGGCAAGCTGCCTTGCCCTATTTATTGAATGTCTATCTAATAGGAAATAGGAAGGTGTCCATAGAATAGGACAAGATTCACACAAGATAGCAAAGAAAGCTTCATAGGGGAAATGTGAATGGATGGCAGAAAACAATAAGTGGCTTATTTGTAGTCAAAACATGGAGTTCAATTTTCCT
>NW_015168055.1:57668-141709 GCF_001447785.1 Gekko japonicus
ACAACAGTTTTCTGTCATTTTAAGACTTGTACCTGTTTGTTCTCTCTTGCTTCCTTTCTTTTGTCATTCCATTTCTTATCCAAGAATAGGGGTTAGGGAGTTGGTTGTAAGAAATTGAGAGCCTGTCTAAGCTACACTCAATTTTTTGGGATATTATTTCTTCCTGACATTTTGCCTTGGACTGCAGTCTTTCCAAAGATGAAATTCCCCTTGGCAAGCTTATGCCCCAGCTACAGTGTTCTGTCACTATTATTTCTTAGAGATTGTGTGGTTCTCTTCTGGGCTTCCTAGAGCCAGTGACACATTGCATACACATGTACATAGCAAATGCCCAATAGCTGCTTCTTAAAGGGAACGGCAGCTTCACGAGAGGGGTCTGAGGTGAATGGATGCATGTTTAATACTTTAGCTGCCACTTCTAAGTGTCAAATTGCTCCCAAATAGCGTGTTTGCACTTACAATCACACACACACACCCCAGGCAGAATTCAAATACATGTCTGGAAGTCCACAGAAAGGAAAGCAACTTGGAGAGCTGATTTAAAGCAGAGAAACAGAGGACAGGATTGGGTTAAGCACCAGCTTTTATGACATGTATATTATGCCCATAATTTATGGAGTGCCTTGGTGCTTGCTGCTATTCTAAGATGAGGATAGTAAACCAGTCAGATTTCCCCTTCACTGTCAGTGTCCTTGTGGAAGCAATTGTGATTGGTAGAACAGCCTTGTGAAAGCTTTTCTCCTTTCCCTCCTCAACTCCTCCCCATGTTAGTTCAGAATGAATAGACCCCGGATTTCTTTTATATGCAGTTATATGCAAAAAGCAAATTATATGCTTTTCCAGTGGGGACAGGATTACTTGTAGCTGGGAGACTCTGATAGGAGAGATGGAAGTTGGCATTGAAAAAGCATGTTTGTCAATTAAACATACAGATTACCTGCAGCATTCTCCTTCCAGATTTGTGCATAAGGGCTAACTAGTTTGCCCATTCTTGTTTCATGCTACTATTCCTTAACATAGGTTTAGCTTAAAACCTCCAGGAAAAATGGACAAACTTACCAATAACAAGGGTAAGCTGCACTTTTATTGAGCTCTGTGGTAGCCAGGTTCATAGGGAGGCTTACTGATTGGTTTTATCTTCCTTCCAAGAATTTATTCCATCTGTATACAGCTACCAGGTAACTAATACATTTTTAGGTAAGGTGTGATGTCCCTGTTCAAAGAGATACCTTTCCATGGGTCAGCAAATGCCAATCTATTTCTTTCTCCCTGATCCTCTGCCCCTTCATGGCTGGTGCTTCTGCTTCAGTGCCATCTGCACTGCTGGAATTTTAGTGGTTTGCATGCTTACCTCCTACATCCAGCAAAATACTTCAGCACACATTCAGCAGCCTAATCCATAAACTAGTTAAGCTCAAGCACTTGATTGCATATCAGTTTTGTTTCTTAACCATCAATCCCAATGTTTTGAGTGATTCCGTTGCCATAAAAAAATATTTTATTTTGGAATTAAGATAATGGATTGACTCTTGAAAGCATAATGGAAAGAAACATCCACACAGCTCTTGTTCAAGAATGTCAGATTTGATGTTTCAGTCCATTGCCAGTCTTCAAGGATGACAGGGATGTTGACCAGATGACGTTATGGAGACATGGTTTATTTTAGAAGAAGAAGAGAGGAAGAGATTGGATTTATAACCCGCCCTTCACTACCCAAAGGAGTCTCAGAGCGGCTTACAAACTCCTTTCCCTTCCCCTCCCCAAACAGACACCCTGTGAGGTAGGTGCGGCTGAGAGAGCTCTGACAGAAACTGCTCTTTTTCAAGAACAGCTGTGCCAGAACTATGGCTTGCCCAAGGTCATCCAGCAGCTGCAAGTGGAGGAGTGGGGAATCAAACCCGGTTCTCCCAGATAAGTTGGCTATAACCACTATATCAAACTGGCTATTAAAAAAAGTTTTTTAAAAAAACCTTTCAGTGCCTCAGTGAGTTTGCATATATGTGCTGAAGATCTTCTTTCTCAGCCTTTCCCCCCCTTTTTAAGCAGACTTGCTATTGTAAGAGCTTTGCTTGACACTTGAATTAAATGGCAACATTCCTTTTAATTCTTCTGAGGCTAAGTCCCACATATTGCTTCATTGTCTATGTGTATGGCTCTATTTTGTGGTTTTTAAAACCCCCACATTATATTTAGAAAAATTAACCAGAAATACTAATGCAAAGTGCTGCAAGGAATTTCTTTCTGTAGAACCATGTCTTGCTAAAATAAACACCATTGTTTATTAGGTTAGAACATTTTCACAACTGGAGTAATCTGGAAAGTGTTACCTGTGAATTTTATTGATCACTACAGAAAGTAAAGAGGGCCATTCTTAAACGTACACTTAAGTTGCTGTAGCTGTCTCATTCAATCTAAAAATGTGGGGAAATCTGAAATTACTTAGACAGTAGTTGTATGAGGAGATGTATGAGCAATCATTTTAGATGTTAACAAAGCAGCATGAAAAATGAAACAGAAGACAATTGTGGTTTCTGTTTAGTAGCTATTATGTCTAGAGGATCCCATAAGAAACATTACAGTTGTATAGGTTTTGTACCAATAAAACTGTCATGGAATGCACCAAAGAATCCCGGGAATTATGCTTTCATAATGGTGTTGAGAACTTTATTAGAAATCCCTAGCATCTGCACACAGAACTAAAACTCCCAGAGTTCCCTGATGGGAGGGAGTGACAATTCAGTTGTTTTAAGGGTATAGTGTGGATATGCCCAACAGTACTTAATGTTAATTATGTTTTCTTTTTGCAACAGTGTGAGATTTTTGTTGTGTTGCTTGGGTAGTGAGGTAACAGTTTATTAGGTCATTAAATTAGGAAAAGGGTGTGAGTTATCAGCATGTAATATCCATAGGTTTACATACTGACCAGAGATCTGCAGTAATATGAGCTGGAAATACTCACAAGCTATTATTGCAATACTAGGAATAAGGCCCATTGTGGAAATAAAGACAACAAGCTCTAGAAAGAAGCTCTGGGTGGGTGCCCTGGCCTTGGGCACTCAGCGTCAATTTGCTGTAGTGACCTCAGCAGGGGAACTTATCTCTGCCATCTGAAGAGCAGTTGCAATTCTGAGTGATCTCCAGCCCTCCCCTGGAGATTGGCAATGATGGTTCCCCAGGAGGAAATGGCTAGTTTGGAGGGTGAAATCTATGGCATTGTACCTGTCTGAGGATCCATCCCTCCTCAAACCCCACCCTCTCCAGGCTCCACCCCTCATATCTCCAGTAATTTCCCAGTCTGGAGGTGGCAACCCTATCTCCTTCACAGCCAACCATCAACGTACCATTGTCTACCCCTCTGACTTCAGGTTTACATCTCCTTCCCCCTTCCTGCAGCCTCTACCTAGGAAAAGTACAGTCTTTATTCACAGTGGGGACCAAAGCAACTCACATCCTTCCCCTCTCCCCGTTTTGATTTGCACAACAACCCTGTGAGGTAGGTTAGGCTGAAAGTCTGTGAGTGGTCTGAAATCACCCAATCAGCTTCCAAAGGAAGAACCTGGATCTGGCATACCTTGCTCTGAAGTGCTAACTGCTATGTCACACTGGCTGTCATGGGAGGGCCACCTCAGCAGGGTATAATGATACAGAGTACACCCTGCAAAGCAGCCATTTTTTCCAGGGAAGCTGATCTCTGCCATCTGGAGAGCAGCTTTAATTCTGAGTGATCTCCAGCCCTCACCTGGAGATTGGCAGCAGTGGTTCCCCAGGAGGAAATGGCTGGTTTGGAGGGTGGAGTCTATGGCATTGTACCTGTCTGAGGTCCCACCCTTCCTCAAACCCCACCCTCTCCAGGCTCCACCCCTCAAATCTCCAGGAATTTCACAACCTGGAGTTGGTAACCCTAGCTCCATCCCAGCCAACCATCAGCCTACCTTTATCTGCCCCTCTGACTTCAGCTTTCCATCTCCCCCACACACACCTGGAGCTTCTTTATAGGAAAAGTACAGTCTTTCTCTTCCTCAGAGGGGACCCAAGCAGGGGGGGGAAGCGACCTCAGCAGGGTATAATGATACAGAGTACACCCTGCAAAGCAGCCATTTTTTCCAGGGAAGCTGATCTCTGCCATCTGGAGAGCAGCTTTAATTCTGAGTGATCTCCAGCCCTCACCTGGAGATTGGCACCAGTAGTTCCCCAGGAGGAAAAGTACAGTCTTTCTCTTCCTCAGAGGGGACCCAAGCAGGGGGGGGAAGCGACCTCAGCAGGGTATAATGATACAGAGTACACCCTGCAAAGCAGCCATTTTTTTCCAGGGAAGCTGATCTCTGCCATCTGGAGAGCAGCTTTAATTCTGAGTGATCTCCAGCCCTCACCTGGAGATTGGCACCAGTAGTTCCCCAGGAGGAAAAGTACAGTCTTTCTCCACAGTGGAGACCAAAGCAGCTTACATCATTCTCCTCTCTCCCTTTTGATCTGCACAACAACCCTGTGAGGTAGGTTAGGCTGAAAGTCTGTGACTGGTCCAAAATCACCCACTCAGCTTCCACAGCAAGAACCTGGGTCTTGCAGACCCTGCTCTGAAGCTCTAACTGGTACAGCTAGTGTAACCAACCTCCAGGTGGAGCCTGAAGATCGCTGGGTATCACAACTGAACTTCAGACAACAGATCTCTCTCCCCCCTTGCGAAAATAACTACTTTGGAGGGTGGACTCTATGGCATTATATTCAGCTGAGGCCTCTCCCCTCCCCAAACTCTGGCTTCTGTAGGCTCCACCACGAAATCTCCAGGAATTTCCCAACCTGGAGCTGGCAACCCTAGTCAGGACTGGCCCCAATGAGTTCTTCACAAATGCCAAAGGAGGCCTGGAAAGGGCCTCCTGCCTTTACCTTTTTACTGACAGAACTAAGCTTGGTTGCCTAGCAGCAGCCACTGAGGGAAAAGTTAGCCCCACAGCAGGATGAGAAGAGAATGGCTTGACAGCCGGAGGCCCACCTCAGTAGCCAGTTCACAGCTTTTTAGCCTCCGGTTCACTCATTTTTTGTCTTAGCTCAGGAAGGATGGCTCCAGAGCAAACTAATTTATGCAGTAGCCAAATCGCTCACTCACAACTTTAATGCCAGTAGCTCATGAAGTAGAATTTTTACCCACAAGACTCCACAGCTTAGAGGGAGCATTGCCAGCCCATGGCACGCAAGTACTCTTGAGTGGCGGTTGACTGGCCAATGGCTGATGGAGTGCACAACACAGCCAATGGGAGAGCCGGAAAGTGCCAATATGTACGGCAATTATATATATAGGATTCCCCTGATGTTCTTATACGTCACTTTTTTGCCTGCTTGCTTATTGTCCCTACAGACATGGTAAAATTTCTTGCCGTATTCCATATATCTTTCTCATTGGCCAAAAAAACAAATAAACCCCAAAAGATGTCTTGAAATAAGGATGAAAATGGAGGTGGTTGAGGAAACAAGTCAGGATGGCTTAATGCAGATTATCGCAATCTAATGCCTTATTGTCCACACTCTACCTGTTGGCTTTTGCAGAGAGGTGTTTTCCACCCCAATCCTGATAATGAACTGTTGTATTTTTCCATTACTTTAGCAAGGGAAAAAAAACTAAAACGAAGCCCCATCCCCTCTCTAACTACATTAACTCCCTTACAGGCCAAAGGACAGGCGCATTCTTAGGTATGGAGTGTGACAATAACAATGACATTGGCAACGCAAGCGTGAAAGCTCTGGACAATAAGCTGTGCTCTGAGGCCTGCTTACCTGGTGAGTGGCAGTCTGCTGAACATGAACTTTGTGGGTATAGGGAGGTGGGAGGGGAAACTTTCATGCCCCCCACCCTGTCACCTGCCTGACAGCAAGCAGCACATAACATGTGTGTATATGTACAGTTATATAGCATTTAGCAGTAAACAACAAGAAGGGTGCTTAGTTATGGCCCCTTTCTGACATCTTAAGCCACAGCCTCTTCCCTAACTACTCTACATTACACAGTGTAGAAATAAATTGCAGGTTTCCCAGCTTCTAGGAGAATTTTTAATGTGACTTTCTCCAAAGAACCCTGGGAACTGTGACTTGTTTTTCCTGAGGGTACACAACATTCTCCCTTAGAATTTCTTTTGACTCCAGCCTGCAACATGGGATCCACTTCTAATTTATACTGTACATGTTCTTCTCTGGACTCCCCCTCCCCTTTCTTTCTCACTCTCATATTTTCTTTTCCCCTCCCCAATTTCCCCCTCTTTATGATAAAAAATTAATCACATGCCAAGAGAAAGATCTATATTTCCTGGCTATACATTTTTATCCTGTCTTTCCTCACAGGAGGTGGCTTGTATGGTTCTTCCCTTCTCCATTTTGTCCTTTCAACAACCCTGTGAAGTAGTTGAGGGGAAGAATAAGTGATTGGCCCAAGGTCACCCAGCGAGTTTCATGGCTGATTGAGACTCAAAACTCAGGTCTTTCCAGTTCTAGACCAGCACTGTAACATTACACCATACTGGCTGAGGCCAACTCTTCTCAAGTTGGATGTAACTCATTGAGTCCCGTTCAATAACCATGAGGGCCCTAGCACTCCATCACAGAATTGTAGTTACCATGATTTCTTAGAAGAAAGCAATTTAAGTTTGAAGTTTAGACATGTCCTTATCTGAATGATATAAAGACAGGGCTTGCTTTCAGATCCTAGCCTGATTCCAGACTACAAATTTCTCCCCAAACAAGATTAAGAATGGTAGAATAAATTGCCAGTCCCTAGTGAGGTCTGTGGAAATGGTTTAGTTGTGTCTTTGCCAAAGGGACCTCCCATGTTTCTTCTCCCAGAAGATTATGTTTTTAACACCTACGACATCCTTTCAGATTCATGCCAAAGTGGCAAGCCAGGCAAGATCCCTGTTTCTGTACCAACATAAAACCCAGCCATTCCCTCTAATCCTACATTACTTCTAGTTAATGTACAATGCAAATGACCTTTAGGCTTTATTCTTTAATCTAGCTACAGCCCCATTTAATAGCCTTCAACTGAGCCCCTGGTATTTCACCTCCAGCTAAGTGTGTTACTAACCCTGGGTGTGTTGCATTTTTGTCTTTCCTTTCTCATTGATCTTCTCCCACCTCCAACCAGATTTCATCAATGTGAAAGTTCATGTTCACTCTAAGCCAGCACAGTTTTGTTAACTCGTGCTTCCATCCTTCCTATCTCTCCCTGTTGTTTAATGGTTGCAATTTTACCAACTGTTCTCTATGGGTCTAGATGAGATGCAATGTTGTCATTTTTATAGATGGACATTTTGACCTTAGAAGAATTGGTGGCTTTGATTCCATTGCTGGAAACCGTGGGTAAAATTCTCTACAAGTCCCATTGGCATAGATTGCATTTCATGGGTAACATCCAGAGAAGATATGGCATCGCAAACTTCTGCTGCACTTTATCTTGTATGCTTCGCTCCCATTGTTTCAGTCCTAATCTTCTCTGGGTTGTGCCACAGATCTTTGAAACAATGACATATCAGACCCATCACCCCTGTTGGTAAATTTGTGTCACTTGTAAAACCATAGCAACCCATTACCTGCTTATCTTACTTTCCCCAAAGCTTCCAGGCTGTAAACTTGAGATATCTGTAAGAATCTTCCTTTTTGGTCTTGTTCACTGCTATTGAGGAGGAAAGCTATTTACCACCCCGGCACACTTCTCCTTACACAGATGTCAGCAAGCTAGCCCTCTTCCTCTGCTAAATCATCCTGTCCATTTTATAATTTATTCCGCTTGGGAAATTCTGCAGTGAATTCAGGCTTTCCTGTGGGATTGCATATGTGGCAGTAGATAAGAGATCACGTAAGAATAGTAACAAATTCAGGTGGGTAGCCGTGTTGGCCTGGAGCAGGAGTCATTTAAGAGTAGCCACATGCAAAGTTAGTTGGAGCAATTAGGTATAAATAGAGCACCAGTTTCTGTCTTTGTACTCTTGGTGTCTCCAAATGATGTGTGTTCGTATGAAAAGCCAAAGTTGGGCATTTTCCTAACCAAATGCCTTGATTTAATCCCAGTTCAGTGTGTATCCATGACCCCTTGCATTCTTTTAAACTAGGAATTCTTTCTATTTCTGTCATAACCAAACAAATAAGGTAAACCAATCCCTAGAGCTGTTTTCCCGTGCCAGCCTTGGGATAGGTTGGCTACAGATTGCATTAGAGGGTGACTGAATAAATGATTGATTCAGGTGGGTAACTGGGTTAGTCTGAAGCAATAGATCAAAGTTTGAGTCCAGTGGAACCTTTAAGATCAACAAAGTTTAATTCTGGGTATAAGTTTTTGTGTGCATGCACAGTTCTTGAGATACATAGGCACAGTTTTCCTCAAGCCTTACATATCAGTAGAAATAGGTCAAGATGAATAGCCTTGTTAGTCTGTCTGTAGCAGTAGAAAAGAGCAAGAGTCCAGTAGCACCTTAAAGACTAACAAAAGTTGTGGTAGGGTATGAGCTTTTGTGAATCACTGCTCACTTCTTCAGATATAGTGACAGAAGTGAGCAGTGACTCACAAAGGCTCATACCCTACCTCAAATTTTCCTAGTATTTAAGGTACTACTGGACTCTTACTCTTTTCTACTGATATAGGTAGAGAGAGGGTGGGGCAGTTAGTTGCCAGGAAGGGCTAGTTAGAGTCAAGATGCATAAGTAACTGGTTGATAAGTGTAGCTGAAATTGGATTAGAACAATTGGTAAGACCTGTGAATGGCAGCAAATTAGCATACAAATACAAGAGTTAACAAACAGACGTGAGAACTAAGTCTGAGTCCAGTGGCATCAATAAGACCAACAAAGTTCAGTTCTGGGTATAAGCGATAACTGAGAAACTTAGCATGTGTTAGTCTGTCTGTAGCAGTAGAAAAGAGCAAGAGCACACTTCTTCAAATCCACTGAAACAGATTTCCTCAAGTGTTACATATAGGTGGGGGGGTAGTTGCCAGGAAGTGGTAATAAGAGTCAAGATGTATAAGTGCTGCTGAGATTGGAATAGCACTGTTGGTAAAGTCTCTGAATAGCAGCAAATTAACACAGAGATAATAAAAGAGCTAACAACAGATGCGAGAACTAAGTTTGAGTCCAGTGGCACCTTTAAGACCAACAAAGCTAATTCTGGGTATAAATGAGAACTGAGTGACTTAGCATGTGTAGTGAGATAAGAACCCAATATCTCTGGTTAAGGCTGGGGGTTCCATTGTCCTGAGTGTTGTAATAACTTGTAATACAGCAATCTCCCATTCCAATCTGTTTCTGAAATTCCTTTGCAGTAAAACAAAGTGCCCTGGGAGGATGAGATGTCCTCCTACAGCCAGGCGCTACTCTACAGCCGCATCTGCTCCAGTCCTACAGACAGATATTCTCACTGGAGGGATATACAACAAACCTTTTTGGAACGAAAGTATCCACCTGATGAAGTCAAGAAACAGATTAACAAAGCCAGAATGGTCCCCAGAGAAAACCTGTTGCAAGACAGGCCCAGAAGAGACAATAACAGAACACCACTAATAGTCACATACAGCTCTCAGCTCAAAACAGTACAATGACTTACAACCTCTACTGGATAATGACAGTTCTCTACATAGGGCAAACAGGTCAAACCCTATGCCAAAGAAAAATGGACACAAATCCGACATCAAGAGTCACAAAACTGAGAAACCTGTAGGAGAACACTTCAGCCTCCCAGGGCATTCAGTGGGGGACCTCAAAGTAGCTGTTTTACTGCAAAGGAATTTCGGAAACAGATTGGAATGGGAGACTGCTGAATTACAAGTTATTACAAGACTCGGGACAATAGCGTAACAGAGGCGTAACAGAGATATCGGGTTCTTATCTCACTATACATGCTATGGCACTCGGTTCTCACTTATACCCAGAATTGAACTTTGTTGATCTTAGAGGTGTCACTGGGCTCAGACTTAGTTCTCAGGTCTGTTTGTTAACTCTTGTATTTGTATGCTAATTTGCTGCCATTCACAGGTCTTACCAACGGTTTTAATCCCATCTCAGCTATACTTATTGCCCAGTTACTTATGCATCTTGTAGTAGCCCTTCCTGGCAACTAACCCCTACCTATATGTAAGGCTTGAAGAAAATTGTTTCCATGTATTTGAAGAAGTGTGCATGCACACGAAAGCTTATAACCAGAATTAAATTTTGTTAGTCTTAAAAGTGCCACCGGACTCAAGCTTTGTGCTGAATAAATCATTGAAACAGATTTTCCAACCTCTTGAAGCTTTTCAGTACTTGGGAGCTGAGAAATCAGAACTGAGGCTCACTGCCACTCTTTCTATACAATAAAGTCACCCCTAGGGGACACAATGCATGTTGAAAAGTGGAAAGGCATGTTTCAAATACAGCATCAGGTTTCTGAGCAGTTAGCAGAAATCTGCCAAAAATGAGAAAGAAGCTAAGCGTGGGTATGTGCAACCCGAAATGAAATTGAGCCTCTTTCTGATAGCATGGCACCAAGTGAAAAGCATGCTTTGAATAAGAAAGAAACGTGAACCATATCTTGAGCCTATGCACCAGAGCAAGCTGGTTAAAATAACCTTTTTTAACAAAAGCGAAGTACAGGCATGTATGCATTCTTAGGCCAAGGGTGATTTCCCACAAGCGCTGCTCCGCTCTCCTCCCTTTTTGCCCCGATGGTACGTGTCAATTTCACACAAGCTGCTGCGCGGCCACATTTTGCTTTGTGCAATTTCCCCCGCGTCTACTCAATCCTCAAAAAACAGGATTGAGTAGACGCGGGGGAAATCGCACGAAGCTTTGGGGCAAAATGTGGTCGCGCAGCAGCTTGTGTGAAATTGACACGTACCACCGGGGCAAAAAGGGAGGAGTGAGCGCGGAGCAGCGCTTGTGGGAAATCACCCCATGTCTCTGCTTTAAAATTTAAAAACCAAGCACAAAACTGCTAGGGTATGAGCACATGATGTAAGCATTTTGGAAACATTTCATTTCATAAAACTGCATATCCCTTATTGCAGATAAGTGTCCCTAACATTACTTTTCGGGGGGGGGGGGGCCCTCATACCCCGTCATAGTAGGAAAAGGAAAAATATGTCTCTGGACCTGTTCTCTGTCAGTGGTGCAATGTCAGAAGAAGTGCACCAGTTGCATCACCTCTTGAAACATCTCCTCTTGCTACAAGACACTGATTTGCTAGTAAAGAACTAGCTAATGATATTTTGCCACTGTTTTGCTAGTAAAGTTGTTTGGCGTGTGCTTTCTTGTACCTTAGTTCACTGCTTAATGATAGAAATGGAAGGCTGTGGAAGAGGTTTCTCCAAATGTCTTCTAGTAAAGCCTATTCTTGTGTATACTTAGTGGAGGCGAGAGTGGAAATAGGACCTGGGCTAAAGACAGGAATTGCACTGGATGTCAATACATTTATCACACACTATCTCTGTTGTATCTGTTTATGCACAAGAAATATTCCGCGGTGTTGCCTGCAGTATTTGAGCTATATGAAAGTTGGACATTAAGAAGCCCCAGTGGAAGAAACCAGATGACCCACACAAGATTTGGGTACCTTGTTTGACTAATTATATCCTTTGGGTGGCTTTGCTTCTTACAGAAATCTCTTGCAAATCCATGACAGCTCATTATGTTCATGCAAAGCAGATCCAAAAGATCTTCCCTTAGCTGCACAGCCTGTGGTACATCCCTTTGCAAATCCATTCCTTGCTTTATAGCCAGACACGATAAAATGTGTATTTAGTGCAACACAAGCTATATGTACAGCAGATTGGAAAATGGCTTTCTGAGCTGCCTGTCTCACAGATGCATGTGATTTTATTGTACGGCTGGAAGAACACATTGTATGGCTGTTGTATCAGCAGAGGTGCATTTCTAAAGTTGTCCTCTAGTTTCCCTCACACTCCATTTTCTTCACTCTAAAGTCTGAGCTCCTGTTTCAGTAACCTTTAGTAGATATATGATTTAAATTGAGGGGTAATCCTATGACATCTTGCCCTGTTTTTTGGGGGGTCTTCAGTCTCTTTGAGTTATCTCTTTCTTTAGCACGTGAATAGGTACAAAGGTAAGTAAGGTAAGCCAATGGCCGTGTGATGTATTCTGGAAAGGAAGATGAGGAGGAGAATCAAGGCCACACTCACTTGGGTACATATGTCAGGATGCAAAATAGGCAGAGATGGTTTTAAACGTTAATGCCGTGCACCATGTACCACTCATATTTTACATGATTTGTTGTGTGCATGTGTACCCAAGTGGACGTAGTAACATGAGAAGCAGCCCTAAGTGAAGGTATGACTTGCCAAATGGTAATCTGAAAATGAACTGGCTTGATGACTTGGATAATCAGCAGTGACTGTCTTGGTTTCCTCTGCTGCAGACTGTCCTGCTGGCAGGGAATTGCAATTGTCACGAGGGCCAAATCATGTTCTTTTAGTACCCAGCAGTAGGCAAAGAAGTATGTGTTGTACCACCCTATGTATTTTGCTTTTAAGAAAGGGGGTCTCCCATTTGCAAGCAGACTGTCTTGGGGGACATTACTAACGTAGAATCCTCTGACATAGTTACCAAGCTATGCCACTATCAGCGTCCAGAAGCTGTTGTGGCTGGACAGAAAAACCCCTGGCTTCTGCTTTAACACGGGTGTTAAACAGAGAGAGAGAGAGAGACAGAAGTTGTCCTATGTCAAATATTGAATGTGGGTTAAAATTGCCAGGTATGTTGTAGGGGGTAACCTTAATTTTAATTTACTTTAGCATAAGTTAAAGCTTAGTGATTTAAAATGCAGACACTATTGTTTGGTTTCATCATTGCTGGAAGTGTCTTTAAAACATGGGGTATAAATCTGAAAAATAAAGGAAGCTGGATGTGTGCTGAGCGTAAGAGCGGGTTCCAGTTATAAGCTATTCCAGCCAATTAAAAATAACATGAGTACAAAAAGAACAGGATGGGATTATGTGTTCCATCTTGATCTTATAGCAGTCCCCTCCAACCGTTTACACTGTCACATCACTGTCTGTGTGAGGGGTGGGGCCACATTTATCTACCTTGGAACCTTCTCCTATAATTTGTTGGTTCCATTCTTAGTGCATAAATGAATTCTGTGACACTCTGGGTCATCAAATTGTAGTCAAGGCTACTGATGTCTGTGAGGAATATGAGTGTCTTTATATAGTTTATATCGTTCCCAAGACCATTGGATCATAAAGTATTAGTTTACTATGTAATACCATACCTTTCCTTGAACATGCATTTCTTACTGACATGTCTAAAGAACATGAGATAGGAGAGATGGTCTATGGAATAAAAATACTCTTGTCTTGAATGGATTCTCCACCGCATACTCCTTATAGACATCTAGGAGCTGGGTTCCACTACACTACAGTCACCCCAGTCATCCTGACTGGACTCTCTGGAAAACTGCAACTCATTTGGAACATTATCCTTAAAGTGTTGCAACACAAAGGCATCTATGCAAAAGCTAAAGTAGTGAAGAGGCACAGCATAGCAAACATTTGTTTTGGTTGTACTTTCCCCCCTTTCTCTGTTGTATGCATATGCATTTGTCGTGTCTGTCTTTTCTCTCGTTCACCATTTGCTTTTGGTCTTCTCTACTAAACAGCTGCAGTTCCGGAGTCCTGTCCCATAAACATTGAGGAATAGGTACGAGGCATGTGAAGTTCTCTCTTTCTCACTCCCTCTGTACAAATCTAACTTCCATTTTGCAGTATAATTTCCTTTCCCCCCCCTGATATGTCCAGTTGCCCCCATTCTTTGGATGAAGGAAAAGGCATCTTCTCTCTTAGTCAATAGTGCCTTGACAAGGGCACAGAATAGTCATTTTTACCACTTGTACAGAAACATACCTACAGAAGGGCTTCCCTGAACTCAGTGGCGTAAACCAGTGGTCTTCAAATGTTCCAGACACAAGACCCACCTTTAAACCTAAATAACAGCATAGAACCCATTAAGCAGCAAGAAAACAATGTTGTGCACATGACAGGATGAAGGGGAGCCAGAGTTAGGACCTCAGTAGTGGCAAGATGTCGACGGGAAAGTAGATGAAGAAAGCTGTGTACAGGATGCTCAAGCTGAGCACCATGGCTTGTACAATAATGAGAAGCAAGTCAAGCATTAGAGCCATGGAGGAATCCTCTGCGTTGTTGAGTGACCTTGTCTCAGCACCCTGCCAATTTTCCAGCATGTGTGCAAGGAGTTGTTGGAGGTATGGCACCTTTGCTCTCTAAGCATGTATACTAACAGTAGACCCTTCCAAAAAGCAGCAAAACAAATATAGCTACTTCATAAGGGGCTTGCGACACATCCAAGGGTCCCAAACCATGGGCTGAAAATTGCTGGTGTAAATGACTTAGGAAATAAATGACTACACAGAGATCTAATGTTTGGGCCTACTGACCTTGAAAAGACCAGCAAACCAAATAGAAGAGTAGTTCAACTGATTTGTGAACTGGTGTGGCTGGCTGTCACCTTCCGACTATAAAACAAATCCTCTTAGGTATATTAAGGGGCTTCATTGGATCACAGCATTCTTTTATTTGTCCAAGGCATTTAGATAATTTGAATGCGCAAGGAATGTTATAGGAGTTGTGTGGACACATGCAAGGTACTTTCATCTTCATGGCTTCTGTGCAGTCTCAAAGGGGACTGTATGATTGCAGGCCAGCCACGGAGAGGAGCTTCCAAGCTTTTCTGAAGAAGCTTCTAGGCTCTGGAGTGTTCCCCCTCCCCTCTGTCTATAGGGATCCCTTTTCCCACCCAAAGGGTCATGTGACAGAGGTGGGGCAAGTACTCCTTCCCTCCCTTCAGCAAGCCATCGTTCTGACAAGAGCTGTTCTCTCACAAGCAGTTCTCTCAGAGCTCTCTCAGCCCCACCAACCTCACAGTGTGTCTGTTGTGGGGAGGGGAAGGGAAAGGAGTTTATAAGCTGCTCTGAGTGAAGGGTGGGGTATAAATCCAATCCCTTCTCCTCCTCCTTACCTTCTTCTTCTTCTGTTCTTGCCGCTGTGAAGAGAGAAAGTGCTTCTATCTAGCTGCACTGTGGGTCCTCAGGACTAACAAAAGAGGGTTTTTTCCACTGAGTATTCTGAATAATTTTGACCTACAAATCGGTAGAATGGCTCTTTTTAAGAAATACGGGGAGTGCGGAGCAACAATGGCACAGAATGATTATTATTATTATTCTTGCCTCCTATACAATACAGCCCTGTGCCCAGCTTGCAGACACCTTACTCTTAAGGCACACAAAGGCAGAGCAGCAAGACTCAAAGTCACGCTTTGGGGGAAAGCCCTGGGCGCTCCGGACCCCCGTGGGGATCCAAGTATTCTTCCCGTCCCCAACATCAGAATTGGAACAAACACTACATACACTAAAGGTCGAATCTGCATTTGCATTTTTTAATTAGTTTTGTGCTTCTGTGACGCCGTCTTTCTCTATGCTTGTTTGAATGTTGTTTGGAGAAGATTCATTTAAAGCAGTGCGGAGGCGCAATTACAATGGAGCCACCACGAGAGGGCAATAAACATATGCAAACATGCAACAGTGTACTCATGCAGTTGAAGTTTGAAAATGAAAGCAAATATAGACGGTTTTTTTGAAGATGGAGTCAGAAGGCTGGGACACCGGTGGGAAAGACAAATGCAGATTCGACCTAGATGTTAGGAGGGCACTCCTTTTTTATTTAAAAAGAACATAAAGAGTTCAGGAAGGTCAGAAACGTATTTATATGTTTCAGAGAACCGAACAAGGGGACAGCTACATCAGTGCAGTCACACTCTTGCTGGGTGATCTCAGCAATTAGAACCGTTTACAACAAAGCTAAGGTCTCTTGCCCCATGCCACTAAAAGCTCACTCAACATGGGCTCAGGCATCTTCAGCAGCCTTTCATGCCAGACTTGCCCTGGAGGACATCTGCAAGGCAATGGCGTGGTCCACTCCCTCAAAATTTGTTAAACACTACTCGATGGAGGTGGACTCCAGTAGTGAAGCTGCAGTGGGAAAAGTGGTGTTACAAACAATCTTCCGTTAATCAGCCCACACCCTCCTCCTTGCTGTTATCCCATGTGGGACTGCAGAGAAGCCACATAGACGAAAACAGGGTTGCACTTACCTGTAACCGCTGTTCATCAATTGGTCTTCTGTGCAGGCGCACTTCCCTCCCTCCTTTCCCCACTGTGGGCTACCAAAAAATGTATGGGCCTTCTCGCGGCAGCAAAGGGAACTGAGGGAAGAATGAGTACTTGGCCCGCCTTTGTCATGTGACCCTTTGGGCAGGAAAAGGGATCCCTACAGACAAAGGGGAAGGGGAACACTCCAGAGCCTAGAAGATTCTTCAGAAAAGCTTGGAAGCTCCTCTCTATGGCTGGCCTGCAATCATGTAGTCCCATGTGTGCCTGCACAGAAGACCACTTGATGAACAGCAGTTAGAGGTAAGTGCAACCCTGTTTTAATTCTAGTAAACTCCACATCATTCTGCACACTTGACACTTTATGGGGGTATTTTTTAAATTCTAGAGGTACATTTTCAAATAAAGTCAGAGTAGGGAAAGTACCAGCAAGCAATAGTGCAGACATACCTGCGCTGAACCCTTTTTAAACCACTGTCAGTACCATCAATTTTTTGTGCATTTTTATATGCTAAAATCAGTGGTCATTGTAAATACGAAAAATTCACACAGGAAAATAAAACCCTGCTGATTTTCATCACAACATATCCTGTGATAGAAATTAAACTATATATCGAAAGCATTAACGAAGTTGCTAACATGATAGCCACCTTGATAAAGTTTAGTACTAAGTATTGCATGCTTGCCTTCGCTTTTTTCAGCTGATGCAGTGTACAAAGTTGTCTCCTAAGTAACATTTATCAACATCAGTCATCCAATCACTCTCATCAGAGTCCATCAGTGCAGGAATGTCACACTTACCCAAACCAAAGCACAAGGTTTGTACCTGAACGTGCTTCCATCAGTGCATCATTGTTGTTACAACTGTGGTATAGAATTTCACTGCTCAAGTGTTGTGGGCTTCTCTCAGGATATTTGTTTGTGATGTCACACTACTTTTTCCCCCGCCTTATTTTGAGGAAGCCTTTTTTTAAAAAAAGTAAGTTACAGGACCATTCTGAGCATGTGTGTTTCTGTGCTCTGATACATGTGCAGAAAATGATCTTGGAAAGATCAGACAGATATTGGAAGGAAAGAAGAGCGAACAGCTATCTTCTCTGCCTCTACTATCTCTTATAAATTGTTACAGAATAATTCCTTGCATGAGTATAATTGTACTCTAAAATGTATTTGTGGCAAGGGTCTGAAGAGCGAGGGGAAATGTTTGTATTAGCATGTGTCAGCCAGCAGATCTTTTCTTATCGGTAGTTTTATGCTCTAGTAGGGGCTGTGGTGGCTCAGAGGTTAAGACACTGAGCTGCAGACTGGAAGGTCTAGCTCAGCAGTTTGAGACCCTAGTGCCACGTGACGGAGTGAGCTCCCGTCTCTGACCCCAGCTCTTGCCAACCTAGCAGTTTGAAAGCAAGAAACTGCAAGTAGGTACCACTTCAGTGGGAAAGTAACAGCGTTCTGCGCACCTTGGCATTTAGTCATGCTGGCCACATGACCACGGAGAAGTCTTTGGGCAACGCTGGCTCTTCGGCTTGGAAATAGAGATGAGCACCCCCTAGACCCTGGCTTTCAAGCAAGGGAAACCTTTACCTAGTTTGACAGCAAATGTTTCTGAAATATATCTTTCATTTTGTTCTGTCTCAGACTGAGAATATTTCCTGAATTTTGTCTTGCATACTTCAAATCATTGTCATGGAAATTTTAGTTACCAATGTTTGGTGATCTGATAACATGATTGTTCTCGATCATTTAGAATCTAGATTTCTTCCCTTTCCTCTCATTTTAGCCATTTTGATTAGAGTGGTTTATTTTACTGACTGTTCTGTTTTACTATTGGGCATGCTACCACTTTGGGTAGTAAATGTCCATAAGACATTTTTTTCTTCTTGAAAAATGGGAAAATACTTTGTACCCAGAGCTGGTTTTTCTAGATCACCTAAATTCTCTATCCTACGGAGTCTCAAAGCAGCTTACAATCACTTTCCCTTCGTCTCCCCACAACATTCACCTTGTGAGGTAGGTGGGGCTGAGGGAGTTCTGAGAGTACTGTGACTGGCCCAAGGTCACCCAGCTGACTTCATGTGAAGGAGTGAGAAATAAAACCCAGTTCTCCAGATTAGAGTCCGCTGCTCAATATGGAGAACTGGGTTTGATTCCTCACTCCTCCACATGAAGCCTGCTGGGTGACCTTGGGCCAGTCACAGTACTCTCAGAACTCTCTCAGCCCCACCTACCTCACAAGGTGACTGTTGTGGGGAGAGGAAGGGAAGGTGATTTTAAGCTGCTTTGAGACTACTTAGAGTGAGCAGTCGTTTTCCATAAAGGATATTACTGCTCATACTAGCCAATTCGTCAGAGCAAATATGTTAGCAACAGCTATTTATTTTGGTAGAGAGATCCAGTTTTTTAAGACACTTGGAGGATGTGGCTGTTTTTCTAAAATGAATAAAATATACATCTTCTGACAGGAAAAAAACAACAACACAGCCAAGCTCTCTCTGGGTATATTTTAATATCGATAGCAGAATGCAAAGTTGTTGTTTTTTTAATGGTGGTACCAAATTTCAGGTGCATCTTTGTAATAAGTGGCAACATGACAAGGCAACCTTTAAAAATCAGGGCTCAATGGAGGTGTATACTGAATTTGCACATGCCAGTAAAAAGGCTTTTGAACCCCATTCATTGTGAGCATGTATGGAAAAACACAAAAGCATTTGTAAATGCATTTGTTTAAGGCTTTGAATCAATTGGTGGCCATGTTGGAAGTGGATCCAAAATTGCATTTTAACTTTGTAAAAATTTGGCCCTAAAATGAGTCCTATTAAAAGCCAAACCTACATTATTAAGAACCAGTCTGACAGCTCTTGTTGCCTTATGTGTCTGTACTAATTCCATTATAAAAATTCCTTTCCCATATACTTGGGATGAACCAAATTGTTCATTGCTTTTCTTCTCTGTAATAGTTGCCTTTTCTTCTTAGGTATCCAGACATCAGATGATAATGTTCTTCTGAATCACAGCCAGACCTGGAGGCATCATCTGTCTGCCAGCACTATGAACCAGGAACATGATGAAGATATGCAGTGCATGCTGGGACCTCTGTGCCCTTTATGATGTCACATTGTCCCGAGAGGGAAAATCACCTCTCTAAACACGTTTCCCCCCTAAAACTATGAAACAGCAAAGGTGTGGGCATTAACATTGTCAAACACGGCACAACGTGATTTTTTTAAAACAACAACATTGTAACCTAGCATCCCTATTGATTGATTCAAATTCCTCATGTATTTTAGTCTGTGTTCACTTGAATTTTTAGAAAGACTCAATGACTAAGTTGGATTTAATGGCTGGTACCTTCATCCACTCCCATTCTTTATCTTCTAATATCTTGTCACTTCAGCCTTCCCTTCTGCCTCTTGATCTCTGTCTTTATGGCACAGCCAAAGGTTCTTTTGGTGATTGCCATAATACTGTTCTTCCTCTTTTAGATATGAATAAATGTTGCTCCATCCATGTTTTAAAACAGGTGCATGTAGAATGTGCACCTGTAATAATATTACATGCACAGCAGAGAAGCTACTATTGGCGAAGCTATGCAGCACAAACCCTGAATTGCTCATTCCTCCCTGTCTGATTTATACGCAGTGGAAAAATACGCCTGTGGCACCTTATAATGTGTGCAGTAACTGGCAGCAGAAGAAACAAGCTCCTTTGCTGCCCTGCTATAGTGATAGCGATGCCTTTCAAATTTGTGCGAGTAGAGCCACAAACCATTTGAGAGATGTGTAGTGTGTGTTCAGTGGAGTTTTTCAAGGCCATAAAAATAAGGACATAATGTTATGCTCCACAGAGTTGTACAGAGGATATTGAATAAAAATAAGGAACATCTAAACACTTGTAGTATGGAAGAAAGACATAGTAGGCACCTGGCCTGGCAGAGTGTCCCTTGTACCACTGCATGCCTGGCAATGAGAACTCTAGCACAGGGCTCTAGTCGGGGGGGAGCTCTCAGGTACGGAGCTCCGGAAGAGAACCTCTAGGGGGCGGGGCGGTCACGTGGTGAAGCCCCGCCCCCTTCTTTACCCCGCCCTCTGCTTCGATCCTCATTCCGTTTGGGAATGAGGATGAAGCAGGAGGATAAGTAGCCGGGCCTTCTGACACACTTCCGGTGATGTCAGGGGGTGTGGCCTTCTGTCACTTCCGGTGATGTCAGGGGGCGTGGCATATGCAAATAAGTTATGCTAATGAGTTATGCTAATGAGCTCCGGCAGCTCTTTTTCTACAACAAGACCCCTGCTCTAGCATAATGATAAGAGCCCCAGAAGCACAGTCTTGGTTACAGGTTTGTTCACTCTACAGCCATATTAGGATAGTTGTCTTGGTGACATGCTGGTTTATAGCCATTTTAGCAAGCAATCCCAGTAGTGGCATTTTGCCTTTGGTTGGGGCCCATCTGCTGCATCTAGCTCCTAACAATTTCATCTTTGTATCATACCTCAGACCAGCAGTGTGTTAAAGCACCAGTACAGTCTCCTTGAAAAGCTATTTGGAAATATCTATACTAAAATCAGCAGGGCTTTGTCATTCTGGAAATTTGGTGTGATTGCTGGTAGACAGGTCAGTTCAGAGAGGAAGATAGAATCTGTGCATATAGACAAATTTGGTGGGAAGGGGCACATCTGCAAATCCTAAAGGTTAGATTATTTTGTCAGCTAGGGCTAGCTATATCCTCCTCCACTACTGTGCATTTTCAGTTCTTTGGTTTTATTATAGAGAAAAATTAATAATATAGCCACGTAATAATTTAGGTCTGCTTCACTGTTTATTTAGTGAGAAGGCTCACATAATGGCAGAGAGGAATTTTACTTGAATCTTTGCCTCTATCTTTAATGAGAAGATCAAGGAGTATGCCATGGGTCATTAGACCTTGGAAGGTAAATCTCCACAGGGAGCACTAGTTTTTTTCCTGTTTCTAAATGGACTCTTGGCCCTCAAGAAGGAGAGGGTGGGTCAGATATTGCCTAGATTTGCATTAACAGGCAGGAGTCTTCAAAGGTGAAGACTCAAATCCTCTTGGGTCATTCCACATCACCTTACCATATGTGATCAAACAACACAAGCATGTGTACACGTTATCTTCTCAAAAACCACATCATTACCATTTCCTTCACTATTTCATTATCTTGTAAAGCAGGAAGAATGTTTAGTGAAAACACAGGGAACTGACTTTGGCTGGATATAAGATATTAGTTTTTAAGATAACTGAAAATAGAGTGAGGGGGTCTTTGCTTCCCATACTGTGTGTATGCATTTGAGGTTGTTGTTGTTGTTGGGGGGGGGGGTCCAACCACCATCTTTTTCTGGTTAAACAGATTTTTTTTTTTCAAAACTGTACAAAAAGGTGACTGGGATAACTGGACATACCAAGTTCAATAATTCCCACTGTGTACTCATGTTCAACTTTCTATTTAAAAACAGCTCTGTCTCAAGCCTTACAATACCCAACTGATCACTATGGAAAAACAGCCCAAGAGACTTTAGCTACAACCTTCCAATTATTAATTAACACACTGAGAAGCATTCAGCATGGAGGCTCTTGAAATGTTTGTGATCTCTGAGTCCTCCCAAGCACTTTGAGGGGGTAGTGAGCACTTCGATGACTTACATTATGAACGTCAGCTATGAATAAACTGAATCGAAGTGCTTTTTTTCAAATTTTCCCCAGTATTTTAAGTAGGTAGAATTGCACAGGAGTCCAGTAGCACCTTAAAGACTAACCCATTTTATTTTATCATGAGCTTTTATGAGGCATAGCTCATTTCAATATTTTCAACAGTTTGTTGTCCACATACAGAACAATATGTGGAGGAAAGGCCTGAGACTGAGATATGATAAGAATAGTGGGAATAATAGTTTAGTGTTTATTTTACTGAGTACTCCCAATTATTTCAGTGAAGAAAGGTATTGCTGTGTGTTCTAGGAGTTCTTGAAAAACTGTAATATTGGTACTTGACATGTTTGGGACTCTTCCTCGGGAGTAAGGAAGTACATCCCAGCAAAGCCATATGAAATATATCCTTCCTCTTATGTCCTTTTTTTACTCACTCTGTGGCATGGCAGAAAGCAACAGTAGAAGTTCAGACTTCTAGTGGCTCCTTGACATTGAGAGAGCTTGCCAGATACAAAAGGATTACATCTAGAACACTTCATTTTGAAGCTGGCCATTGAGCAGGGAGGCAGTTTAAGCCCACTCAAGAGTTCCCAGACCTTATTTTTTGGGGGCTGTACCCCATGTGAAAGAGATGGAGCCCTCTAGGCAAAACTTGTGTACACCTCTATGGCAATGATGCAATATGTATTTATTACTGCATGACTCTTTAAAGAGTGAATAAAGAGTGAATTACGAAGGGATAAGCATTGCTGTCTGAATTGACTTTGGGCATGGTTGCTGGGGGGAAATCTGTGTTTTTGTTATGTGAATTGCAAAGGGCAATGTTTAATTTTATTTGCTTTGTCGAAACTACTGAGGAGAAGGGACAAGAGGGGCTGCTGTTAGTTGCCTTACTGATTTAAAACTCAATTTTGATGAGTAGCTGTAAAATAAATTCGGGGGGGGGGGTGTTGTGTTTAGGACAGGACTGGTATATTGCCTGCCTGCTTCCTTCTTTAACAGCTACATTTTCCATAGGGGTAGTCATATTAGTTAATCTGCACCAGAAATAGTCTTGTTTTATGTCAGCATATACTTCTGTGGACTATGTGGACTAGAGCCCACTACTTCAGATGCAATGAGTGGATCCTCACTATGCTGTGCTTTGTACTTCCTGCATTTCTTGGTCCCTTAACCCTGATGCTTGTCACCCCCCCCCCCTTTCTATCACCTCCTACATAAATATCTGCATAGTGAGAATCCATGCATTACATCTGTAGAAGTGGTCTCTAACCCATAACAGCATATTCATATTATGCTGGAACAACATGTTGTTGATCTAAGGTGCTACAAGACTCCTTGTTTATTTTAGCTATTACTTATGGAGTATTCCTTGCCTAGTATAATAGAAATGTAGATATTACATTAGACTAGGCAGAGAGCTCTCCATAAAGAATTAATAGTTTTTCCTAAGCCATTTTGACTGAACCAATAAGCATTACAGAAATCAGTGATACAGTGGACCAGTGATAGATCAGGTAAAGAAAAGAAGGGGATGGTTTCTTCCATGTTTCAAAGAATAGAACTAAGTTAGAGTCTAGTGGCACCTTTAAGACCAACAAAGAATGTTGTTAATTCTCTTTTTAAGTGTTTTATCAATTATGAGTAGTTAATCAGTTATACTTAGACATTTGAATAGGAGGGATGGCCATTCTATATGGGTGGGGGCTGTCTTGAAATACTGCAGTCCCAAGTATATGGCCAGCATATAAGGACATCAAATTCATTTGTCTTATTTTCCAGGGGGAAAAATTAAAGGGTATAAATATGCAATGGCATTATCAATCCTGAGAGACTGAAACCGTATTGTAGCCACAGATGTGCTCAATTTTGTGCAATGGTGCAAAAAAGATGAAAGAAATAGATGAATAATAAAGAATGGACAAACAGCAACGGACATATTGGCATGGAAGGACATAACAACAGATTGCCTCCACCCCTGAGTAATACAGTCAAAATTAAGTTATCTCTTCAAACTTTTTTTGTAATGCCATTTACACATCATAACAGCTCACACAACCCCATTGCAACTGCACAGGGCTATCTGTCACAACTGAATGGCAGTGGTGGCTTTCAAAATAGCTGGATATTGTGGCAGTTGTGCATGTGGGTACACCACAGCACTCATACACACAAGGTGTCAGTTAATGCAAACTAGAAGAGAACCAGTTGTAAGATACACTCTGATCAATGTGCCTGCTGGCTTTGAATAAGAAACATGGGAAGTGTGACGGCCTACAGGGGTGGATCTACTATGAAACTAATGAAGCTTAAGCTTCAGGACCCCTAATCTTGGAGGGGCCATGAAGGAACTTTTTTTTTTAATGAGTGCATTTTTCAATAAAATTGATGGAATTTTTAAAAGTGTTTGTTATTAAAATAAGGCTGTGTGATATTCACCTTAGAATATGCTCTAATACCCATTTCATAAGGCCAGTACAGCCATTTTAATCAAAATATGAGATGTAGTGGTTAAATTTTTAAAAAGAATTTTGGGGATCTCTCCCCTGGAACAACCCCACTGAAGAAGATAACAGCAGTTACCCAGAACTCATTGCTGGTTGGAAGAGGCTCACTGTATGGCCCATTTTCAAGGTCTCCACCCCACCACCCTGTTCTTTGCAATTTGAGCTCTTTGGACCCTTTGGACCTTGTTGGATGTTGCCCTATTGTTGCTGATTGAGAAGGGCCCCTCATAAACAGTTCAAGCTTCAGGATCCCACAAAATGTAAGTCCACAAATCCTGCCATTTGTGATTATATTTAAAGCCACTGGAACACTGTTGAATTGTTGGAGAGTTGTAATGATGCTTTAGAATCAGGAGATGGCACGCAAGAGTCAAATACCAGCCTGTAATCCAGAGAAAGGGACTTGTAGCTTACACATGACTTAGCAATTACATAAATAAGGAAAAGTTTAAAGAGAAGAGATGCATAGAGAAGATTTGTATAAAGCTAAATTCTAGTCTTGCCACATAGGCAGATGAACTTTTGCTTTTTAAAAATCCAAACATTTACATTGAAAAAACGTTGTTTTAAAATTTAAATATTGAGAATTTTTGAATTTCTGCCTTGAAATTTGGCAAATTTAAATTTGGATTTCATCATTCAAGCTCATATCAGTTCTAGAATTTATTATGGTTCCCTACACTACACCAATAGAAGACAAATTGTCTGTGATTAACTACTGGTCACTAGTTCTCCAATCTGATTCAGCAACCTTGTTTGTACAAACTACTTAATTACTGTAATTCAGGGCATTTTATTTTCTATACAAATGGCAGGGGGATTCATACCAGAGATGCTGCCAGGGTATGTTCAGCTGATTAGAACCACCTGGAAAAGTATTTCATGCAAGTTAAAAATGTTGGCTAATAGCCAAACTATAGTTAGCACTATTGAAAAGTTTTCCAAAATAGAATGATTGCAAAAGATGTATGAATTATATGAAGTAAAAAACCCTGTATTTCCTGTCCATGAAGATCCTGGCTCAGGTGGTGGAGACAGGAGTCAGCCAGCCAGGAGCCTCACCCAACACAACCTTGATAGGCACCCAGTGGTTAAGGGAAGAGTTGGGCGACTTGGGGAGGCTGACAGAGAGACCCCCCCAGTTTCATTGGAGTCTATTAGATAAGGAAGATTAAAGGGGGAGGGAAACCCACCCCGCATTCCCCTCTTCTACCCCTTCTTCCTGTCCATTAGAAGGGAGGAAAGTTCCCCAAACCTGCTCTCTGCGGGGAGTACTCCAGCAGAATAATTGCAAGTCCCACTTAAAATGGACCCCTGAAAGGGAACGGGCTACAGCACGAGGAGGACTCTGGAATGGGTGGGAAATTAGCGGTGGCCATTTTGTCTGTCCCTTTCCTCATGTAAGAATTTTTCTTTCACTTTACCCCAGGTGCCAGTGCTACAAAATGGCTGAAAAATCTGACCCATCTTCTGTTTCCCAGATGAAAGGGAACCCAATTAGTGACCTTGAGCTACCTGTGTATTTATCTCCCTGTCCTCCCAATAGTCCCTGGAGATGCAGAATGTGGACTTGACTGGGGAGGAAGCAAAATCTAACCTACTGCAATGGCTAAAGTTAGAAATGAGAAATGAGTTTAGGGAGACGATGCAGGAAGCCAGACAGGGGTCTGAGTCTACAAGGGTCTCCCCATCCAGGGGTAGAAAACATAAAAAATCCCACAGTATTTCAGCAGAAATGGCAAACTTATTACTCATACTATGGGAATAATTAACTTATTTTATTTTTAGTTTTGGAATTATCAGAATATCATATTAAAGGTGACAAAGTTATTGATTATAGTTTCAATATTTTATTCTGTATTCCACTAGTATTTAAATAATTCATAAGAATAAAA
The DNA here is from genome assembly GCF_001447785.1 of Gekko japonicus. Lineage (NCBI taxonomy): Eukaryota > Metazoa > Chordata > Lepidosauria > Squamata > Gekkonidae > Gekko > Gekko japonicus. The sequence goes on from NW_015168055.1 coordinate 83,883, forward strand.
TTTAGATTCAGATAAAAAATTAAGATAATCAGGGGTCATTTGGGTGGGACGCGGGGGGACGCCATCCCCCCGGGTGAGGTGCGGGAGGGCGGGGCCTGGAGCTCCCTGCTGGTGCCCGCTGGAGGTCGCCGCCGACTGTGGGGAGGACACACTTCCGGTGATGTCAGGGGGTGTGGCATATGCTAATGAGTTATGCTGAGTCCCCCTAGCTCTTTTTCTACGAAATGACCCCTGAAGATAATATTAAGGTTTTTACAATGATTTGATTTTAGCATAGAAGTTCATTCAACTGTTAAAGATGTAATTTCTTTTATCATTAATAGATTATTGCTAACTTTAGGAAAGTTCTTGTTTATTCTTTAAAGAGAGAATCTATCCGAAAATTCTGTAATATTTATGTTTTATTGTCTGCTTCTATATTTGAAATATGTAATACATTTGGTAATGCTTCTGATTTTACTTGTTGTATGTAACAACTCATAGTATTTGACAAATCTGATGAATCTATATTTTCCCCTAGCCCTTCTTCCCTTCTATATCCCACTTTTTTTGAGAAAATAATAAAAATTTAAATTAAAAAACCTACAGCCACAAGAGGCACATGACCGGAAGTACCTCAGGCTCACCTTCCAGACCCAGAAAGAGAAGGCGAGAGTCTTCAGCAACTAGAGAACGTAGCCCTATGCTGGATTCCCATGTGGGTAAGTCCGAATCCTCTGCCTCTTCATCAGATAAGGAAGAGGGAGAACTCTCTGAGGAAGAGCAGGTACCTTCAGTACAAACCAGACTCTTTCCTCAGGAGCTGTATGCACATCTGCTCCCTAAAGTTTTGAGAACATTAGAAATCTCCTCCAAGCCTAGGAAAATATGAACCTGACCCAGAATTTCAAACAGGCTCAGGAAAGTTAATGCCGAACCTGTCTGTCCCCAGACAGGTATACCACTCCCTGCAGGCTTCTATAGCATCATGAAAGCAGAATGGGAAAATTCCACAAAGCCAAAGGCTAATCACTAGGTTTTCTCAAAATTTTACTCCATGCTCCCAGAAGCCACCAAAAGGTTCAAGCTGCCAGCAGTAGATTAACCAGTTACCAGCCTGTCCTCTAATTCAGTGCTTCCTATAGATAGTCTTCCCAAGGATCACTTTAATAATAGATTAATAGAACAAACTCTACGCAGAAACTCTGAGGCTTCGTCCTGCTCCCTAAGGGCATCTATGGCTGGATCTTTGTTTGCATGGGCAGCCTATGCATGGGCATCCAACTTAGCCTCCAAAAGACTTCAGGGATGAGCAGAAGAAGATTGCCCTGGCAACGGTGTTTGCAGCCAACACTACCCTCAATGCCTTTCAACAATCAGCAAGAGCCATGGCATGCAGTGTCGCAGTCAGAAGAAACAATTGGTTTCGGAATTGGGACACTGACTCATTGACCCAAGCCAAGGTGGCAGCAGTAGCATTCCAAGGCACTAAACTGTTCGGAGATGGCCTAGACAAATACCTAATAGAAGAGAAAGATAAAAAGAAAGTTCTACCTTCAAAAAAGAAGAATTTCAACCCCTGGAAGAGGTTTCAGTCCTTTTTCAACTCCAAGAAAACATCAAGACCAGCTTCCTCAAGCAATTCATAATACTTTATAAATTTGACAAATCTATATTTCTCCCCTACCCCTTTTTTCCTTCTGTATCCCACCCTTTTAAGAAAAAATAATAAAAATTAATTTACAAAAAAAAAAAAAAAAAAGACCAGCTTCCTCCAGGACATATAAAGGGAGATGGCAGCACAGAGCTTGTGATAACAAGCCCTCCTTCCCCAGTAAAAGTGATCAAGGGAAAAACATCAAGAAAGGCACAACAGCATGACTACACTGACATGAAGGAATCTTTGGGGATAGGAGGCTGTCTACAACTTTTTGCTCACCGTTGGCAGGAGATGGGAATGACCAGTGGGTGTTAGGCACAGTGTCCACTGGTTATGCCATAGAGTTCCACAACATTCCTCCTCAGCATCTCCTCAAGATTCCACAACACTCATTGTTACAGAAGCACAGGTTGCTGGAAAAGACCACCCAGCATCTTCTGGAAATAGGGGCCATAGAAAGGGTCCTGCACTCCCAGAGGAATCAGTGAGTGTATTCAGTTTTCTTTGTAGTGTCAAAGAAGAACAGGGATGTCAGGACCATCCTGGACCTGAAATGGCTGAACAAACACATCAAAACAAAGAAGTTTTGGATGGAATCTCTGAAATCCAATCTCTCAGCCATTTGGGAAAAGGAGTTCATGACATCCATTGATCTGCCAGAGGCCTCTTTGCATATCCCTATAAAGGAAGCACACCGCAGGTTCCGATGCTTCGCTTATGACCACAACCACTACCAATACAGAGCCTTACCATTTGGCCTGAAATCATCTCCCAGAGTATTCACCAAGTTTCTGGTAGTGCTGATTGTTCATCTCCGATTACAGGGTGTGTCGCTCTTCCTTTACCTAGATGACATCTTGGTGAAGGCGGCATCTTTTCAACAGTGTGTGGATGCATCCAACCTGACAGTGCAGATGCTCAGGGAACATGGCTTTGTAGTAAATATGGAGAAGAGCAATTTACAATCAGGTCCTGACACACCTGGGAGTACAAGTGAACACCTTGCAAGACAAAGTGTTTATTTCCATGGAAAGATAACAAAAGATCAGATCTCTGCTTTCAGAAGTGCTGAAGAAATCCAAGGTGGAAATGATAGTGCTGGCCAAGCTTCTGGGCATTATGATCTCCTGCCAGGAAGTAGTTCAGTGGTCCAGATTTCATGCTAGACCACTACAGAGATTTCTTCTACCATTTCAGGACATCATTGTCCACAAAGATCACCTGCTTCTTCACCCTCCAGGGCCGCTTCTGCAGGAATGTCAGTGGTGGCTGGATCCTGCCAGGTTCCAACAGGGTTCCCCAATCAGTGACCCGAAAATAATAGCAATGACTACAGATACAAGTCTTATCAGGTTGAAGAGCTCACTCATGAGGCAGGATGGCACAAGGCCTCTCGCCTCTGGAGAAGGCATTGAGGAGTATAATTTTTTTGGAGCTCAGGGCCATCAGATTGGGTCTTCTGGACTTCAAGCTGCTGCTATTGGATCAACATGTGCTGGTTCAAACAGGCAACAAGACAGCAAAAGCATATGTAAACAAACAAGGAGGGACAAGATTTCAGACTGTCAAACATTGCTCTGCAAAGGCAAAGAAATTGAGACGGGCACCAGTTTGGAAACAGAGCTCCCAATCCCAGCCCCTGACAAGACAGAAGAGAGGCCGGTTGGCCCTAAACCCAAGAAGCACACCATGCGCTGGAAGGAGGGGGCCAGACTTAAGGGTGCTAAGGCCAAATGCAACCAATGGGATGACCCGACCTGGCTCCTGAGCAGTCCCAGTGTCAGACTCGGGCTGGTTTATGGCTTTCCTGATCAATATATTGTTTTATGGTCTCCATCTGGTTTCTGTTCCTCTGCTTATGGATGCCCTCACTGCCACGTCATTCCTGCAGGGAGGAGGAAGGTGTGAATGTGTGGATGTGTGAATGGGGGAGTAGACTAGCTGCTTGCTTTGTAACTTCTTTTCCCATAACAAGTGTGCCTCAGGGAAAGACTTTCACAGCAGGTTGTCCTTGAAGATAACATTGTCTCATGGCTAGTTGAATTGATGTGTCTGTTAGGGCTGGGGTTAGAATAGCCTGCAAAGGGGGTGTGAATGTTGATTGACTGGAATGTGGGGTTTGACTATACCTTGAGATACTTTCACTTTGTACCTTAGTCTTAGCAAGGATCTCATCCTTGCAACTTCCAAATCTCTTTCCAATAAAATTCTCTTCAACGATTTGTGGTCTGAGAGTGGATTGCCTGGGAACCTGACATCCAGGTTCCAGGGAGTGAAATCCCACCTGGAGCGAGAGGAGAGTTGAATATCCCATGACTTCCAAGATGATCCCGAGCATCTGCTGGTTGCTGAATCCCTGGGAGAGGCATTGCACATCGATTGGGTGCAAGCAGAGCTCAAGAGGGAGATGGACTTAAATTCCTCATAGAGATGGACTTAAATTCCTCATAGAGAACCTCCCTCTGGTAGTCAAGGAGCTGATGCAGAAAGAGGGAGATGTCTCTGAGGAAGAAGAGGCTGAGGAAGCCCCTGACCAGCAGCCACCTGACCAGGCAGCAGGACCCCCACCCGGCCCCAGGCAGGACCAGGAACGACCCCAGGATGCCCTAGAAGCGATGTTTGATAGCAGCCCTGAGAAGCTGGTGTGCTTTGTGATCCAGGTGTGGAAGTTCCTGAGGAAGTGGGGGCACATCTACACCTCCAACAAACACCGAGTGGATTATGTGGAGTCAAGACTATGAGAACACGCAGCAGACTGGTTCATGGGGCTGTACAACATCAGGGCCCCTGAACTCAACAATGTGGATGCGCTAATGCAAGCCTTAAGAAGACAGTTCGAAGATCCGCTGGAGCTGGAAAAGGCCTGTACCCTTGGCAAGGGAGCTGGTCGGTGCAAGAATACTCAGATGAGTTTAAACTGTATGCAGCCAAGTTGCAAGAATGGCCCAAAGGAGTTCTCATAGAGTTCTACTGCACGAGGTTGAACACCACGATTCTAGAGAAGGTTCTGGCCCAAGACAACCCACTAATGCTGAGTGGCTGGATCCAGGTGGCCTGTGAAGCTGAGAACAGGTGCAACCTGGTGCGGCTGTACCAGCACAAGACCCCCAAGAGAGCTTCTGGGGGCCAGAAACCATTCTGGGGTCGGGGACCCACGCCCAGGCAAGACCGTGAGCATCACATGCGCTTGGAGCTATGCCTGAGATGTGGAACGCTGGGGCACTTCGTTGCAAACTGCCCAGGGGGTAAGAGCCCAGACAAGGAGTGACAAGAAGAAAGCAAGGAGAAGAGACTAAAAACCCCGGGGGAAGCAGCCCAAGACTCCAAAAGCCCTACAAACAGTGACAAGATATTCTCTGGGCAGCACCTCATCCAGCGAGTGTGATGTGCCTCAGCCGGCAGGAAAAGGCCAGGACCTGCTGTGAATGGGCACCAGCCAGCAGGTCCAAAAGTCTCCAGCACAAGACTCAGTGAGACCCTCATCCCCTCTCTTCTATTTGACTGTAACTATAATCAACCCCGAAGTGGGGACACACATTAGGGTCAGGGCCTTGATAGATTCGGGATGCACCCAGGACTTAATCAGCCCTGCTATGGTCAGAGATTTGGGGGAGAAGGTGCACAAATTAAAGGAGCCCATAGTGTTTTCCCAAATGGATGGGACCCTGATGAGGGGGGAGGCCTGCCAGTACCATACAGTCCACCTGCCAGTAGGGATGGCCTCCCATTGGGAACTATGTTCATTTGTAGTGAACCTATCCACAAAATTTCTGATGGTACTAGGCAGCCCCTGGCTCCAAGCCCACACTTTGACTTTCTTAGATCCTCGATGCAAAGTGCATCTTTGGAACCCAGAATGGGGGGAGCAGCCTCACCCCATAGCCGAATGTGTCTGTCTGGCGTGGGAGGAGCTGAAACTCATCCCGGTCAAGTACCAAGACCTGGTACCTCCCCACCATAAAACTGACTGCCATTGAAATATTACCGGGTCATAGAACACCTAAGGGGAGACTATGTTCAATTAGCCCAGCTGAAAAGGAGGAGTTGCGAAGGTTCATTGACAAGAACTTAGCCCGGGGCTTCATTTGACCAGCCACCTCCCCATTCACAGCCCCAGTGCTTTTCCGGAAGTAAAGGGATGGGGGGGTTGGACTGTGCACAGACTATAGAGGGCTGAATGCAGTGTCCATGTCAAATGCATACCCTCTCCCCCTCATCAAAGACTTGCTGGCCGAGGTCTCGCAGGGGCGGATGTTCACTAAATTTGACTTATGGGATGCCTTCTATTGGGGAGTGAGGGAGGGGGATGAGTACAAGACCACTTTCAACACCTCATTAGGACAGTTCAAATACCTGGTGATGCCGTTTGGTTTGGTTGGGGCACCAGGGGTGTTCATGAACTTAATCAATGAAGTGTTACACAAGCACCTGTTCAAAGGGGTGTTGGTTTATCTTGGTGATATCCTGATTTATTCAAAAGATAAGGAGTCACATGTTCAGTTGGTGCATTACGTACTAAAAGCCCTCTAAGCCAACAGTTTGTTTGCCAAGCTCTCCAAATGCAAGTTTCACAAGGAAGAGCTGGACTTCCTGGGGTACCATATCTCAGGGAAGGGGCTGGGCATGGATCCCAAGAAAATACAGGATGTAGTGGGATGAGAGCCCCCACAGATGAGGTGCCAACTACAGTCATTCCTAGGATTCGCCAATTTCTACTGCTCATTCATCCCCAACTTCACACAGGTAACCCTACCCCTCACCGACCTCCTGAAAATGAAGGGGAAAGGGCCAGAGTGCAGAAAAGCAAGCAGTCGCTTAGAGTGGTCCTCCGAGTTTCAGCAGATGTTTGAACACTCTTAAAGAACCTGTTCACGTCAGAACCCATTTTGCACCACCCCGACGAGACTAAGCAATTTGTGGTGCAAGTGGATGCTTCTGATGTGGCTATGGGGGGAGCAATCCTACAAAGGGGGGAGAATGTGAACTGGTGTGTGGGTCTAAAAAGTTCTCCAGCACTGAGAGGAATTGGACGGTATGAGACAAAGAAATGGTCGCCATCAAGTTGGCGCTAACAACCTGGAGGCATTGGTTGGAGGGGACCCAAGTTCTGTTTGAAGTTTGGACCAACCATAAAAACTTGGAAGCCCTCAAAGCTCCTAGGCGCCTAAACACAAAACAGTTGCAGTGGGCGGAGTTTTTCTCTAAGTTTTGTTTCACCCTTAAACACCTTCTGGGGAAGTCAAATTTCCTGGCCAATGCTCTGTTCTGCCTTCTGCAGCACACTAGTCAATAGGAGGAGGTAGTGGACACTATATTCATGTCCACCCAGTTGGGCAGAATCCATGAGGGGGGAGATTTTATCGATGGGTCATGATAATAAACTGGCTGGGCATTTTGGCTATTTAGAGACTCTAAACCTAATTCAGAGACCGTTCTGGTGGTCCCGCATAAGAGGGGACATTTTCAAGTATGTAGCCTCTTGCCAGACATGTTTGATAAGCAAGAGGCGTCTGGGGAAGCCCCCGGGACTATTGCAGCCCTTAGAGACTCTGGACCGGCCATGGTCCATCATATCAAAGGATTTTATCATGGAATTACCCCCGAGCCATGGGAAGACTGTTATCTGGGTGGTGGAGGATTTGTTTTCAAAGCAAGCACATTTTGTCCCCTTCAAGCAGGTGCCGATGGCCCAGAAGCTGGCACAATTGTTCATGCAACACATTGTCAGACTCCATGCTTTGCCCCACAAAATAATCTCAGACAGGGATCCTCAGTTTGTGGCAGGGTTTTGGAAGGAGCTCTTGAAACTTCTGGGGGTGGAACAAGGTCTGAGTAGCACTTACCACCCAGAGACCAATGGCCAAACAGAATGAACAAATGGAGCAGTTCTTGAGATGCTTTATAAACCACCAACAGGATGATTGGGTGGACTTGCTCCCGTTTGCAGAATACGGTTATAATAATTCTGTGCACAGTTCAATTGGAGTGTCCCCCTTTAAGGCTGTACATGGGTGTGACGGGGCGGGGGGCTCCCCACTCTGAACCCGGAGAATCCAGGCACAGGTGATGCCAGTACTTGGTGGGCCAGGATAACCCAGGGGTAGCCCACTTTCCAGAAAACCCTGGATAAAGCAAGGGAGGACTATAAGCGCTATGCTGACAAAGGAAGGGCCCCGGAGTGGGAGTTGAAACCAGGAGACTGTACATATTTCCACTAAAAACCTCTGAGGGCTGCGACTGAGGTGAAAATTTGGATGGAGATATGTGAGTCCTTTCAAAGTAGTGCACCTCATTAACAAGGTAACTGTTGAGATTGAGTTACCCAAAAGCTTACGGCATATCCACCCTGTGTTCCATTTCAGTCTTCTGAAGAAGGATCCTGGACCCTTGAAGTGGAAACCATAACCTGATCGTGGATGGTGAGGCCCATCAAGAAGTGGAGGACATTTTAGATTCTAAAATCAAACGGGGCCAGCTGTACTACTTGGTCAAATGGAAAGACTTTGACCCGAGTCATAATGAATGGGTGGCTTCTAAACATGTTAAAGCTGCAAAACTGGTGTGCACTTTCCATCAGCAGCACCCCCTCAATCCGGAAGGGTGATTAGGGGCTGGGGGGGGCAGAATGTCAAACATTGCTCTGCTCAGTTTGCTATGAATGTGGGGGGAGGGAATTCCTTAGGTGGGGCGGAGCAAGTGTGGCGTGTGTGAGTGTGCTATCTTAGAGGTTGTAACTCTTCCAAAGACGACTTCCAGAGGAACGTCCTTGAAATTTGGGATTGTATATTTCCCAGGTGAAAGGGGGGTAGAAACGCTGTGGCTAGGTGGGATGGATGTGATATATGAGTGACCATTAGGAGGGGCTTCATTTGAATTACCTATATCTATTATTGTACCCACCAAAATCTCCAGTTCTGACACAGTATAGTTATGACCTGGGTCTTGCTTATAACGCAATAAACATTTCACTGCTAAAGAGAGTGTTGTTGAGAGCAACTTGACCAGGAGTCTGACACAGACACTGCACAAGGAGGCAAGCGACCTGGTGAAATGGGTGGAAGGTAATCTACAATCAGTAAAGTTATTCATGTGCCAGGCAAGGACAACATTTTGGCAGACTGGCTGAGCAGGGGGTGCCTGGACCAGTCAGAATGGAGACTATGCCCATTGGTCTTTCGTCAAAACCAATACAGGTTCAGGGAGCTGGAGCTGGACTTGTCTGCCACAGCTCAAAACAGGCAGGTACTAAGGTTCATGTCCAGAACAAGAGTCAGTTCAGTTTTTTCAGTTCACCCAGACAACACAATCACATTACTGGCATAATGTGAACAGTAAAATATGTATAGTAACAGTTCCAACAAAATAATAGTAATAGTAAACAATTAAAATACATACAATTCAGTTTAAAAGCCTGTATCTAATTTTAATCACTTCAGCTAGAAATTTAGCAGCCAAAGCTGTAATTTCAAGGTCAGTGTCGTTTAAGAAATATTCAATAATTCTATCTTTATTAACATGACACTGGTAGAAGTTCCTTGTGAGTGGTTGTATGAAATTGGCAATCTAAAATGATATGTTGGGCTGAGTCAAGAGATTTTAAGGAACAGTTACCAACCTTTCATGAAAGGGGATTTTTTTTAATCTGCCCAATAGCATATTTGAGGGGAGGAAGTTTAATTGGGCTAGAGTAAATATTCTACGGTGTGAAGGAACATCATGATTGTGAAGGTACTTAGCCCTTTGGTTATGTTGTGTTACAAGATTCAAAAAAGCCTGAGATGAAGAATAAGGACGTAAAGGGCACAGTTTTTGAATTTCTAGACTGAACAGTCTTTGTTTAATTATCCAGAAGACAGCAGTTTCATCCAACAAAAGGAAATAAGCAATAGAAAAACCTAAATGGTGAATTTTCTTTTCAATGCCTGAAAACCAATTATCGCTGTGTAGGTTCCCCTCAGTAGTGGTCTCTGGTAGATACAGGGGTGTGCCGTACAAGGATAGACTTTGTAACTGTAAACTTGGGGAACCTGATTCTATCACCCATATTCTCTTTCGCTGTCCTAAATATTTCGCTATGCGCAATGTTTTGATTCTCCCGCTTCTCCCTGTGCAGAGAGATTTTCTGGATAAGGATTTAAATTTATTTCTAGCAAAGTTTGAGTCCAGCAATAACACTATCTGTTGCTGAATTTTTGACTTATGTATGTAAATCTCGTAAAGCATGTTAGGATTGCTTTGTATTTTAAGATAATGGGAATATTGGTTGGTGTTGTTTTAGTACTATCCCTTAAATTTTGCCTTTGTTCTGGTTATCTGTGTTATGCCAATAAAGGTTTTCTGTTCTGTTGTTCTGTGTAGGTCGGTTTTTAATTGTGAAATGAGAGAATTTGTTGAGGCTCTAAAATGTATTTTGAGCCAATAGCTAAAAGCAGCTAACCAAGTTTTCGTTTCTGATGGACCAGAGCCTGCAATAAACCCAGATGCCAACTTTGCTGCCACATACACCCAGACAACACAACCACTGGACCTTACAATATCAACTACACCACCAGAGGCTCATTCACTTGCTCATCTTCTAACATTGTGTATGCCATTAAATGCCAACAATGCCCTTCAGTTCTCTACATAGGACAAACAGGACAAACCCTATGCCACAGGATAAATGGACACAAATCTGACATCAGGAATCACAAGACTAAGAAACCTGTAGGAGAACACTTCAGCCTTCCAGGACATTCAGTGAATGACCTCAAAGTAGCTGTTTTATTACAAAGAAACTTCAGGAACACAGTGGAAAGGGAAACTGCTGAATTACATGTTATCACAATACTTGGAATAAATACCTCCCCAGGAGTTAACAGGGATATTGGTTTCTTATCTCATTACATATGCTAATTCATTCAGTCCTCGCATATGTATTCTCAACAAGAAGGACTATACATTCTCTATATTTTAGTGTATTTCTTTTTCAGAATAGTATATTAGAATACTGAATGTTAATGCAAGGAATATTGGAACGTTTTGCTGACATACCACTGCACCCACCTCACAAAAGAAAAAAAATGTTGTTAAGTTACCTCCATCCCTGAGAGGAGATCACTTCCCACAATTAGAAAAGATATGTTTACACATTTATCCCCTATTTTGACATATTGACCAACTGTTGACCATATAACCTTAGCTTGTTATTTGGTTTTGTCTTTGCATATCTTAAAACATCTTCATCATGTTACATGTTAAATTGCTGTTCAGCCTTTGTCTATAAGTTTGAACGCTTACCTTCCATTCCAATGTATTTGAAAAAGTGTGCATGCACACGAAAGCTCATACCTTGAATAAACCTTTCTTGGTCTTAAAGGTGCCATTGGACTCTAAATTTGTTTTATATACAGGGAGAGCTATTTTAGCAATACCTCAGACTCCCCACCCATTGAAGGTGTTACCCAGCGCAGTATAATTGGTGGGTGGTCTGTGTCTGGATTCAAATTTTACATAATTACATTTAACCTATACTTCTGGCATATAATGGTCCCTTGATCTTTTTGTGTATGTTTTCATATTTCCTACGTAATATGACAGCACCCTGATGGATTCATTTACTGCATCTGAAGAAGTGGACTCTGGTTGACGAAAGCTTTCGTCAACATAAGCATAGATTCAGGTGGGTAGCCGTGTTGGTCTGAAGCAATAGGACAAAGTTTGAGTCCAGTGGCACCTTTAAGACCAACAAAGTTTAATTCTGGGTATACGTTTTTGGTTAGACAGTGTTCTAGATGCAACGAACATGAAATTGAGCCAACTTCAGAGGACGGCAGAAGACAGGAAGGCCTGGCGTGATCTGGTCCATGGGGTCGCAAAGAGTCGGACTCGACTGTGCAACTGAACAACAACAACAAATAAGCTTTTGTATGCATGCAGACTCATTCAGATACATTGAAATAGTTTCCCTCCAACCTTACATATAGATAGAGAGGGTGTTAGTTGCCAGGAAGAGCTAGTTAGAGCCAAGATGCATAAATAACTGGGCATAGGTATAGCTGAGCTTCGATTAAAGCTGTTGAGACCTGTGAATGGCAACAAATTAGCATACAAATACAAAAATTAACAGATGTGAGAACTGATTCAGGTGGGTAGCCATGTTGGCCTGAGCAACAGAACAAAGTTTGCATCCAGTAGCACCTTTAAGACCAACAAAGTTTAATTCTGGGTATAAGCTTTCATGGGCATGCATCAGATACTAGATATTGGCTTCTTATCTCACTACACATGCTAAGTCAATCAGTTCATTCTTATACTCAGAATTAAACTTTGTTGGTCTTAAGGTGCCACTGGACTCAAAATTTGTTCTATCAACATAAGCAAGCATTGTTATGAAACAGGACAGTTTCTCTTCTACAACACCAGGCACCTGAGCAATTTATTAGTTTCATGGTAGCTAGTCCATTGATGAATTTCATTCATGGTAACACTACATTTGTTAAAATTAAGTTTGGACATTCCCTTTAGTCATGATTCTTCTCCATCTGTGCCTTTCCATATCCTCACCATCAAGCACTCAACTCATTACAACTGTTTAAACAGCACCTGACGTGTAACTCTAATTCTGACAATCAGTAAAACCTTTATTAAAAATTGTCTAGCAAATAATAACAACAATAATAAAAATCAGTGTTTCGCTTATTAGACACTTTGGCTTTCAATCAGGGACAGGTCTGTTGCTAACTCTTCAGTTGTAGAGCTAAATAACGTGTCATGAAGAGGGAAATTGTGTTTAGGTTATTAGATAATTGTCTGAGCCAACATAATTTCTACTGTGGGACTGACAGAGCTGAAGTTTGAATTGCAGAGAGTATAATTTAATTCATGTTTTGCAGGGGGGGGTATTTTAGTAAGTGAGTGGGGGGTTATAACTTCTACCATTGGTGCTGGGCTCAGTTCCAAAAAGGGAAAGTGCGCTGCAGAGATATTAACTGATGTCTTTGTGAAGCAAGTAAATGTAAGATGTCCATTATTAGACCAGGGGTCTCTGAATTCAGGAAGGAATTGGAGGTTGGCACTATATGTGTAGCTTATGCTGTTGGGGACCTCTCCTGTTACTTCCAAGGCAGCCCTGAGGAAGTCTTTCTGGTGTGTCTTAGTGGTTAAAGAGAAAACAAGGTGTTGAAAGCTGTTCTCTATGTTTCCAATATGGTGTGTATTGAGTGTTTTCATTAATATATTTCTCCGCTATCCTAGTTTGCAGTATCATTTCAGTGACTAGAGGTTGTAGCTGGTTAACAGAGACATAATGGACACCACCAGCCAGGTGCTGAAATGTCAGCACCAGATCAAAGAGAGGAAGAAGGTCTGCACAATAATACCTGCATACTAAAACCTCAAAGCATCAGCTAACCTGGAGCTGGATGGCTCACCCTTCCAGTTGCAGGTAATACCTCAACCAGGAATTGACTATTAAAGGGGACGAATCTGAAGGTGCTTACAAAAATGTGTGTGAACAGACTTGGGCTTAGAGGGGGGAGACCTCAGTTCAAACACCTGGGTGACCTTGGTCTGTATGTCTCAGCCACCCTTGTTTTGAGGATAAAATTACAGGGAACCATTCAGAGGTCTCTTCTCTTTGGGGGAAGGGCAGGATAAAAAGCCAAAATGTCAATAATGTTCTGCATGGGGGGGGGGGCTATTTATGAAGGTCTTTGTGGTAGTAAGATGACCCAACTTTCCTATTTATTTATGAAGGACCATGGCTGTAGTAGTCTTAATTAAAAGGGGTGAAAGATCCAGCAATCTTTTTGATTGAGGGTCTTCTGTCCCACAACCTTCTCACCCCTCCTTGATCTAATTTCTTCAGGTTACCCAAAGGTCAATCGAACACAGCTTCATAGAACTGAAGCAGGAAGGGAGGGGTGACTCTTCCTAGCCTCTCCACGGTGAAAACTCTGCTTTCCTGCAGAGGAGCTACACGTGGGGTCAATTTAGTCTCAAATTCTTAGCCGAATGAAAGGGTAACTATTAATTCAGCCATGGCAAAGGTTCAAGAAAAAAGGAAGACCTCTGCACACGAATACCCTCCTCCCTCCACCCCCGCAATAGGTCTTCATTGTTTTCTCACAAATACCAACTTCAAAGGCAAGGTAATGCTTGCTGGAAGCTTCTGGCGGGGGTGGGGGGGATCTGGGGAAGCCAACGGGTAAGGACAAGGGTGGTGTGCAGTGATTTGTCCTCGTGAAAGGAAAGAGCAGGCAGTTGGAAATGGGTCCCTTTCTTTTCAGGGCAGGGATCTTTCTGGTTGCTGGGTTGTTTGTTCTTGGCAGAAGGATTTTAGCGTGTGTGTTTCTTCTCTACCTCCCCCCCCCCTTTTAGCATCCCGAAGTAACGGGCATCTGGGAGCTGTTTCAAGTGGACTTTAATTTGTCTTAATGAAACTCACAGCAATAATTCCCAACCGTCCCCTCTGCGCAGCTCCCACATACCAAGCAGCCTCCCTAAGGAAAGCAGGGGGTCGACAGCCGCTGTCGGTTGAAACGCGCTTCTCTCTCTCTCTCTCTCTCTCACACACACACACACACACACACACGGGACTTTTGAAACGGAGACCATCAGCTTTTGTGCGTGACAGAAGATAGGATCCGTGTTATCATACGGGGTTTGAGGGGTCGTCGTCGTCGTCCCCCGATCCATGAATAAAAATTAACCGATGGTAAACAGAGGAGACAGAGAGGGAAAGGGGGGGGGGGGAAACGTTCTTAAAGTTCGTGCAAAGCAGCAGAACTGCGGGGGGGAGCAAAACGGCCAAGTGATTGCCTTCACCATGGAGATCCGGAGACCAATGAGAAGGGCGGAAGCTGTTTATAGAGGCGGAGCGTCTCCATAGCACCCAGAGAAGCCTTTTCGAGCAGCTACTTATTGACAGTCATTCTGTAGCTTACAAATCACAGCGGCTCCGGAATAAAAGAGCTCTGGCAGCGCGAGGCGTAATACTTTATCCGACGGGAGAATAGGAGAAATTGACCCCCCCCCCCTTCTTTTTTCAAAATCCCGCAAAACAGTCGGGTTTCGCTGTAAACATTTGGCAGCGGTGCGGTTTCGTGGTAGGATCAGGTAAGAGAAACTGAATTCCTTCTTTCGCCCAGGGAGGGTCCCAGATTAAGTTTAGTCGTATTTCTACATCATGTTAGATTGGCAATTATGCCGCACCCCAGCCCATTAAGGGTTGGTGCCATGTAGGGCCTTCCCCATACATCAATCAAGTATACAATCACAAGTACACCCATTGTAGCGGCCTCCATAAAATATTTGGGTTTTTAGTTTATTTTTGTGTGCTGAATGTTTCGATAGTTGGCATCTTTAAAAAATTCTAGTTTGGGGTTGGGGGATGGCAGAAAATATAAAGACAAGTGCTTCACAGTAGCCACTATCTCTGGATTGACTCTCCACTCTGAATAACTTCTATAACATAGGTTGTATTTTGCGAACAAGGTCTATATGATTTTTAAAGCAGTACTGGTATAATTTTACAACTTGATCCAGAAACCAGCTGAACCTAAGCATATGGTTTCGAGCCAATAACACTTCATACCAGGAGTAATGCCCTATGCTAAAAACATTACATGAAGGTTAGTTCTGTTGAAAATCAATAGGGCTAGTATCGAGTCAACATAACGTTTGTAGCACTTAGGTTGGTACCAGTTGTGTTGAATTAAAGGGCTTCAAGTTACGGATTGTGGCTGCTGGAAATATATTTCCCATTTTGATTAGGCATCCCAAGGATAGATTTGGAAATCCAAAGTGTTTGGGGGGGAGGGGGGACTTTGACTTTAGGCATCCACTGTCTGCTGATTTGGATGGCAAGCATATTTTTAAATGTTCTTTTAAAATGTCCACATGTGTATCTGCTACTTTGTAAAGATGATAGTGATTGTACTTGAAGTGAGAAATTCAATACATGCTACCTTGTATTGCTCTGATTAATTGGGCAAATGTTGGTCGGTGTCATTCTTGTGACTCCTAGCATTTAAGGGATTACCCAGTTATTACCCAGAAAGAGGTCATGCTATTTATGTTTTATGTTTCATGTTTCTTTCTGGGTTTTTATTGTAGTTTCAGTAGGAACTAAACAACTTGGGTTCTTGGGCGTTCTGAGAAAAATATTGTCACAAAAGGGAGAAGGTGGCACTGGGACGAATTCCAACCCCTGTCTTATCACTGTGGTCTACATAAGCAAGATCATTAAGCAGGTTGATTTGAATTCCTAACCCAGGCATGACTCAGTTCTCTGGGGGAGACATTAAGGATATATTTGGCTCCAGTGCTTTTAGAATGTTGGGCTCAAAAACAACCTGCTAAGCTGTTTGTTTGCTAGATACCCTAATAGTTAGGGATCTTGAACTTCATGTTGTTGTTACAGGACTACCACCCCCTGCCCTCTCCCTTTTACCCTCTTCCTGCTCCCCCACAACTCCTGAATGCTGGACCTCCCTATTTTGCCTTCTACTGACATGACTGACAACTGGCTGAATGTGCAATCAGAGGAAGAGAAAGGTCAGGAAAGCAGCATGGTGGATTCAGGCAACTTGGACGACAGCTTGACCAGCTTACAGTGGCTTCAGGAGTTCTCCATCATCAATGCCAACATGGGCAAGTCCTCCTCCTCCCCGTGCAGCACTGATCCCCATGGTTATCACAAGATTCCTGGATCAGCTGCACCATGTTCTCCCTTGGCTGGTGATCCAGCTTGCATGGGGATGCCCCATACTCCAGGCAAACCCATCTCCTCCTCCACATCCAGGACTACACATCTGCAAGGCCAACCACTGGAAGACATAGATTACAAGACTAATCCCCACGTGAAGCCTCCTTATTCTTATGCCACACTCATATGCATGGCAATGGAAACGAGCAAGAAAACCAAAATCACCCTCTCAGACATCTACAAGTGGATTACAGATAATTTCTGCTACTTCCGGCATGCTGATCCCACATGGCAGGTAAGTGGCTGTGTCCCTCCCCACTTGGGCATCTGCCTTTGAAGTGAGGCCAGTCATTAATGTGGGTGACGTTTCATGATGCACCTATTTCCCCCCTGTAAGGGAAAAGAAAACAGAATCTATTGATACTTCGTTGTGATTCAAAGCTACCTATTCTCCCAAGTCAGTATAGATAATAGGGTGTGTTATTGCTGTTACTGACATTTTCACACTGGTTTCAATTCTCATTCATGTTGCAGCGAATGATAGAGGCCCATTCTGCATCTAGCATTCGCTCCGTTGTTTTACCAAACCCACACTGGAACAGAAAAAGATGTGACTCCAAACCACATTCAAATATCCCAGGCCAATGCCATACTGAGTGCACAGTCACCCCTGAACGGCCATAAAACGGCCATAAATCTATGCAGACGGTACCATAAAACTGAGAGATCAAAGGAAGTGAAAGTGGAGTGCAGTCTGGACACTGCCGTAAAATCGATCAAAGTGAAAGTGGCATGCAGTGTAGAGGGGAATTTCTGTTCCAGCATGGGCTTGGTAAAACAGTGGTGCAAATGCTAGATGCAGAATGGGCCAGATTTACCCTCAAGAAGTTGAGATAGTGCTCTCTGGCCTCCTTGTGCGGAGTCCAAATAATCTGTGGTTGATCAACAAATAGTTCTTTAAAGCCCTAATCTGGGAGAACCGGGTTTGATTCCCCACTCCTCCACTTGCACCTGCTGGATGACCATAGTTCTGTCAGAGCTGTACTTGAAAAAGAGCAGTTTCTCTCAGAGCTCTCTCAGCCCCACCTACCTCACAGGGTGTCTTTTGTGGGAAGGGGAAGGGAAAGGAGTTTGTGAGCCACTCTGAGACTCCCTTGGGTAGTGAAGGGCGGGGCATAAATCCAATCTCTTCTCTTCTTCTTCTCTAAGATCAAAGTTCCCTAATTTTCAGTTCTGCCATCTGATAGGGGACTCACATTGCTACACCATTGGTCAGGCTAAAGTTTTTCTGGCCAAGAGGAAGAATTCTCTTTATGTTCCTCCTATAACACTAGAAAGCAAATAAATTATGGTGATATTCATGCAGTAGCTCCTTTCTACCCTTCCTTTCCCTGAGGGTGCAATTATGGTTGCTTGGTATATCTCCTATCAAAATGTTTTGCCTGCAGTAAGCATTTAGTAGTACACAGAGGTTGCTGTAAATTAGAAGGAAGAAAACGTAAACAGGCATTTACTCATTGTGAAGATAGTAATTATCTTTATGTCTTCCTTGCAGGAAACATGCTAAGGATGATTGAGGGAATGATTGTCCTTTTTCTAAGACTGCAGAAATCACAGTAACTATAGTCATTTAAGGAGGTTCTAGAATAAAAGAGGCTTCATGCAGAGTGTAGAAACAAGAGAAGAACACCCCAGTGAGGACAAAGAGAAAGAAAAACAAGTGGCGTGATAGGGAGAGCCAGCATGGTGTAGTGGTTAGGGTGCTGGACTAGGATGTGGGAGACCCAGGTTCAAATCCCCACACTGCCATGGAAGCTGGCTAGATAACCTTGAGCCAGTCTATCTTAACCTAACATACAACATAAAAATGGAGGAGGGGGAAATGATGTCATAAGCAGTGTTCCCTCTAAGCTGAGTTACTGTGAGCTGGCTCACAGTTTTTAGCCTCCAGCTCACACAGTTTTGTCTTTGCTCAGGAAGGATGGCTCCAGAGCAAACTAATTTATGCAGCAGCCAAATCACTTGCTCACCACTTTAAAGCCGTTAGCTCACAAAGTAGAATTTTTGCTCACAGGACTCTGCAGCTTAGAGGGAGCATAGGTTGTAAGCCACTTTGGGTCCCAACTGGGGAGAAAAGCAGGGTATAAATCAATCAATAAAAAGAAAAACAGGTGGAAGGATAAGCAGGTACGAAGATGAAATGCTGTGACCAAGTGACTGGTTGAGGCAAGAAGGTGAAGTGCATCAGCCAAGTGACTGGTTCATTATACACTTGAACATTCTCCCAACAGTCTTATACTGAAGGCCTACTGCTAGTCCAGTCACTTGTAACTTGGGGATTTGGGAGTCAAAGATCTACAATGTCAGGAGGCACAGAAGCTCTGTTTGGTGGGAGAAATGAGCAATCATGCCTCTTTTGAATTTTGGCTAAAGGAATGTACCCCCCCCCCCAGGCTAATACCTGAAGTCAGTAAGACACATGATATTAAGAGGCTATTCCTCTTTTGCATCCCCACTGATATCACAACTCTGATTCAAACTGGGGCCCCACACAGGTAACATTTACCTTTTATAAATTATGGGAAGATTTGTTCATAGATCTCCCAGGATCATGTCTAATATGGCCCTAGGTTACCTGCTCTAGGGCAGTTTACAGTGAACTCCTAAACAAAGTTACACCCTTCTAAACACATTGACGTCAATAGACATAGAAGGGTATAACTCTCCTTAGGGTGGTCTTGTTAATCTTGAATGCGTTTTAAGAGCAGGCCACTGAACTTTCCATGAATCTTTCCACATCTCTTTGTTCCCACTTCTTTCACAAGGACTTTGAAGGTCAACCTCTCACACCAAGAAACTGTCTTCCATATCCTGTCCTTCCGTCTAACAGATTAATTTCCATGTTCAAATTTTATCATTTCACAAATAGAAGGTACCAGTCCTGAACGATCTGTATCACTCCTGGAAAACGTTTAAAACAAGGGACTACTTTGCATACTACTGAGGTTAAACAGATAATCTGTTCTTGCCCCCAGACTTCTTCCCATGATCCATTGGTATGGGGAAATCAAAGGTGCTGGCAGCATCACTTCATTGAGGATTTATTACAGTAGCCAAATAATTGAATTCTATCATAGAATCATAGAGTTGGAAGGGACCTTCAGGGTCATCTAGTCCAACCCCCGGCACAATGCAGGAAATTCACAAATGCCTCCCTCTCCACACCCGTAGCTGATACTTCTCAAGATTGACTTTGAAGACAGAGAAATATATGAAAGAAGGGACTGTAAAGAAGTGGAAAGGATAATAGAAACAAGATAGGACTATGAGAGAGCAAATGAAAGAGTATTAAATAAAAAAGAGGAGAAAAGTGAAAGGAATGGGATATTGTAATCATCTACATGCCTCATGATCTTTTATTTGTCCTTCAAATATTCCTCCTACGACAGTAGTGCTTTTCCTTCACTCCCAAGCATCAGATACAGATCTGAAAAACAGCATATTTCAACGATCTATTTTTCATCCTGTTCATTGATCTTTTTATCCCATTGTGCAAGCACTGTTTTTTCAGAAATACGTCTCAGTGAACAGAAAACTATATCCACATATGATCCAGGCGTTCTTATGTTTGATAGGCCTGGCATCTGTGCTATTTGCATGGTTGTGGTTACTCTTGAGGAGTAGCTATGGCACTGAGGAGTAGCTATGGCACTGAGTCTCAGACAGAAACCCCACTGAGATATTCCTCACCATATTATCCTTAGAACCATAGAATCATAGAGTTGGAAGGGACCTCCAGGGTCATCTAGTCCAATGCCCTGCACAATGCAGGAAATTCACAAATACCTCCCCCTCCACACACCCAGTGACCCCTGTTCTATGCGCAGAAGATGACAAAAAAGCCTCCAGGAGAAAAATTGCTTCCTGACCCCAAATTGGCGATCAACATTTCCCTGGACATGTAAGAAAGGGCCACACGAACTAAGCACTAATGCAACCCTTCCTGCCCTCCCTATCATTATCACAGAATCAGCACTGCTGTCAGAGGGCCCTCTAGCCTCTGTTTGAAAACCTCCAAAGAAGGAGAGCCCACCACCTCCCAAGGAAGCCTGTTTCACTGAGGGACTGCTGTAATTGTCAGGAAGCTCTTCCTAATGTTTAGCTGAAAACTCTTCTGATTTAATTTCAGCCCTTTGGTTCTGGTCCGAACTTTTGGGGCAACAGAAAGCAACTCCATACCATCCTCTTGATAACAGCCCTTCAAGTACTTGAAGATGGTTATCATATCACTTCTCAGTCATCTCCTCTCCAGGCTAAACATACCCAGCTCCTTCAACCTTTCCTCATAGAACTTGGTCTCCAGACCCCTCACCATCTTCATTGCCCTCCTCTGGACATGTTCCAGCTTGTCTATATCCAGGGGTCATTTCGTAGAAAAAGAGCTGGGGGACTCATTAGCATAACTCATTAGCATATGCCACACCCCCTGACATCACCGGAAGTGTGTCCTCCCCACAGCCGGCGGCGACCTCCAGCGGGCACCAGCAGGGAGCTCCAGGCCCCGCCCTCCCGCACCTCACCCGGGGGGATGGCGTCCCCCCCCAAATGACCCCTGTCTATATCTTTCTTAAATTGTGGTGCCCAAAACGGAACACAATACTCTAGGTGAGGTCTAACCAGAGCAGAGCAAAGCGATACCATCACATTGCGTAATCTGGACACTACTTCTGTTGATACAGCCCAAAATCACATGTGCCTTTTTAGCTACAGCATCACCCTGCTGAGTCATGTTCAGTTTATGGTCTACTAAGACATCTAGATTCTTTTCACACGTCATACTGTCAAGACAAGTCTCCTACATTCTATAATTATGCATCTGATTTTTCCTACCTAAATACAGAACTTTACATTTATCCCCATTGAAATTCATTTTGTTTTAGCCCAGTTTTCCAGCCTGTCAAGATCATCCTGTATCCTGACTCTGTCTTCTACTGTATTTGCTACCCCTCCCAATTTAGTATCATCTGCAAATTTAATAAGCATTCCCTTTATCCTTTCATCCAAATCATTTATAAAGATGTTGAACAAAACAGGTCCCAGGGCAGATCCTTGAGGCACTCCACTTGTCACTCCTCTCGAAGAGGATGAGGAACCTTATGCTAAAACAAAATCATTTCACCTTCTCCAAATGATTAGCAGGTCACTTAATTACTGGACTGCAGGATCCAATGGAATCCTCATAATTTTGCTTCCTGCCAGGACATCTGGGTGAGTTTGAGCCCAACCCTTCCTGCATAGACCTCATCCTCAGTCAGGTCTCTTAAGCGCTAAATGAGGCAAGATGCTCAGAGGCAGCTGATAGATTATTTAAAGTTGGAGCACAAGTTACAGTTCACACTGTAACAAGGTTTTGTCAACAAGGCTGCTGGCAAAACTGGCCGCCTCCTCATGGTGGTGTTGAATGATTTCCTGCCCAGTGTTGTAATACCCAGAACTGCTAAACAGAGTTTCCTGGAAAATGGCAGGGTTGGGGGGGGGGGGATAATCACAATGTGATACAAGAGATCCAGACAATGAGTTGTTCTTGACATTATTTATCCCTCATGTTTTTATATCCCCACTTTCTTCCAATGAACTTACTGTGGCATATTTATTACAGCTGTGTAACTTTTGCTACTATGTATTTATTTATCTATTTATTTATTTTAAACATCTATGAGCCACCTTTCCACCTTATGGAGTTCAAAGCAGCTTACAATATAAAGAACCCTCATTTAAGATTACCACCAGATTAATCAAATGCAGTCCTAAATAAAACTGTCTTCAACTGCCTCTTAAAGACTGAAAGTGAGGGAGCCAGGCACACATCATGGGGGTGGGTGTTCCATATTCATGGGGTAGCCACCAAAAAGGCCCTCCCTCATGTACTGCCAAATGAGCTTCTTTGGTTAATGGGACAGTCAGGAGGGCCTCTCAATGTGATCTTAATTCCCAGGCAGGAACATATGGGAGAAGATAGTCCTTCAGATACCCGAGCCCCAAGCCATGTAGGCAAAACCAAGACCTTGAGCTGGGCTTGGGAGCAGATCAGTAGCCAGTGTAATTGCTGTAATATTGGTGTCAGATGTTCCCCAACTGGGCCCGACTAGCTGCAGCTTCTGGACACCTTCAAGGGTAGCTCCACACAGAGTACACAGCGATAGTTCAGTCTAGTTGTGACTAAGCATGAATCGTTGTGGCTAGATCTGACTGAACCAAGAACGGACTCAGCTGAAGGACCAGCCGAAGATGCATGCCTGTAGTCAGGATTTTTTCTTCTTCTGGGGGAATTTTAATTGCTCAGGGGCAGTTAACCCAATTAACACTGATTAAATCAATGTTGATTAAATTACACTTGATTAATGAGTGTCACTGTGGAGGAGGAGGAGGCGGCAGCAGCAGCAGGGAAAGCAACAGCTCACCTCTCCTCCCAAAGACGCCCTGATGCCTCTGGCTTAGCCATGCCTGGCACCCGAAAGTGCCCAACACAGTCAGAGTCACTTTCCCTCTTTCCAGCTGCGCTAAGCTGGGGAAGGGCCGCCACCAGTCCTCCCTCTTCTCCTCCTCCCCACCCTTTTGCCTGTCTTAGGCCTCGCTAGACATGTGCTGTACATGCTTTCCACAACATCTTCTTCCTGCACCTCTTTGCTGCTGTTGCTTTACTTCAAGAAATGCGCTGGAGTATCAGGTTCAGCTGGAGCTGGAACAGCTTTGCCACCTCTAGTCCGACTATACAAGCGCAATAAACTCAATCACCACAGTGGTGCAGGTGTTCACAAATCGGCCACCCTTTCTTCACCGCCTTCTCTGTGTTTCTTGGTAACTGACGGGGCCTAGTCAATGCAGTGACTTACCTTTAAACAGGCTGTTCCTGCGCTGAGTACATGACTGGGACAGCACAGCAGCCTCCTCGCCCACCGCCCTCCTAGCAGGTAGAGAGCCAGTGCGACTTAATAAATATTTTTTAAAAGGTTTCAGGCATGGCTATTTATGGGGCGTGATTTTTAATTAAGGGCATGGGCCCCTGAAATGCCCCACCATAGCTATGGGCCCGCGAAGATGGGCAAAGATTACAATGATGTAATCTTTGGAGGCACATCTATGATGACTGTAATGTATGTCCGTTCTGGTCTTTACCTGTTTACTTACCTAGAGCTTCATGGCAGCTGTTACTTCAGATCCAAGAGGAGAATATTTTTGGAAAGGTCACATGCATGTAAACAAACCATATGGCTTTTGTCTGCTTATTCTTCTGTATGTTGATATGTCCAGAAATACCTCAACTTTCTCCCTCTGTGCACAATAGCTTCCTAATTAAATTGGTCTGAGCGAGTCACTAAGGTGCAGTCATGTTCCAAATAGGTCTTTAGCTTCAGTACTGCACAAAGCGAGACCCCTTGATGTGCACTGGCTGTTGTCCTGCATTAAAGCTTCCAGTATTTTGTTCACGTTTTTCATTAATGATAATTAAGGACAGGGGTCATGTCGTAGAAAAAGAGGTGCAGGAGCTCATTAGCATAACTTATTTGCATATGCCACGCCCCTTGACATCACCGGGAGTGTGTCAGAAGGCAACACCCACTGCTCAGGCTCCACTGGACTGTTTCGAATTGCTAGCTATTGGGGGGGGGGGAACGTGCAGATCTGCCCTCACAGAGAAGGGAGAGCTTGTACCTGAATAAAACTTGGTCTTAAAGGTGCCACTGAACTGTTTTGGACTGGGTGGCCAGGGGGAGCTCTGCAACCTACCTGGCTGCTTCTTGCTCTGACTGAGGGCCGCTGGGAGCAGGGGGTGGGGCTTGTTGCATGTGCCCGCCCCCTGGGCTCTTTACTGCTGGAGCTCCGCTCCTGTGCGTTCCTGTAGGAAATGACCCCTGATTAAGGATATAGTTTTGCAACAGTGTTAACTATGCTGCAGTCACCAAGCAAACACAGAAAGGTGGGAGAAAAAAGAGACAGACGGGATTATGTTGATTTCTGGATGTATCTAATCTTGTGCATCCTCACAATAAAAATGTGAAATGTAGGAATCCTAGTTTGCAGTCAGGGAAGACAGGAGTAGTACTATATTTCATGTCTAGGTGAAAACTTCAGAATCCAAAGCCAGCACTTCAGTCTCCCTGGCTTCCGTATTGTAGGCAATGGCATCCAGGACATGCAGGTTGTTTAGAGGAAACAATGATAAATAGGATTAGTGAACATCATCTACTTATAAATGCATTCAGTATCCTATGAGATTCTTCCTGAGTCAATAACTCCCTTTTTGTTGCATTTTTAAAAAAGTATTCCATTGCTCTCTGGAAGGATGCAGGTCGTTTGATTGATCGGTACAGGAAAGAATGATAAATATGCTAACTAGCTGGATAATAATCAACTGTAGACAATTCCAACAATTTTAAAGTGACTCTGAGCCAAGGGGGAGAGGTATTCTGTGACCCTTGTAAAATTTAATTAAACAGTAAATTCTGACTCACTGAAGACAAGCACATTTGCAAGAATCTCTTTTCTTTCCTTTTCTCTGGTCATCGCCATGTTCTCACCCGCCTTGCCAGCCCCCAGTTCCTGTAAGTGCAGAGTCAAAATGTCATGCCACCCATAAGCAGGGGGAGATGGAGAGAGAGTCCTGTGGGAGCTGTGTGCTTTGGAAAGGAGCCAAGATGCCTGGAGAATTTCAGTCCAGAGGAATGGGTTTTTTTTTATTTAGCCCTCCAGGCATTCAAGCCTTGGTTTTGCTCTTTGGCAATAAGGATTATGGATGAATAAGCATAAAGATACCTAGGCAACGTCGTTGTTGTTGTTTAAAAAACCCCATCCTTCACCATATCCAGTCTTTTAACACCCTCTTGGCTTTGTGTACTACAAGAGGGTGTTACTTACCCAGTGACAGAGTTTCCCTTCCAATTGTCTACATTGCTCCACACATACACATTCATTCTTTTTGGAATAGCTCTATGGGAACAGAAAACGTCATTTTTGGCATTCACTTTATTGTTGTTTTCAGAGCTATTATCGTTTCTGTCTCTTGTTTATTATGAGGCTAGAGGGTGAACACGAGAACAGAGCCCAGATCAACCCAGCAATGCCACACGGGTGCACAAATATGTGTCTCAGATAAGTGTGCAAATATATCCCGAGAGGCTGAAGTGTGTGCGGTGCCCAATTAAGTAGCTCTTTCACAGGGTGTTGCTATTACATTTACACCATGATGGCTGTGATTTATGGGACTGTCCTCTCAGCATCAGACCCTGAAAACTAGAAGCATCAGACTCACAGAGGACCTCCCCAGGCTGCCCCTCTACCTGCCCTCCAAGTTGTGCGCAGATTGGCTTTTGGGAAGGGGGGAAAGATCCCTCCCGAGGGTCGAATGTGCAAAAGATCCCAGCCCTTCCCCTGCAGGGGGTGGGGACACACCTATCAAGATCAGTGATCTAGTTACGTTGGCAATAAAAACAAAAAAGGGTTATTAAAAAGTTACAATGATGGGGTAGGAAAAGAAAAGGTGGAAGAGGGAAGGAGAAAAGTGCAGAGTGGGAGGGAGGTGTGACAAAAGAAAGGAGGGGTGGAAACAGATGGGGAGATGGGTGGGAAATGGGCAGTGTCACAGAGTCTGAGGAAACTTGTCTGCTATTACCTCCGACTTGGAAGTGGAACAATTCTTAGTCCTCTGCAAAAGCACTCTTGGATAACTCGGGGTAAAGGCATAGGGAGGGCAATCTGACAGCTGAATGCCCAAAAATAAATGCAGAAGCAAAGAGACAACATCATGGGGAAATTAGGTGAATGCAGGAGTAAATGCAGATGCAAATTTAAGTGGCGACTGAGGTCCCTGGAGAAAGGGGGGGACGACAACAATGCAGAAAAGGTCAAGATGTAAGCTATGAAGCTAGTAGGGTTTTTTTAATAACCTGGGAAGGTAGTTATATGCTCAGTTTGTATTTCCAGTCACATAAAACATTGATACAGAAGCAGATTTTGCGGAGGAGGGACAGTTGCCTTCTCCATTCTCCATTCTGAGGATATTGCTGTGAATGATACATATACCTTGTTATGTATCACGATGGAACCGTACTTGCAAAAGGGCTCGCTAGTGAACATGCGGAATAGCGTAGCTTGGAGTGCATTACAATAGAAGGTTTGGATCCTAGAATGAACCAATAGACTGATCCAGTTCCTAGTAGTAGCCAATTGGTAAACAATACTCTGTAAATAGCCTATCGTGGGATGTGTGTTGCGTGTGGGGTGTTTTACGAATATAAGCAGGGCTCTGACCCTGCAAGTTTGTCTTCATTTTGAGCTGAAACTACTTAATAAACATGAGCTAATCACTCTACGTGTCTGAACCCAGTACATTTCACACCTAAAACCAGCAAGGTACAAAACATGTGATGTGTTTTATAGTGACTGCTTAAGAGAAGAACATGGGGATTCTCAGGAAAGTACTGATTTTTTCCCTAAACACTTCAGCTCTCATTTCCCTGCATCTCACCACACTTATTTGTGTGTGAGTCCCCGCCAAATAGACATTACATTATATCGTTAGTTTACCATTTTAGCCCGTGTGTGTAACTGGGCATGAAGGTGGGAGTTTTCACTTGCTGGGCTGAAATGACGAAGTGTTTTGTCAAGTGCAGGTCCTGTCCTTTTCAAACTTTGCACAATGGGAACTTGCCCCCCCCCGAAGCACACATTTGTGTGCGTGTGTGTCTCATGCAATAGACAGGGTTGCCAACCGGCCAGTTTTCTACTGGCATGACTAGTTGTTATGCCTTCTGGCCAGTGGCCAGGTGAAGCTTTTTTCATATTACAGAAGGAATAGGAAACAGCCCAGTTTTTAACAGTTTAGTTCCTTTTTAGGGAAAAGAACTTGCTGTGCTGTACCTTTTAACATTTTTGCAGCACTAAGCTTGTAGCCAATTTTGACTTTCATTTTTAACCTAGAATTTTCAGTGTCTCAAAAGCACCTTATGTGCACACAGCAGGTGTCTTTGGATGCCTTTTCTGCAGGGGCAGAATGGCCATTATGGCCACTGGGAAAAGTTCCAGTGGTCCAATGACCTAGATAGGGTTGCCACCCCCCAATGGGGGCAGGGGCTTACCCACTTTTGGGGGGCCCAATCTGCCACCACTCAGCTGGCAAGTGTGGGGGGAGCTCTGTCCCCAAGCAGCCCCGTCTGTGCTGACGTGCCTTATGCGATGATGTCACCCAGAGGGGACGTTACCGTGCAGGTCACATTGCAGGAGGGGATGCTCTAGCATCTGAGAAGAAACTCTATGGTAACCATGCAGGTTTTTTCTCAAATGCTAGAGCATCCCCTTGCAACGTGCCCTGCACAATGATGTCACCTCTATGTGATGTCATCACGGTGCACGCGCAAACAGCCCCCCCCTTCTGGCAACCCTAGACCTAGAGGCAATTCCAGCCAAAGTGAGAGTTACCTCACCTTGGGCAGACTGTGGGTAGAGTTGCCAGCTCTGTGTTGGAAAATACCTGGAGATTTTAGGGTGGACCCTGAGGGAGGCAGGGTTTGGGGAAGGGAAGGGACCTCAGCAAAGTATAATGCTATACAGTCCACCTACCAAAGCAGCTATTTTCTCCAGGGGAACTGATCTCTGTGGTCTGGAGACCAGTTGTAATTCCAGCTCTCCAGGCACCACCTGGAGATTGGCAGCTCTACTGCGTAGTTGTCACCTGGGAGACTGGGTGGGTGGAGATTTACCCAAATGGTCTCCCCCCTATGCCACAACATCACTTCAGCTACATAACTAGAAGTGATGTCACCATGTCATGGAATAAGCTAGGATTTCCCAGAAACTCTAGGGCAGGGGTGTTGAACTCATTGGTTATGAGGGCTGGATCTGACATAAATGAGACCTTGTTGGGCCGGGCCATGTGTGTCATAAAATGTAATGCCAGATATTGGAGATACAAATTTTATAAAGGACACGGACAAATACAGTTAAAGATTTTTAAAACTTTAAATAAAACACGCTTAAAATACTACCACTCTTGCAATATTTTGTCTATTTAACAGTCTCTGATAACTGACACCTCTTGTTTTGAATTACTGCATCAAAATGTCTGTACTGTAGCAATCTTGAATATGCTGTTCAGGTGTGTATCTGTAAACTGCAAACCTACTTTTGATTTATTGATATTCATTAAAAAAAATCTCATGCTCGTTGTTCCGAGCCTAGGACCCAGGGGAAAACATGAAATGGCTGGGCAGTGCAACCTTTTGTATTCTCCTTTTAACATTATTTTATGTTACTAATTTTATTCTTTCTCTATGTTTTTATACTATTCCCATGTTATTACTGTTTTTAATAACTCCAATTCTATTAAATTTTCCAGGCAGATCTGATGAATTTAATATCGTCCCCCTTTCATATTGTTCTAACAAAATCACCTCTAAGGTGGCCAAATTTTGCCCCTTGGCAAGATCAACAAGGAAGCAGCTGGTCAAGTCTTCTTATTAATTGTCTCTACTATTGAAATCAGCCTTTCATGCTGCCTGGAAATTTTATTGTTTGCAAATGTGCTGATAACTATGAGTGTCAATCGTGACTGATCTATGATTGTAACTAATAAAGAAAGAAAGCTGTAAGCTGTAGGCAACCTTTTATACATAAGTTGCTTCATGTCCTGGTCAAGAACATGAGAAGGCATCCTGACACAGACTGAGGGCCATGTGTTTGTCTACAAAACTATAGTCTTCCCCAGAGAAATAACTAGAACTTCCTACAAAGGAAATGTGCTGGGTGAACTTGGTCTGGACACACACTCTCAGCCTAATCCACCTCACTGGCTTGTTGTTATTCCTCCTCTAAAATAGTTCCCATTGCTTTCTTACTGAGAAAGACTGGATCATGAGGGCATGAATACAGCGAAAAGGAGGAGGAAACCCAGTTGCACCCAGGAGAGCCCTGGCATAAAGAGCCCTGGCATAAAGAGCCCAACAAAACACACACACACTGTAGCAAGGCACACAAAAGCTCATACCTTGAACAAAACTTTGTTGGTCTTAAAGGTAGTTGGTATTTCTCCCATGCGATTGAAGCAGCCCAACAAAGCATGCTGCCCTCCCTCCCTCCCTCCAGGGAGAAGCCTCAGCCAGTGGAAGGAAAGAAAGGCTTCCCTTTGTCTCTTGCAACCTGGCCTGGAAGCAAGCTCTGGCTGTTCCCTCCCTCCCCCTGGGAGGAGGAGAGGAAGGAGCCTCAGCCAGTTCTTTACCAGACTTTCTCAATCGCACAGGAGAGGCTTGCCTATGTATCTCTCCTGTGCAATTGACAGAGACTGGTAAAGCAAGCTGTGATGTGGCGACATCAGCAGAACTGGAAAACACAGCAGGAAACAGCAGGTCCTTGCAGGCCAGATTGGGGCCCTCCAAGGGCCTGATCCGGCCCACGGGCTGCATGTTTGACACCCAAACAGTTGGAAGTGATGCTGTGGTGTCACAGGACAACATTGTGACCCCTCCCCATTCCCCCTCACTGCTTGAGGTTGAGGTCAGGAGACCATTTCTACACCTGGAGTGAGCCTGTATGAAGTGTGTCTTGTCTTGATTGCAATAGAACTGGTCCTGGGCAAGTCAACAAGCTGCCACCACAAGCCAGACTTCCCTCCATGGGTAGGGGTGTGGCCCTTTATCTGAGCTGTTTTGGCTTCCCATTCTGCTCCTGTTTTCCTTTACCTCCAGATATCTCCTCGGGCAGACAGAGAGAGACAGACGCACAGAGAAACTTTACACCTTATGAATTGGTATTTTTTGGTTGGCTTTGCCACTTGACCATTGTGTTCTGTCCTTTGAGTCCTCAGTTCTGTTCCTGAGCATGGAAGCTCTTCTTCTTGACCCCAGTGATATCCTCCTCCTACTTGTCTTAACACTGGGTCGGAGGGCCAGGGCCAGAGGTCTGCCCCTTGCCAGATTTGTGCTTTTGAAGAAATGGCAATCCTAGGGGTAATAGAAATTTGATTTCGGCCTCACCAGAAAGGATACCATTAATCACAGTGCTATCTTGGAAGCTCAAACATTTTGTTCAATTTCTTTCATTATTCAAGTGTGCTCCTTTTGTAACATTTGCTGCTGTGGACTCTGTAAAAATAGAGAAACAGGAAAGTGAAGTAAAGATATTTTCCCACTTTTGTCATTTCTATAATAACATATATATTTTTTTAATTAGACTAGCCTCTAGAACTTGCTTCCTGCACTCACTGGTTATTCTTTGAGTCACTCTCACTACTACAGCTTTCATAACAATACAACCTGTTCTGCCTCAGACTTAACATGTTGATTTGCAGATGCATTCATCATCTGCCTAAGAGCAGCTTTCGTTAGTAACAGATACACTATTCAGATACACTATTTTTTTCAGACACCCTAATTCATCATCTTAACCAAATGAAGAGTGACACTCATGAAATGTGGCGAGCATTTGCATTATCTCTTTTTTTAAGTCAGGTGATGACTTCCTCCATTTACTTTTCATTGGTTATAGCTTATGGAAACAAAAGCTTCCTAGTTTTTCTCAAGCAGCTCTACAGGAGAGTAAAAAATCTAATTTCTTTTGCTTACCTCCCCTTCCACCCACAGAGAATATGGGTTATGGCTTAAAATTAGAGAAGTTAATGAACACATTTCCTTCACTTTTTTCTCATAACACTTTGGGTATGCCCCCACAGAACTAAATTTCTTTCTTTCTCTCTTTCTTTCTGAGAGATTTACAAAATGTGGAGAATATATTGCTATTAATTAGCATTACTACCTATAACAGCCTCTGGTAAAATAGCTTTTACACAGCCAGGAAAGTTCTGCCCTTCTGGGCTCCATGGTACTTCCTTCAGCTGTTTGTCATTAGCTCACAGCCCTCTTTTTCTTTCTGTTCCACCTCCAGTGTTTCATTCTAGGGCCAGCACTCAGAGAGGGAGCAGAATTGCAGCAGCAATCCCAATATATAAATATATATATATATTTATATATATATATACCAGTTAACATGTGCAGGATGGGAGATCAGTTAACATGTGCAGGATGGGAGTTTAGCTTGCCACTGTACCAGTTAACATGTGCAGGATGGGAGATCAGCTTGCCACTGTGATGCTGCGCCCCCTCCTATACATGTTCATTCTACCCACATAGAGTGTCTGAAAAGGACTGCAATAGTTTATATAAATGAGTGGACAGAGGGCTAGATGGAGGATATCAGGCAAGAGAGATGATTAGATATTCCTATGCCATTTCCCTCACAGTTTATATATTATCACTTAGATCAGATCTACAGTACTGATTGAAAATGGTTTATTGTCTTTGCCTCATTCCAAATTCAATAGAGCCCTATTTACATATTACAGGGAATGCATGGATATCCTGCATATATGTGCATAGACCTGTTTGTAAGAAAGAGCTAGGGATGCCAGCCTCCAGGTGTGACCTGGGGACCCCCTGGAATTGCAGCTCATCTCCAGACTACAGAGATCAGTTCTGTTGGAGAAAGTGGAAGCTCTGGAGGGTGGACTCGCCAGGCTACACTCCTAAATCTCCAGGAGTTTCCCATCCTGGATCTGGCAACCCTAGAAAGAGCCAGTTACAAATGAAACCAGAAGCCAGTATCCAGATAAATGTAGGTTTTCAGTCACACACTCCTCTGTCCATGCATTGAATATAATATGAGAATTACTCTATGCATGGAAAAGCAAATGTGCACTGTATACAGATTGTAAATAGGCCTGTGCATAAATCACAGTGGACACACGTTCAATCTGTGTACAGTGGACACTTATTTTTAATGCATTGGATAAGCCTCATGTTACATTCAATGTATTTATAGCTGAATGTGCAAGACAGACTCCATGTTTACCCAGCTGCAAAGTTAACACACGTTGGCTCTTTCTTTTAAACAGATGTATGCACGTTCATTGTAACATGCACAGGACTTCACTGAAACTACTGTTCACTGAAATGTGCATTGAAACTAATGAACAGGGTAGGAATTGTGATTATCCAAGAGTACCAAGAATTCTTTGTTAAAAACCACTTCATGAAATGGCATTTAAAGAACCATAGCGTTAGCAGTCAAGTCTATATGAAAATTATTTGAACCTACATTGTTGGCAGACATTCCCTAAGAGTTCTACCCCTCTTTTTTCCCCTTATAGCTCAGGATAAATGATAGAATTTTAAGAGCAAGCATTCTTCTAACCATACCATGAGGACATAAAGTCCCTTCAACACAAGCAAAAGAGGTACATTGTCCCATATCAACCTACCTGTTTGGTCATCTTTGGAGGCCCTTCTTCGATTGCTCCTGCAATCTGAGTCTAGACAGGTGGCGAACCAAGAAAGAGCTTTCTTGGCTGTGGCACCAAAACTTTGGAACTCCCACCCTGGGGAGATTCATCTGTCTCCCTCAATCAGGGTCTTCTGCCAGCAGGTGAAGACTATTTTGTTTCATTTGGCATACCCTCCAATAATGGTTGTTAGTCTTCCTCCCTGGTTCTGGTATTGTTTGTTTGTGTTTTTATTGAATTACTTTTATCATTTTAAATGTTTTTAATTGTTTGAATATCTTAATGTTTTTATGTGCATTGCTCTGGAGACCCTGATTGGGTGGAAAGGTGGCATAAAAATGGTTAAAATAAAATTTTTAGCAGTTGCCAGATTCTTACTCGGGTCTAAAAAATCTAAATGGGATCTTAGAAATACATTTGCCTCTACTTCATATGGTTAAATAGGATTGTTTTAATGGCTTGGTTTTGTTAAAGACTATGATGGAACATTAAGGCATGTGAATCCATTTTTGAGGTGTGTTGGATTGGTGTAGGCCATCTGTTTGTCTGTAGTCATACTCCTAGCCATGATTATAAAAGCGCTCCAGATACGATAGTCTCATTGTTTTAAAGCACTCCAGTTTTCTCTCTTGCTAAAAGGACTCTCATAATTATATATGGCAGCTTCACCGTGCACTCATTCCAAACGGGGTTACTTAACCTAGTTTTTGAATTAGGCTGTTTCTAATGCTGCCAAAATTAAGCTATTTATTCTTTTGATTTCAGAACTCCATTAGGCATAACCTGTCCTTGAATAAGTGCTTCATCAAGGTGCCACGAGAAAAGGATGAACCCGGAAAAGGTGGCTTCTGGAAAATTGATCCTCAGTATGCAGACAGACTGATGAACGGGGCATTCAAAAAGCGCAGGATGCCCCCTGTGCAGATCCATCCAGCCTTTAGTGGCAGAATCCAACAAGATGCCAGCTCTAGTTCTTCTGCTAACCAAGTGGCGACTTCTTGGAAAAACAGCATTCTGAAAATCAATACGGAGTCTCAACAACTGCTCAAAGAGTTTGAAGAAGTCACCAGCGATCAAAACTGGAATCTTGTGGATGGGAAAATGAGCCATAAACGCAAACAGCAACTACCAAAACGGATGTGCAAGGCAGCCCGCCTCTCCAGTTCCCCCATGCTTACTCAGGAAGAACAGACAGAGCTTGGGTCTCTGAAAGGTGACTTTGACTGGGAGGCTATCTTCGATACCACCTTAAATGGTGATTTTTCCACCTTTGAGGATCTGGAGATCACCCCTCCTATTAGCCCAATAACCAGGGATGTAGACCTGACTGTGCATGGAAGGCATATTGACTGTCCACAGGAATGGTGCCCGGTTGGACAAGATTATGTCCTAACAGAATCCAACCAGAACAGCTTGGACTTTGATGAAACCTTAATTGCTACTTCTTTCCTTCAGCACCCCTGGGATGAAGGGACAAATGATTACCTCTCAAGTTCTGTCAACATGGATCCTCTGTTTGAACTCAGCGACCCTTCTTTGCAGACAGAAATGAATGACTGGAACAATGCTGGGTGTCTTTAATAAAAGACTGATCCCTGGCTAGAAGGCTCAAGATCATCCCAGATCAGCCTGCTTATATGAACAAGATATTCCCAGAACTGCAGGTCTTTACCGACTGAAGAATCCTCTGGCAAATGAGACATCTTTATTATCTGGGGTCAGAAGTGTCAGGGAAAACAAGATCCAGAGAACTTAGCTGGATGTATCGGAAAGAAACACATATAGGGAAACTCTGTGTCCCATGAGACAAACAAATACAGTACTTATTTTTGTGTTCTTTTAAAGAAATATGGATATTTTTTTTTTACTTTAAGGCAGAGGCATATTTTCCTTGTAGGGGAAGGGAGGACGTTTGACTAAGATGGAAGAGCTGACCTTTTCTGGCAACTAAGAACATTTTAGATCATTTGCAATTTCCTCTTCCTTCTTACATCCACTTGATCTTTCCATCACCCTTCCTTTCTTGTGTGAGTGTGTATTGTTTCTACCCAGGGAAAATTTCTAGATAAAACATGTGACAGTTAAGTAGCAGGCAAATACAATTTCTGCCTGTATTCTAGGGGCTGCAGCCACCTGTCTGCCTTAGGACTAGTTTAGTTGCTGAAATCTTTATACTCTGATATGAATCAACTAGTCAAGCTCTTAAGGGCTTTTAAAAATAGAGCTTATTATATATCTGTATCTATTAAGAAACTTATATTTTTAGATACAAGGCAAAATCAGTAGAGTATTGGTGGGATGAGGATTGTTTGTAATAATGTTAATGAAGATTGAAGCGTATCAGCAGTTTGTTATGCAGAGGGAAATGTAATGAAATATGCAAGGTGGAATTCGGACAGCAGAGGATTAAAAAAAACACTATACAAGGGAACCTGATGTTCACCAGATGATCCTTTTGATTTATTTTTGTATTTCATATTCCTGACCATTTTGCAATCTTGACTGAATGTGTATGCTGTGAAGCCTAGACATGATGCACAGCAGGCTTTTCTCTAAAGTTCTGGACCACTAACAAAGTGATCTACCCTTTTCTAACTGGAAGCTATGAAGGAATTTGTGTGATCGTATGACAGACTGACAAATCAGCTGACAGCTTAACTGACCAATAATGAAGGGCTACATTTTCTTCTCCTTTGGTAAGGCGCCTATGGAAACTGCTAAAACATTTATCTGCTTTAGTTAATGCCTTGTAGGGTGTTAGCCCCCAGCCAGAGTGATAATTTAGTGTTGGCTTTAAAATGTTGATGTTTTTCAATGGCTCAACTTATAGGGACAGTTATAGAACACATAACTTGTATGCAGTGGAAACTGCAAACAACTGAAGAATCTTCAGCTTCATTCTGCCTTTTTATTCTTATATCCTAGAGTTGAGGTTGCCCGTTACCACCCTACTAGATATTTTTAGCCCAGAGTGAATGTTAGTCAATAGTCATCTTAAAATTTGCATGCATTCAAATAAATTAAAATATGCACATAGCCACATGAAGTTCTCTCTTTCTGAATATGGTAATATTTTCTATGTGTTACCTTTTAAAGAACTACAGAATGACGGCAAAGCTCTATTGTCTGCATTTTTGCAGAAGGGAAACCAAAAGGACTTTCACAAGACTTACATTTGTTTTTACATGCCAGCATCTCCTTTCAATACATGCTAGTCAACATTTTGAATCTTCAGGTGTTAACGCTCTCATGCATCTCATCAGATCATCTCCATGATTTCAAAGGGTGGGACAGGCCACTCCCTAGGGGGCAAAATTCCAGGTGCTATTTTTCTATGGCAAATATGATGATTGGTCCCTGATAAATGCATAACATTGTTCACAGTGACAAGAAAATGCACGCCCATCCATCAGACAATTTGAATGAAATAGGTACATTGGCCTGGGCAATCATACAAATTAGAAAAGGAGTTTCCCCATGATACGTTTTGAATGTTGGTAACATCCAAAATAATCCCCATTATCACTAAATTAAGTACCTGCTTCAAGAACAGAAAGACCAAATTTAGTTGCCAGAAGTCCCAAATATTAACACAGGGCTCATGTTACTATGACAAGAGGGATGCGATTGGAAGGAATCTTCATAGCACTTTTAGCACTTTCCTCCTCACTACATTCCTTGAAGGGGCATCATTTATTCTTTTTATTGACAAGACACTAAAGCTGAAAGACAGACGGTCTTTTCACATGATTTATATGTGGTGTGTGTGTGCGCACACGCATGCATTTGGGTAGGAGAGAGAACGTGCATAATAGTTATTTATTTATTTATTTATTTATTTATTCATTTCAATTAATATCCTGCTTTGCCAGTGCAGCCATAAATCTATGCAGACAGTACCATAAAACCAAGAGATCAAAGGAAGTGAAACCGGCATGCAGTGTGGTAGCTACCATAAAATCCGACACTTGAAGAAAGTGAAAGTGGCATGCAATGTAGGCCCATTCTGCATCTAGCATTCACTCTGCTGTTTTACCAAACCCAAGTTGGAACAGAAATTCCCCTCTACATTGCATGACACTTTCACTTTCTTCAAGTGTCGGATTTTATGGTAGCTACCACACTGCATGCCGGTTTCACTTCCTTTGATCTCTTGGTTTTATGGTACTGTCTGCATAGATTTATGGCTGTTTTATGGTCGTTCAGGGGTGACTCTGCAGTCAGTGCGATATTGGCCCGGGGTATGGTATTTGAATGTGGTTTTGAGCCACATCTTCTTCTGTTCCAGTGTGGGTTAAGACAACAGAGTGAATGCTAGATGCAGAATGAGCTGTAGAGGGGAATTTCTGTTCCAACTTGGGTTTGGTAAAACAGCAGAGTGAATGCTAGATGCAGAACGGGCCCTTGAGTGCTACCCATTCCCTGAGTGAATGACTTCCCACACAAACACTTACCATGACTAGCTAAATACCAAAGTCTATGGTTCCCAAGACTTAAGAAGCTGGGCATCCCACAGGTCTAGAACATATTGTCTCCAAAGGTCTGAACGTAAGAATATTACACAGGCAATATTTAGTGTCTCCTCCCTCCTTACACCTTCTGAAAATGTCATGGATGGCTCCGAGTACTTGAAAACACAAAGACAAAGCACATTCACATTTCATAACAATTTGCAACCAGCTGGTATGAGGCAGCATAGTGCCATTAAAATCAGCAGAGCTTCCCTGAGCTGAGCAATGGTTCATCTAGGGTTGCCAAGTGGAACTTAACTTGGCAGCGGGGGACTCCTGGGTGGATCCTGGAGCGCACGCGCAAAGCGCGCACACACCGCACACACATTACCAGGAAGTGAAGTTATGATGCTGGGCATGCTGGGGGCGGGGCCACGACCATACAAGGGAAAACCATAGAGTTTTCCCTTGTATGGCCATGGCCCCGCCCCCAGCGTGCCCGGCATGCCTGCGTCACTTCCGGGTGACGCACACGTCGGGGAGGAGTTCCCCCTGGGGCCTGATCCGGCACCGCCGGGGAATGGGCCTCTGTGGCAGGGGTTTCCCCGCCCCCCGGGGGGACTTGGGATCCCTAGGTTCATCCCTTGATTTGATCTATACAGAGCAAGTAGAATCACATAGTCAGAAACATATAATAACATGGAAAAGATAAACACCCCTGAATTTCAGTTAGAGCAATGCTAATTCATTGCTTATTTGGAAACAAAGTTAACTAACAGCTAGTTATAGTGTTGGATTTTCTTTGAAGTGTGTTTGAATTAATGAAAAATAGAAGCATTTTTGTTATTGTTGTTATGATCAATATTAGAAGGCTTAATCATGTCAGAACTAGATAGGTGTGTTTTTCTTTGCTTTTCCCCCCCAAAATAAAAATTAGTTTGGGTCTGTGTTGGAAAAGAAAACCTCAAATGTTAAATGAAGGGAGAGGACAGGACTAAAATTAAGTGGAAGTTGCTGTGCAAAATGGACTTGATGTTCAGCTTCAGTTTTGACCTAACTAACTGAGGCAAATTGCAGGAATTTGCCAAATGTAAAATTTGTAGAGTTTTAATGCAGTCAAATCATTCAGTCTTTAATGGACATGATCCATATGAAGGTCTAACCCTCCTTAATCTCAGAGCATATGTAGCAAATTTCTCCATTTAAAATCAACAGATTTAAATCAATGGGAAATCAGTAGTGCTTTGGCTCATTTAAGTATTTTGGGATTTGGCACTGTAAAACATTGAATTTGCAAGCATCAAACAACACCAAGGGATTAGAAACTGAAATCTAAATTGGAATCCTAAACATAAATGTTCAGTTTCACCACCAAAATTCTCCTACTACAGTCAGTTCAAGCTTTTGTCATTGATTTCAGTAGATTCAAGTTTTATTCAATAACTTCACTTCGACTTTGTTTAGAAGTCAGAAAGTGCTGCACATTCTAATATCAATGCTTGAGCTGTGAAAAGTACTGAGACTTACTAGTGATTTCAGCTCTCATACTTTACTTCAGTTCAGAACAAGACGAAAGTAACCAGCTCACAGACTGGTTTATATGTGCAACAACCCCGCACCCAAAACACACCCACACACAAGTGATTGGCTATTTACAGTGGCCGAGAGTTCCATAGGCTCTCGGCCGGGCGCCTAGCCTCCCGATAGGTGCTGGCTAGGATCCGCTTGTCCCATTGTTACTGAGAGCGAAGCTCGGCCGCTTCGCATGACCGCGTGGTAAAATGGCCACACACCCGGTCTGAGATGGATACATTACAAACTGGATATTGGAATATATGCTTGTCTTCTGCAGTTTAGATTCATAATTTGTTTCAGCTTTTCTGAACTGATGCAAATTGATGCCTTGAATTTCTGAACTGGAAGAAATCCGGAACTAGTCCTTGTCTCCATACAGGCAGCTTCAGAAGCGAGCTATAATTCAAGAGCTCAGCTGCTTTTGACAGCAACCAGAAGTTAGGAGGACAGTTGCAGGCATGGTACACAGTGCAATCCTAAATGCAATCATAAGGTCAATTTCACCCTTCTAAATCCATTTAAACCAATGGGCTTAGAGTAATAATTCTGTTTTAGGACTGCACTGTTAAAGAGAAAGGGTTTTGGAGAATAGTTATGTGGGCCTTCTAGTAATCTGTATCCAGAGGAGCAGGCTATAAAGTGATACAACTATCCCAAGTTCTCACAAAAAGTTTGTTGCCAGCCAGACATGATTTATTTTTTATTTGCATAATGTGCACCTCCAGACCACAGAGTGACGACAGTGCTTGAGTGCAGCAATAGCAGAAACTAGCTAATCAACCTGCAAAGCTTATTTGCTGTAAAAACAAGGCGGGGACTCTCTTTTTCTCTCTGAACATGTCCACAATATCAGCATAAAGCAAGTGTGTTTAATTCCCAAGCCTGTTTAACAGATTTAACTTCCAGCCAAGGAACCCTGGGGATTGTAGTTCAATAAATAGGAGAGAATTTACCACATAGAATTCTCAGCAGTCTCACATCTCTACGATTCCACAAGTTCCTTAATGGAAAACATGGCAGTGAAACTGGTTTCAAATCAGTTTAAATTTGTAGTACAGATGTACTGTTATTTATTCCTTCTTGGAATAAACTATTCCCCAAACTAGTTGTATTTCCTCTGAACATATAGTTTGCACAGCTTTGCAAGACCATTACAAAGTTAGTCAGTCAGACCAGACTTCCCCCCTCCCCAAACATAATTCATTTTCTGTTCCATTTTAATATTTTGGGTGTGGGTTTTGTTTCCTACTGATGTTGAAAAACCTGCAAATGTGTACAATTTAACTTTTTCTATGGAAAGCTGTTTAGTTTTTTTAAAAAAAATGTTCAACTGCCTTTGACTTCCTACTTGTGTAATGTATTTGGAATCTTCTGTTGTTTTAAGATGCTCGGTGTGGTAAGAATCAAAGGAAAACAATGTGAGGAGAGAAAATATAAAATAGGTACCAGAACAGTGCATTATTATCACGTTAGTGACTCCAGGGTCAGCAGAAAGCAGGCCATGCACACATGTGCAGGATAACTCAAAAACACACAGTTATGGAACTGATGATCTCCTGATAGGGTTGCCAAGGACTTATCGCAATCTGGCGGGGGACACATGCTCCCCGGCCGGAACATTTCTCCTTGTAACGCACCATGCTGTCGCCAGGAAATAACACTGGGCGACACTCTGGCAATGGGGCTGAAAACTCGATGGTACCATCGAGTTTCTGGCCCCATTGCCAGAGCGTCGCCCGGCGTCACTTCCTGGCGACGGCATGGTGTGGCACATCTGTTGTCCCCGCAGGAATGATCCTGCGAAGACATCTTCGTCCCCCGCCAAATCACGGTAAGTACTTGGGAAGCCTGTCTTCTGAGCATCTCCCCCTGTGTGGGACTTCTCATATCTTGATTTATGTATCCTTTAAAACTCCTTCTAGTGTCCCCACCTGTGAACTTTAAAACTTTTTCCAGTGCCCCAACTGTGAAAAAATATTTTCATTAGCTACAGAGCAGTCACATTTTATATTCTAATAGCGAAGTCAGCCAGTCTTTGGATACTTAAATCCAGTGACTGGCACTGTGAATGGGCAAAACAGATCTTTCTACAAACCTGAAAAGTGCCCCAGGTTTGCAGAAAAATGTGAAATCTAAACAAAATACCTTGGGGGTGTTAAAAAACTGAAAATAATAAAAAGAGTGCCTGTAGCTTTAAGCAACAGATTCCCTCATTGGCTGCTGCTAGTAGAGATGGTAATGAACCGGGAAAATGCAGTTCAGTTTGTGGTCTGTGGTGAACCACGGACCATCACAAACTTTTCGGGGCTAAACAAACCAGTTTTGTTCGTGACATGGTAGAATCCCCCCCCCCGGCATGCTAGAGACACCAAACTTGCAGGGGACCTCCATCTGCCTCTCCTCTACCAGCCCTCCAAGTTTGGTGAGAATTGGATTTACAGCGTCTGAGTTATGTCCACCCCCCAAAGAAGAGGCCCCCAGGAAAGTGCTTTCTGGGAAAATGACGGATGCAGGTTCAGGAGGTTTAGGAGTGTATAGAATGGAACCTATGCATGCTAGAGGCATCAAACTCACAGGGGATCTCCAGGTGCCTTTGCTGTACATGTACTTCACATTATGTGCAGATTAGATTTTGGGGGTCCAAGTTATGCCCCCCCAAAGAAGATACCCCCAGGAAAAATGTCAAGTGTAGGTTCAAAAGTCTATAGAATGGGCCTCCTGCAAGCTACACGCACCAAATGCACAGGGAACCTCACTCTGCCATCCGCTGCTCTACAATCTCTCTAAGATGGGGGCAGATTACATTTCTGAGGTCCCAGTTATAATCCCCCCCCCCAAAAAAAGTCCTCCCCAGTGCTCTCTCTGGAAAAGACAGCTGCAGTTACAGGAGTCTATGGCTGAGGATAGGGCTGCCAACCCCCCCGGTAGGGCGGAATTCCCCCCGCCCCGGAGGCACGTTACCCGACGCCAGGGAATCGGGGCCCGGGGGGAACTCCGCCCCGGCGTGCGCGTCACCCGGAAGTGACGTCGCACACTGGGGGACGTCGCACAACTGGCAGCCATTTGAGGGCAAAACTCTTTGTTTTCCCCTCAAATGGCGTGGCCCCGCCCAGCGTGTGACGTCACTTCCGGTGACGCTCTGGCGTCACTTCCGGTGACGCTCTGGCGCGCATCCTCGGACAACTCCCGGACCGGCAGGACGCTCCCCCGCCGGTACATTTTTAACATTTGGCAACCCTAGCTGAGGAACAAGCCAATAACACCAAACTAACAGGGAAAGTTCACCTGGGCAGACCCCCTACCAGCCAGACACTGAAAGCAAGGCAAGGATCCTCCCTATGCTTGCAGCTCCCAATTCTCCAAAGGCAGGTTTTGAAGGACAGAAAGGCAGACATTCTCAGAGTTCCAACAGGGGCTCCCCAAAGTAACCCCATGGCAGCTTGGTGGGCACCCCAGCCACACAAGACAAGCAAGAGAAGCATGCCCACAACTCTCTCAGCCCCTCCCCAAGGGCTGAAGCACACAGGTCCAGAGCACACCCAGCAACCAGGGTGTATTCTTCTACTCTGTAGAAAAATGGAAACAACTGCTGAGCTGGCTGAGCCACTCGCAATTCTCCAAAGGAAGATTTGAAACAACAGAAAGGCAGACATGGCAAGACTTCCTAAAGGGGCTCCCCAGAGTAACCCCACAACAGCTTGGCGGGCATCCCAGTCACACCAGACAAACAAGGGAAGTGTGCCCACAACTCTCACAGATCTCCCCAAGGGCTGACACACACAGGTCCAGAGCACACCCAGCAACCAGGGTGTATTCTTCTACTCTGCAGAGGAAAAGAAACGCCTGTTGAGCTGGCTGGGCCTCCCCCAGTTCTCCAAAGGCAGGTTTGGAATGACAGAAAGGCAGACATGACAGCAGTTCCAACAGGGGCTCCCCAAAATGACCCCACAACAGCTTGATGGGCATCCCAGCCACACAAGACAAGCAAGGGAATCATACCCACAACTCTCGCAGTACCCCACCCCCCCAGGCTGAAACACACATGTCCAGACCAGACCACACCCATCAACTACTGTGAATTCTTCTACTCTGCAGAGGAAAAGAAACAAACACCAGTCGAACTGGCCCCCCCCCCCCCGCCCCGTTCTCCAAAGGCAGATTTGGAATGACAGAAAAGAAGACATGACAACAGTTCAGACAGGAACTCTCCAAAGTAACCC
This sequence comes from Gekko japonicus, assembly GCF_001447785.1. Taxonomy (NCBI): domain Eukaryota; kingdom Metazoa; phylum Chordata; class Lepidosauria; order Squamata; family Gekkonidae; genus Gekko; species Gekko japonicus. Next base: position 126,781 of record NW_015168055.1, read on the forward strand.
AATAAGAGCTTGGCAGGCACTCCAGCCATGCAAAGGGAGCATGCCCACAACTCTCACAGCCCCCACCCAGGCTGAAACATGCAGGTCCAGAGCACACCCAGCAACCTAGGTGAATTCTTCTGCTCTACGGAAAAATGGGAACGCATGTAGAGCTAGCTGGGCCATCTCCAAGTCTCCAAAGGCAGGTTCTGATTGACAGAAAGGCAGATATCCCCAAAGTTTTGACAGGGGCTCCCCAAAGTAACCCCGTGACAACTTGGCCGGCACACCTGGCAAGCACCAGAATCAAGTGAGGTGTGTCCACAACACTCCCAGGCCCCCTCAGGCTCAAACACATAGATCCTCTGGTCACAGCCTACCAGTAAGTGAAATTTCTGGTTATTCACCATTATTGGAACACATTGTACAGACAAGAGATCACCTGTTGTGAATTGTACAAACACAGTGGAAAGGGGTAGCCAAACGGGGGCTTGCTCATACAGGCAGATGTTTATTGAGGTAGATGTTTGCTGAGGTGGATGTTTTTCCAAGAGGTAGGTATTGTGTTATGAGGTAGATGTTGGGTGAGGGAGCCCACCCCCACCTAGCAGAGGCAGCCATCCTCCCACCCAAGCGCAACCTGCAGGCCGCAAGCTGGTTCACCCAGAGAGGAAGAAAAATGGGGGCACATGCAGGAGGACAACAGGAGGCCTGGGTCTTGCCCTGTGAGGTCCAGGGAAGGATAGCCCAGCAGGAGGAGGTTGACCTTCAAGAAGGCCAACTCATCAACCCTGGCCTGGTCCAGGTGGGAGCAGTGGGCACTGAGGATGTCTCCCAGGTGGGAGAACACCCACTCACTCCAGACAGTGGTGGGAGAGCAGGAGAGGAGACTCATGGCCACGCAAGATAGGAGACTCATGGCCACATGAGAGAGGTCAGGCCAGATGGCAGCCTTGTGTGACCAGTACTCTAGGGGATCAGCAGAGGTGGACTCAGGGGACTTGGAAAGGTACTCCCTCACCATCACCTTTGCTGAATCCTCTCCCAGTTCACCACTGACAACCAGTAGCAAGGCTTCTCCCTGGTTGGGCTCTTTGAGGCAGAGGTGCTGAGCTGCAGCTCCTCCTCCTCCTTCCCAGCCTCTTCCACCTACTGTTCCCACTGGCCACATCTGTTGGCCTACTCCCTCCACTTCTTTGCAGAGCTCACACTTCCACTGCATGAGCTCTGCATTCCAGAGAGCAATGTTGCCTTTTATCCAGAGGTCACAGATACAGGCCAGCTTGTACTCCCCTTCTTTGAGAAGAGGATGCAACCTGCTGGTGATGCCCACCTATAACTTCTTTGCCAAGGTCCTGACCCACAAGAGAACAGCTGTCCCCGCAGCAGGGCCCAGCTCCAGTGAGGAGGCCAGAGCCCGGTCCAGCCCTCGAATCAGACTTGCCTCAAGCTGGCTGTATGGACGCAGAGCCCGTCGGTGATGTCCTGGAAGGGCTTGAGGACTTGCACCACATGGGAGAGGGTCAGCCAGTTGGAGATAATGCTGAGCTCCTCTTCCCCATGCAGGATAGTTGTGGAGATGACATCCCACACCACACTCCTGTGCTTCACCAAACGTGTAATCACGGAGTAGGTGGAGTTCCAGCAGGTGGGTAAGCCCAGGATGAGCCAGTGCTCAGGCTCATCTCCCTCCCCTTGCATCTCATGCAGCAGACGGCAGACTTGAGGATGTGCAAGAAGTAGGCAGCCAGGTGCCAGCAGGTCTCTACCAAAGACCACATCTTGAGGTTGTGTTAAACACAGTCCAATGGATGACAACTGCGACCACCACATACTCTGCTCTAAATGGGGAAGATCTTACCCTGTTAGCCCGCAGATGTGCCACAGGAGCGAGCCTAGCAGCTATTAACGTGGCCATTTCCACTGGCAATCTGGGATCTGCAACCAGGATTCAGTGGATGAGACAGGTCCTGACATACCTGAACCCAAACACCAGTCTGAACGCCCTATTCTTTTTAGAGAAGCAGGGACCCAACAAAGACCCAGAGACATACATGGCAAGGAAGCAACTTTTAGGTCTCCTTTCCAATACGGTCGATAGCAACAACGACCCACCTAACTATAATGTACCAGCATTCAGAAACGCACTAGTAAAAGGTTTCAATGGGCAAACCCAATTGGCCTTAAACGTTTCTGATCCCTTGTAAAAGCCCTTTGGTTTCGTCTTGAGCTTTTACTACCAGTTGGCATACTTCACATGACTTGTAGTAAGCTCGGATGTCTTTGCCTATATTTGGCCAGTCCTTCAACAGTACACAACAGTTTCCTACCTGGAAGCTACACACTGTGCTTTTGGCTCTAACTAAAGCTCCATCTGAACCTATACAGGGTGTTTCTCTAAAATGGTTACACATGAAGACGATCTTCCTAGTTGTGGTCACGTCGACCAGACGTATATCTGAGATTGGAGCACTCTTGGTGAACCCAGGGCTGTGCATCTTCCATAAAGACAAAGTAGTACTGCGTACAGACCCCAACTTTCATTCCAAAGGTGGATTCTAAATGTCATAGAGCTCAAGAGATATACCAGACCCTAAACACCCTAGGGAGCGGTCCTGGCACACGTTGGATGTCTGAAGATCTCTCAAGGCATACCTGATTCGGACAGCTGATATTAGAAAAACTGAGGCAATGTTCATTAACATCTCACCACCAAATATGGGTCACAAGTAGTGTTCCCTCTAAGCTGAGTCAGTGTGAGCTAGCTCACAGTTTTTTAGCCTCCGGCTCACACATTTTTGTCTTAGCTCAGGAAGGATGGCTGCAGAGCAAACTAGTTTATGCAGTAGCCAAATTGCTCGCTCACAATTCTAATGCCAGTAGCTAACAAAGTAGAAGTTTTGCTCACAAGACTCCACAGCTTAGAGGAATAAATCTTTTAACCTGGAAGTTCCCTCAGAGATTACGGCTCATTCAGTCAGAAGCGCAGCCACTAATGCAGCTCTAGCCAAGTATGCTCCGGTCAAAGAAATTTGCCAAGCTGCCACCTGGCCCTATGTGTCTACCTTAATCAGGCACTACAAACTGAATGTATACAACTCGGCGGATGCCTCCTTTGGAAGAATGGTCCTGCAACACATCATAGGAGAGGAGGGTGATCTCCCGCCCAGGGCATAGGGTGCTGCTTTGGAAGTACCCAAGATGTCCTCCGCCTCAGAGGAGAATGACCCTTGGCACTTCCCATGAGGGGGCCTTCTCCTCTGAGGAAAGGAGGACATCTTGCCCCTCCCAGAACATCTGCTCTCCATCTCTCTCTATCTCAAAATAAAAATAAAATCTTTGATGTGTTGCTTCCTTGTTTTACTCTGAACTGTTGTGCCTTTTCCATGTATATAGTTCTTTACTTGGGGGTTCATGACGATTCACGACCTTCCTTGTCTTTGTTCCTAATGTTTTTTATCCATGTTTGCAGTTTTTTGAGTTATCTTGTTCAATATTAAGGAAGAGCGTTATCCAGTACTGCTGCTGGGAGTTACCCGAACTGAGGTAAAAGGGGCGTTCCCAGTCCACACAGGAAGAGGAAGGAAGAATTTGTTCCTGCCTCTCCCTGATAGGATGGTGGGAATCTCCCAAGATGTCCTCCTTTCCTCAGAGTAGAAGGGCCCCTCACGGTAAGTGCCAAGGGTTGTTCTTCCCTTAACTGTATCTCCTGCATTTTCATACAGTACATTTCTTTTTTGTGTTCTATCTCTGCTTCCCTTTCTCTCTCTTGCTGTTCCATTTTATTTTTCTTTTGTTCTAACTGAATTTTGGCTGACTGCTGTTCTTTTTTCAGTTCTTGCTTTTGTGGCTTCTACCTGAATTCTGGCTTTCTTGGCTTCTACCTGAATTCTGGCTTTCTCAGCTTCTATTTTTGCCAGTTCTATTTGCATCTTCATTAGCCTGTCATCAGTCGAGTGGAACTACTCCCATATTGAAAAAGAGGCCCTTGCGATTACGGCAGGAGTAAAGAAGTTCCATGATTACCTGTACAGCTGCCCCTTCACCATCACAACCGACCACAAGCCTCTGCTCGGTCTCCTCGACTCATACTCCCAGACACCACAGATGCTGTCACCCAGGGTCCTGCGCTGGTCCATATTTCTGGGGGGATACCATTACGTCCTGCAATACCGGCCGGGGAAGTCTATGGGACATGCAGATGTTCTTAGCCACCTCCCGCTCAGCTCTGTCGACCTGGCCCTGGCCCCTGCACACCAAATCCTGATGATGGAGGACCTGCCAGACCGCCCTCTGCACGCCGCAGACAACTCTTGCCATACTGCCAGAGACCGCATCCTCTCCCACATCTTGGACTGGGTGGGGAGGGGATGGCCCACCGGATGGGTGGGCCCAGACTTCACAGCATTTGCGTCCCACAGAGACAAGCTCTCAGCTTACAAGGGGTGCCTGCTATAGGGTAGCCGGCTAGTGATTCCCCCACCACTGTGTAAATGGGTTTTGGTAGCCTTGCACGAGACCACCCGGGAATCATGAGGATGAAAGCGCTGGCTAGGAGCTACATGTGGTGGTTGGGAATGGACAGTGAAATTGAGGCCTGGGTACAGCGTTGCCAGGCCTCCCAGGAGACGCACCCCAAACCTCCAAGGGCTCCTGTTCACCACTGGGAGTCTATTGACATGCCATGGGCATGGGTGCATTTGGACTTTGACAGCCCATTCCAGCTGTTCTTCCTCCTGGTGGACTCCTACACCAAGTGGCTGGAAGTTGTGCCAGTTGTATCTACCTCAGCCCGTGCAGCCAACTGGGCCCTGAGACAGATTTTTAGCACCCATGGCCTACCAGACACAGTCGTGACCGATAACGGCACTGCCTTCATCTTGGGAGAGTTCCAGGAGTTTTTGGACCAGAACCTCATCAGGCACGTGTGGTCTGCTGCTTTCCACCCAGCTACCAACGGACAAGCCAAGAGGATGGTGGGACTACCAAGGACACGCTAAAGCAGCTCACCCACGGGGACTGGGACTGCTTGTTTGCTGTGTTCTTGTTCAGCCATTGAGTGACCCTGAGTGCATCCACTGGCTGCAGCTCTGTGGAACTCTTAATGGGCCACCGTCTCACAACGCGGCTGGAACATCTGCACCTGGACCAAGCCCCTGAGTTGTGCCAAACTTTGGTGAGCCAGGAGGACCCCCACAGGTTCTCTCTGGGTGACCCTGTCTTCACGCGGAACTATTCCAGTGGCCCCACGTGGATCATGGCAAGGGTTACCCGAGTCACTGGACCCCTATCGCATGAGGTATTGATAGATGGGGCACATAGACCAGCTGCGCCGCTGCCTGCTGCCCAAGGAGCCTGACTTGTTTTCCACCAAGGAGGACGATTGTGCCCTGGAACCATCACCAGCACTGGCGCTGACTGAGAGCGACCACCCCCACAACAGCATGTAGACAGATTGCTGGGAAGAGGAAAGCCCTGCAAAGGCCGTTATGGACCTTCTGGACTCTGTTCCCACCTCTCAGGACTCCAGAGTGGTCCCTACCTCACCAAGTCATCTCCACCTCCACAGGAACCCCGGTGTTCACAGAGGGAACGACGCAAGCCAGCATACCTTGAAGACTATGTCTGTTAAGGTGCTTTGGAATTTACGGGGGTGTTTTTTATTGGGACTAAAACATTTCAGGACTGTTGTACCAGAGATGGGTTGAGCTTGAAGCCCAAGAACAATAGCCCACTAGGATCCTGGAAGTAACCAATCAAGAAGTAATGTTATGTAAATAGCCTATCGTTGGGAGTGGGGTGTGTTTGGGTGTGGCAATTGCATGCTATTTAAACAGGGCTGTGGCCCTGGAGTTCAGTCTTGTTCTTGCTGAAATCACTAATAAACTAGAGCTGATCACTAAACTTGGGGTCTGCTCATCTATGGAACCCACTATTTAACACTTTCTGTCCCACCCTTTTCACAGAATATAATTTGGCTTTTAACCCAGCCCAAGGAACTTTCTGTGGAAAAGCAGGAGCCCTGTTCTTTTTTCCCTTTTGAAATGGCACTGGAGATGGAATAACAGTAAAACAAAATAATGAGTTTATTCAACAGGCAGGGATTGAATAGGTGTAGTCAGGGATGGGGACTGCCGAAGTAAAAGTTGGAGATGGTACAGAATTCACTTCTTTAAACAGACAAAATTATGTTGTTAAAGCTTATTTTCAGGTATTCTTAGTTCTGAGCAGTAAGAGGTGTTTTGCTTAGTATTTTAGTTACAGCAACAATGTTTCCTCAGAGAGCTTCCTATGGCAGTTCAGATTTTCTGGAGTTGGCCACTGTCTTTGTGAACCTAACTCACTCCTTTGTTAAAGTTACCATTTAATTGTATTTTCTGAGATGTCTAAAACCGTTTTTCCTTTACAACAGACCAGGGTCCTCCTCAGAGCTAAACCCTCTTTGACACTGGGCAGGAATTAATCTTCTCCTCAGAAGAATTAACCCTGTTCCCTTTCTGGCTTGAATGGGGGTTTCCACACAGTAACCTATCACTCTTTCGAAAACTCTCTCACAGTTCTGGTGTCTGTGTAAAATAAACTTCAGCTTACCCTGACACTGAGACTTTGAATTCTTATATTGAATTCCTCCTCAGGATACAGATATAACACAGTTAAGGCAAGGAGTCTTTTTCTTTCACTCAGCATAGAGTTGCCAGACCCCCTGGTCCGAGCAGGGGTCTCCCAGTTTTGGGTGCACCTCCCCCCCAAAAAAAAATTACTCCCTCTTACCTCTGAGAAGCCGGAATAACTGTAACATGCATATGTAACCCAGAAGTGACATAGGCACATTGGGGATGTAAAGCAGTGATGCTCTGGTTTTGGGCAAAACTCTATGATTTGTAGCTAATTCTACCATAGAGTTTTGCCCAAGAACCAGACCATCACTGCCTGATGTTGCTGATGTGCGTACATCACTTCCTGGTGCCCCTCCCCGCTCCTGGCAAATTTCCTCCCACCCCCCCCACCCCGCCAGCGCGTCATTGGGACCTGGCAAGTCTAACTCAGCAGGTGAATCTGTTTGACTTTTCCTATCAGACACACTGACTCCAACCTACTGCATTCAGAATAGTTCCACCTGACAGAATCACTCCAGAATTGGGCTCAAACTGACTCTCCCCTCAGCACAGAGCTGATCATATATTTCCCTTAGTAGGTGCTGGCCAATCAGAGAAGAGGAGCTGCCTGTCACTCAAGCTCTCCACTCCAGGGAAAAAGTTAACTCTTTCCCTCCTGGCTGTCTGATTTAGCTTTTAAAGTGCAGTCCTTGACAGTTGCCACAAAGACTTTGTAATGTGTCAATCAGCACTATATTTTCTTTAAACTGAAAAGCCTCAGTTTTTCTTTGTAAAAAAAGTGATATGAACGTTTTAATCTCTTTGGGACAGAAAGTCTTTCTTTGTTAAAAAAAAAAAAAGCAATATGACCGTTTTAATCTCTTTGGGACAGATTCACATGATACAAAGTCCATGTGGTCATCATGAGAACTTTGTATCAGATATGTGATGGGAGTTCTGTTTTGCCCAGACACATGTGACCCCCCCCCTTCTGATCACAAATGCGGCATGAGAGGAGCTGCTGTTTGCTCTGGTTGGAAACATGTATGTAGTGATAGCTACATGAACATTGCTCCACTGAAGCAAACAGCAGCTCCCCAAAACCATTTCAGGTTATGAAAACTGTAGAGGAAGGGAAAAGGTTAAAGCCACTTCTGCCCATGAACAGCAGTCATGATCAGAAGTGGGACCATGTGAGTCTGGGAGGCACAGAGCTCCCGTCACATGTCTGATACAAAATTATGGGGACTTTGCTACTGTATGAATGAGCAGGTTGCCCTTTTCTGCTCGCCCACCAACAACAACTCTGCAATATAGCAAGGGCGTCATGAGGGTAGGGGATTTCAGCTCTGCTGCTGTACAAGATTAGCTGCAGTGTGAGGAATACCTTTTCTAAAAGCCCTTTTTAGACAAAACGGAAACCCCTTGAAACAGACAGGCATCCAGGAAACATGCAAATGGATGAAAAATATCCTCTGACAATTAAAGCAACAGAAATAGCCAGCCAAGCCCTAGGAGACAGAAAATAAAAGCAGCCCTCATACAGGGCCTGAAAAGAACTCCCTTTTGTCCAAGTTTAAAAAACAACGTACTTCCGTGCAGGATTTTTTTTTCCCAGTGTGCGCTTGGGTTTTCCCAGTATTTGGGGGAAACAACAGGCTAGAAGACACACTCAGAATGGAGGGAAAGAATGGGCAAGCACAATGGGACAGTAACCAGGGGAAAAGGGGTCTTTTACTCTCATCAAAGTTTTAAGATTTCCAACAGCCAAGAAAGCAATTGAGTGAAAGAATGCAAGACAATAAACTTTTCCCCCTGGTTGTAAACTTTGCCCTCTAACATGGGCTGGGGAGTCTACGCAACCTTTCACAAAGCACAATGTGTACTCAGGGAGAAAAAGAAAAAGCAATCAGAAAGGCAGGTCAAGGCCTCTTCATTACTCGGCCTGCCCAGGCTTGCCCAGTAAAGCATGATTTCAAGCACCAAAGAGCCTGTGGCCAGGACTGTTTCCCCACCCATGGACCTCACTGCCTCCCGCCATTCCCAAGCAAGTGGCGCGTTTCTACAATGCCAACCAGCACCGTAGTGGTGGGGGAGGAGGGCCATTTGTGGAATCTGTTTGTTTGTTTAAGCCAGTCAGTTTCACAAAGAGTTTGGGGCTATTCTCCAGAGCTGTGGGAGGGAGCAGGGGAGGAACTGGTAACAAAGGGAGTTCTGTCAGCGGCACAAACGTATTAACATTGGCAGGGCCTGATCAAACACAACGTGCAATGCAAAATACAATGGCAATCACACTTGTTCACTCTCCCCATAAATCCGCTTAGCAGCTTGATCCACAACCCAGTTACGTCGGTTTGGAGCAATTCGGTCCCAGGGAAGGCAAGATCAGGACTTTTTCCAGACAATGCACAAGAAACATGCAGTTGCAGCGTATGGAACTTCTTCCCCACAGCTAGAGTTTAGACTGAAGAGGAAATTCATTCCCCCAGCAGCAAACTGCAATATTTTGCTTTTGGAGCAATTCTCTCTCCCCTCACCCACCCACACCCTCAAGTGCACCCAAGGCACAACAGTGTCCCTGTACTGTAGTGCCTTGGTGGTTCTGCCTTCATTTGAATGGCCAGTTCCCCACCCATGGACTTCACTGCTTCCCTACTTTCCTGGGTAAGTGGTGTGCTTCCTTCCCTCAGATTTAACTGCAAAACTGACCGGCAGTTAGAGGTGTTGGGAGAGTCTGGTGGGGCCATGGAAGCCCTGAATAAATGCTTGGAGAGGGTAATGGTATGGACAAGGTGTAATAAACAGAAGATCAGTAGGCAACCAGGGGAAGTCTTAACCAGCGGGCGCAACAGGGGCAGCTGCCCTGGGCCCCGTGCTACGAAGGATCCTTGATTACCCATGCCTCCTCCCCACCCTGACAGAGCAGGAGGGGGGGGGAAGAACAGGTTCCCACCACCACCGCTTGCATCCATCCTTTCCAGGATTCTCGCCATCCATTCACAGTGACAGCCAGTTGTGCCTGCCCCTGCTGGGCTAGCCTGCTCCTGAAGCTCAGTTGTTTAAAGGGGCTTTCTTGGGCAGCCAGCAAGCCCCTTCAAATATCTGAGCTGCAGAGCAGGTTGCCCCCATGGCTCAGCTGTTTTGGGCATGAACCTCATGAACCTGCATTGGTTCATACGTGAGCCAACTGGGTTCATGGTTCTGTTCACGGTTCTGTCCATGAACCGAACCACATTTTTGTCGTTTGTGCCCATCCCTACATGCCCTGCCTCCTCACCATTTGCTGCTGCCTCATATCTGCAGCATAAATTCAACAGGTGTAGTCTCAGAAGGATGTAGTGATTAGCAAAATTTCACTTGTTAGTTTCCTACCTATGTAAGTATAAAAGGCCCAGGAAAAAGGTAGCAGCCCTATAATCTGCTGTCAGTCGGTAAATGAGAGAGGCACCCTTTAACAAGGATTTTTACCCTGCTCCTGACAAGTCTGATATGCAACTGACACAACTTTGTATGGCCTGGAACTAAACATTATTACCTGACAATTGCTGCAGAGCAAACTGCTATTAGAGAAAACAGGGACATACTTTGGCTGAAAAGTTGTCTTCCTTCCTCAGGCTTGACCCTACCCAACTATCACCTGTGATGAAAAGCCCTCTTGCTTAAATTGTTTTACTGTTTGGCCTCTCAGGGTTGCCAGCTTTTTTGAGGGTGGAGGCTGGGGAGGGTGGGTCTTGGGGAACGGACGGACTTCATACCATGGAGACCAACTTCCAAAGCAGCCATTTTCTCCAGCAGAAGTGATCTCTGTCAGCCTGGAGACCAGCTGTAATCCTGGGAGATCTCCAGCCACCAGCTGGAAGTTGGCAACCCCACTCACAGTATCTATTTACCCCTGCTCACTGTTCATGAGGTGGTGCAAAGTGAATGACATAGGACTGTATGTATAGCTGGCTTTCAGTTGGGGATGGGGCCTTGCAAAAATACTTACGTTTTAAGTGACAAGTAGAAACTATTTTACCATTCCTGAGTCTTTTCTAACTAATATCATTACTTTACTATTTGTGGCTACAAGATTTAATAGCATTGTGTATTTTGTTAGAGTAATATAGTGTTTTAAGGTTTTTGATTGTGTTTTTATATTGATAGAAATATTTTGCCTTAGATTATGTGGAAAGTCCACATAACACTTTTTTTAAATAAAATGAAGTTAAGTCTTGCATTAACCAGGAAAAGGAAATCTGTGGAAAAGCCTTGCCTAGAAAATTGGCTAAATAGGATCTGGCATACATTTCATATGGTAGAACTTACACGTTCAGTATGGCTTTACGAAGACAAAGAATACAATTGTAGAATCTATTTTGATTTAATGTTACACGTGAAATCTGAAACTGATCATAACACTTGAACCCTAATTAATAGCACACATTGGGGAAATTTGATTAATTAAAGTAAGTTTTTCTCTGGCAAATCCATTTCAGACCTCCCATCCAAATAGTTGCTGACTCAAAGGCATGTTTTTTTTTTATGTTCAGTCGCACGGTCGAGTCCGACTCTTCGCGACCCCATGGACCAGATCACGCCAGGCCTTCCTGTCTTCCGCCATCCTCTGAAGTTTGCTCAATTTCATGTTCGTTGCATCTATGACACTGTCTAACTATCTCATTCTTTGCCGTCCCCGTCTTCTTTGACCTTCAATCTTTCCCAGCATCAGGGTCTTCTCCAGGGAGTGCTCCCTTCTCATTTGGTGGCCAAAATATTTGAGCTTCAGTTTCATTATCTGGCCTTCCAGGGAACAGTCAGGGTTGATTACTTTTAGGATTGACTGATTTGATCTTCTTGCAGTCCAAGGGACTCTCAAGAGTCTTCTCCAGCACCATAGTTCAAAAGAATCTATTCTTCGGCGCTCGGCCTTCCTTATAGTCCAACTCTTGCAGCTATACATGACCACTGGGAATACCATTGCTTTGACCATGCGGACTGTTGTTGGCAGGGTGATGTCTCTACTTTTTATCATGCCGTTTAGGTTCGCCATCGCTTTCCTCCCAAGGAGCAGGCGTCTTTTAATTTCATGGCTGCTGTCACTGTCTGTGGTGATCTGGGATCCCAGGAACGTGAAGTCTGTCACTACTTCCACGACTTCCCTTCTATTTGCCAAGGAGTGATGGGGCCGGATGCCATGATCTTAGTTTTTTTGATGTTGAGCTTCAAGCCCACTTTTGTGCTCTCCTCTTTTACTCTGAGTAAGAGGCTCTTAAGGTCCTCTTCACTTTCTGCCATTAGAGTGGTATCGTCTGCATATCTGAGGTTGTTGATCTTTTTCCCAGCAATCTTAATTCCCGCTTGTGATTCATCCAGGCCAGCATTTCACATGATGTACTCTGCATATATATTAAATAAGCAAGGTGACAATATACATCCTTGTCATACTCCTTTTCCTATACGAAATACAGGTTTCTCAAGAGACATGTGAGGTGGTCTGGTACTCCCATCTCTTTAAGGACCTGCCATAGTTTGTTGTGATCCACACAGTCAAAGGCTTTAGCATAGTCAATGAAGCAGAAGGCATAACTTTTACCAAAGCCCTTGGCTGAGCTGAGAGGACTTTTAGAGTTTGGTCCCTTTAATTAAAATAAGAGCACAAGCCTAAACACGTTTATTCAGATGTAAGGCCCAGTTAACTCAGTGGCTTACTCCCTAGTAAGTGAGCTTTGAATTGCTTTTTACATCATGTCAGTGGACTATATGGAGCTGCGGTGGCTCAAGTGGTTAAGACGCTGAACTGCAGGCTGTGGAAGGTCAGTAGTTCAGCGGTTCAAGACCCGGGTGCCGCAAGACAGGGTGAGCTCCTGTCTCTAGTTCCAGCTCCTGCCAACCTAGCAGTTCGAAAGCAAGAAATTGCAAGTAGATAAATAGGTACCACTTCGGTGGGAAGGTAACAGCGTTCCGTGCACCTTGGTGTTTAGTCATGCCGGCCACATGACCACGGAAATGTCTTCGGACAGCGCTGGCTCTTCGGCTTTGAAACGGAGATGAGCACCGCAACCCTAGAGTCGGATTCGACTGGCTTTCGAGCAAGGGAACCTTTACCTTTACAGTGGACTATGTGGGATAAATGATTGAAGAGAAAAGGGCCTACTACATAAGTCAGTCATTTGGATCACCACAATTATTACTTTGTTGAATAACAAAGTTTGAATCCAGTGGCTTCCTCGTGCATGCACACAAAAGCTCATACCTTGAATAAAATGTTGTTGGTCTTAAAGGTGCCACTGGACTCAAACTTTGTTTTACTGCTTCAGACCAACATGCCTACCCACCTGAATCTACTTTGTTGTGTGTTTACTATATTTCCCCAGCTGTTCTGCAATGTATCTTCCTTTCTTACCAGGCACACCAACATCTCAAGCCTCTTTCCAGTTCAGAGGGAAAATATACACATAAGCCCTTTTCTCTCCAGTTTTTGCCTCCCTTTCATTTGATGCTCTTTCTCTTCCATTGAGCATAGGGCTGGCACAGATCCATCTTGGCAACAACCTGCTTTCACTTGCTAATCATTCTAAATATTGAAAATCAATGCCTAGAATAAACAGCTTGCAGTGGAGCCCAGTCTTTGCTCAGTTTGGAAATGCTAATCTTTCCCGCTTTTGTTTCCTTCTGTGGATTCGGTGCCTAGTCTTCTGAGCAGGTCACAGCCGATGGCTCCCTAGCCCCTACCCTGTTTTCATTTTTTTTTTCTCATGTGAAAAATCAGCCAGTTTTAACATCACTTGTGAGGGTGGGAAAAAAATAAGGAATGGTGCAGGAGAAAAGGGCTGGACACATGTTGCATAATAATGAAGAACTCTCCAAAGTTTAGGAATTCAACTTTTAGTCTGGAGAAGACTCCAGAAGATTGACGATATTATTAAAATGCTTATTTACACTGCAACACGGGGCCAGAGATTTCATGGGAACGGGTTTCTTTTTTTTCTCTAGACTGGTTCTCTAAGGCAGCAAGTTTCTTGCGATAAAATTAACAATCCAAGATCAAATGGAAATTTCTGAAGTTGAATGGCTCATACCACTTTTTTAACTGCATAATTGGGAAAGGGAGAAAAATGAATCCAACTGTCGGATGTGGTAGGGTATGCTGCTTCCGCCTGCCTGAAACTGAGGTAAGATGTCAAACTCATTTGGATCTGAGGGCCGGATCTGACACAAATGTCAATTTGTTGGGCTGGGCCATGTGTGCCATAAAATGTAATGCCAGGTTCCATAGATATAAACCTTATAAATGACACAGGCAAACCCAATTAATGGTATCATTTTTTACACAAAATACAAACAAAAGCAATTGATTCCTAGCACTGAAAGCAATTGATTTACTGGGGAACTCACAAAAGCCCCAACAAATGTATTTAATCATATGCAAGACTAGGTTTTTCCATGGGACCCATAAAAGGGGGGAGGTCTTACATTTCCATACAAATTAGTTACTTTTTTGTATATGTAGCACTTTCAAGAGACAAGTCATTTTTCTTGCAAGTAAATAAGGTCGTTTTTCAGCACCCACCCCCATATGCCCTGCCTCAACAGCTGAGCAAAGCTAGGATACATCTCTCAGTTTGGTGTAGTAGTTAAGTGCATGGACTCTGATCTGGGAGAACCGGGTTTGATTCCCCACTCCTCCACTTGCACCTGGCTGGATGGCTTTGGGCAAGCCATGCTCTGATAAGAGCTGTTCTTGAAAAAGAGCAGTTTCTGTCAAGAGCTCTCTGAGCCCCGCCTACCTCACAGGGCATCTGTTGTGGGGAGGGGAAGGGAAAGGAGCTTGTAAGCCGCTCTGAGACACCTTTGGGTAGTGAAGGGTGGGGTATAAATCCAATCTCCTCTTCTCCTTCTCCTTCTCCTCCGTCTCCTCCGTCTCCTCCGTCTCCTCCGTCTCCTCCTCCTCCTCCTTCTCCTCCTTCTCCTTCTCCTCCTTCTCCTCCTTCTCCTTCTCCTTTTCCTTCTCCTTTTCCTTCTCCTTCTCCTTCTCCTTCTCCTCCTTCTCCTCCTCCTCCTCCTCCTCCTCCTTCTTCTTCTCCTCCTTCTCCTCCTTCTTCTCCTTCTTCTCCTTCTTCTCCTTCTTCTCCTCCTCCTCCTCCTTCTCCTCCTTCTCCTCCTCCTTCTCCTCCTCCTTCTCCTCCTGCTTCTCCTTCTGAGACCTTCTCCTCTTTCTCCTCCTTCTTCTCCTTCTCCTTCTCCTTCTCCTCCTTCTCCTTCTTCTCCTTCTCCTCCTCCTTTTCCTCCTTCTCCTCCTTCTCCTCCTCCTTCTCCTCCTTCTTCTCCTTCTCCTCCTTCTCCTTCTCCTTCTCCTCCTCCTCCTCCTCCTT